>NW_012103299.1:2526194-2644102 GCF_000951045.1 Mandrillus leucophaeus | reverse complement strand
GCAAGCACACACACACAACACACACATGCCCGCAAGCACACACACACAACACACACATGCCCGCAAGCACACATGCACAACACACACATGCCCGCAAGCACATATGCACAACACACACATGCCCGCAAGCACATATGCACAACACACACATGCCCGCAAGCACATATGCACAACACACACATGCCCGCAAGCACACATGCACAATACACATATGCCTGCAAGCACATACGCACAACACAGAGCACACACATGCCTGTGAGAACACACACGCCTGGGAGCACACACACACAATACACAACACACACACCTGTGAGCACACACACACAACACACGCATTTCTTTGAGGGTCTTGTGGACTTCCTAAATGAGGAATTCTTACCCTACATGGTTTTTCATTGTTGCTGGCTTGATCCCTCAATCACCCACTCACGTTTATTGGGCACCTACAGCATGCAGGCCCCATGCTAAACCCTGGGACGTGTCCTCAGGAGCCACGAGAGAGAGGCCTCAACTCAGGAATTAGGAGAACTCAGGTCAAAGGGGGAAATAGCGTTGGGAAATGCAGTGTGTTGCTAGTGGGCCTGTTTGGGAGAGCCTGTCAGAGAAGCTACGGGCAGCTGGCTCTGGTTCAGACATCTTCCAGGAACACAGAAAACAACCACATTTTACTAATTATAGCGAGGGAAAACACGCTGCGATTACAGCTAAATTACATTAAGACATAACTGGCTGGCTCGGCCGGCTCTATCTCTCCGGATCAGGTTTCAGCCAGGCTGGGCGGTGACACAGGCGGGGCAGGCTGGGGAGGCCTTGGCCGGGGGAGGGTCCCACAGCTTCTTTTCCTGTGGGGTCATGACCCTGGGGTGACAATGGGGCGTCCCAGGGCCAGTTGCAGCTTATGTGACCAGCAGCTACCCCTCCCCACAAGGGGCTTCCCTGGGCCCCTGGGCTGGAACAAACTCTGCCCAGAGGGGCACTGAGTCATCCAGCCCCTCCTCTCCTTTTCCTCCCAGAACTGAGGATCAGAGAATTCAGGGCTGGAAGGAAGGTCTGGGGGCCAAAGCCTTGGTCTTTTGAAGGTAACTGAGTGGGTTGTTTGTTAAATCCTCTCTCCCGTTGTGGCCACCAGCCCTGTCTTTTCCTTCCGGGCGCTGGTCTGCACCTGCCAAGAAGGGCTTGGTACCTGTTTGGGGAATGAGGAGGTTGAACTCTCCACCCCATTCTCTATGTAATTATTCCCAGAGGGCCCATGTCTGATTCATGCCCCACAGAGGAAGGAAGGAAAGGAGGGACAGAGGGAGGGAGGGAGGGAAGAAGGGAGGGTAGGAGTAGAAGGAAGGAAGGAGGCAAGGGCCACCAAGGGAGAGAGAGAAGGAGGAAGGAAGGTGGGGAGGGAGAGAGGCAGGCAGTAATTAACGTAGGGAAGCCAGCTTATTCAGAAAGAGCACTTACTGAATGCCAGGCATTGCCATACAGTATCTCCTTGAATCTTCACAGTGATCTTAAGGACAGGAACCCAACCTTAGGGTTCCATGGAGACTAGAGCTGCACACAAGGCAGGTCCTCATGCTTTTTTTCAATAATTCAATAATTCCTTGAGTGAGCAAGTATGTCAGTGAGGTAAGTAATATCACTATTTATAGATGGGACAGTGACAGCTCTGGGGGTGGGGTTCAAATCCACCTTTCCGGCCGGGCTCGGTGGCTCACACCTGTAATTCCAGCACTTTGAGAGGCCGAGGCGAGTGGATCACTTGAGGTCAAGAGTTCAAGATCAGCCTGGGTAACATGGTGAAACCTTAATCTCTACTAAAAATACAAAAATCAACTGGGTTTGGTGGTGCACGCCTGTAATCCCAGCTACTCAGGAGGCCAAGGCATGAGAATTACTTGAACCCGGGAGGCAAAGGTTGCGAGCTGAGATCACACCATTGCACTCCAGCCTGGGCGACAGAGCAAGACTTCAACTCAAAAAAAACAAAAAAGATCCAGCATTCTTTGGCTCCAAGACTTGCTCACTCAGCTCTGCACCCAGGCTGCTCACCTTTAGGGAAAGTGGCCATTCCAGTGACCACATGGCCCCTAGATACGATGGGAGCTTGGTTCCCAGCATCAGACTTGCCCTGCTTGGCGTGGGATGCCAGGGTGCACAGAGGCCCGGTCCTGCCTTTATTCTGCCAGCACTGTGCTTTACATGCACTGTCTCATTTAACCCTCACACCACAGGCTGGGGAGGGGTGGCTTTCAATAACCTCATTTTTTGGATGAGGACTCTTGGGCTCAGAGAAGTAAAGTGGCTTGCCCAAGCTCACACAGCTGCCAACTGGGGGTGCTGGGGTTCCCGTCCTGTATGCTGCACCTGGCTCTACACTGTCAGGCCCAAGCTTGTGGAATCCCTGAGGGGCCTGGTCTCTGGTCACCTCCTCAGGGCCAGCCTAAAGGCTAAGGGCAGGGGGCAGGGTAGGAGGCCCTCTCCTCTCTGAGGAACCCTGCCAGGACTTCTCGCTATGAGGACAGGGTTTGGCCAGGTCCCCAGGGCTCAGCTCAGGAAAAACACACCAGTCTGTGCCTGGTGCCTGTGGAGCTGGGTCCATCCCAGAATCAGGGGCAGCAGGTGGTGTGGCCACGGGCATGAGCAGCAGCTGGGCTGTGGTGTGTTGGCCACTGTGTTCTGGCCTGTTGTGCCGGTGTTTACAGTCCACATTTTTAATAATCTGATGTTATGTTTGGCCCTGGATCCCTTCTGCAGAGCCTAACTAAGGCTTGCCTCCAAGATGGTCTTCTTGTCCAACTCTTGCTCTGAAATGAACTGGGAAGAGAGACTCAGACGGAGAGGGGGACTGGGAGGTAGAGGGAACTCCACCTGACATTTACAGAGCCCCTCCTGTGTGCCAAGTGCTTTTCTTATGTTAATTTTATTATTCTTACTATTTTTAAAGACAGAGTCTCACTCTGTTGTGCAGGCTGGAGTGCAATGGCGCAATCTTGGTTCACTGAAACCTCCACCTCCAGGGTTCAAGCAATTCTCCTGCCTCAGCTTCCCAAGTAGTTGTGATTACAGGCTTGTGCTACCACGCCTGGCTAATTTTTTGTATTTTTAGTAGAGACAGGGTTTCACCATGTTGGGCCAGGCTGGTCTCGAACTCCTGACCTCAGGTGATCCACCAGCCTCAGCCTCCCAAAGTGCTGGGATTACAGGCATGAGCCACCGTGCCCAGCTACTTATGTTTGTTTTTATTTATTTGTTTGTTTACTTAGAGGCAGGATCTCACTTTGTCAGCCAGGCTGGAGTACAGTAGCATGATCATAACGTGCTGTAACCTCAATCTCCCAGGCTCAAGCAATTCTCCTGCCACATCCTCCTGAGTAGCTGGAATCACAGGCACATGCCACCACACCTGGCTAATTAAAAAATGTTTTTTTTTATAGAGATAGGGTCTTACTATGTTGCCCAGGCTATTCTCAAACTCTTAGCCTCAAGCAATCCTCCTGTCTTAGCCTCCCAAAGTGTTGGGAGGTCCCATCATATCTGGGGACCATATGGTCATTGGAGTGGCCACGTTCTTTAGCATCCTGAGTCACCTAACCCAGCCTAAGTGCATTATTTCTTCTTCTTCTTCTCTTCTTCTTCTTCCTCCTCCTCCTCCTCCTTCTCCTTCTTCTTTTTATATTTATTATACTTTAAGTTCTGGGATACATGTGTAGAACATGCAGGTTTGTTACATAGGTATATACATGCCATGGTGGTTTGCTGCATCCGCCAACCCGTCATCTACATTAGGTATTTCTCCTAATGTTATCCCTCCCCTAGCTCCCCACCCCTTGCCTAAGTGCATTTCTCACGTTAGTTTTAGTTTTGTTCTATACCCCACAGCAATCCAGGATGAGGTGTTTTTTTCTACCCACCTTATGGATAAAACTGAGGCCCAGAGGCTAAAGCTGCCTGCCCAAGGCCACACGTCCAGGTGTGGTGAGCCTGGGGCTTGGCCTCAGGCATGTCCAGCTCCAGAGTCTGAACGTTTCTCATGATGCATGTTGAGCTAGAGGGGCCGCTGCGGCCATGGCTCCCTCGTGAGGATTCATCCGCTCTGCATCTTACACCTTTCCCAGGGGTACCATAAAGCTCTCTTTCCAGGTTTGGACAAGAACAGAGATGAATAGCTATTCTGGAAGCAGAAAATAGCTATCTCTTCTCTCCTGTCCCATTTCCATCTTTGGCACAGTCTGCCCAGCCCCAGCCTGGGTGGCAGCGTAACTCAGCCATGAAGTTAAAGATGGGGTTTGTAGCCCACTCGCCTGCCAACCCTGTCAGCCTCATGGCATCAAGGGTGGCAAGGCCAGGCCTATCTTTCTAGGAAAAGGTTCAGTGTGCAGTCAGGCCTGGCTAAAGCTATGCAAGGACCGCAATCTCAAGGCTCCCAGCTCCACCCCCTTTTTGTCTTGCTTCTCTCTGCTGTGGTGGTGTGAACAGTGAAATCAGATCCCAGCACCAGCACTTATTAGCTGTCTGGTTTGGCAAAAGTAATAATATTAACAATTTCACTGCATTAATTGTATTTCGGAGACATCACTGAGTACCTTTCATCCTTCTCTGACTGAATCCTCACAACAGCCACTTGAGGTAGCAAAGTGACTGTTCCCATCTCACAGGTGACGGATGTGCCTGTAGCTGCACAGCCAGCATGTGGCAGAGGCCACACTCCTAACTACCATGTCACTCAGCTTTTTATGACTGGCTCTGGACCTCAGTTTTCTTATCTGTAAAATGAGACTGCTAGTTTCAACCTCACAAAACTAGCCTGGCAATGCAACAACGAAAATGCAGGTAAAGTTCTTAGGACATAAGACATGCCTGAAAAATATTAGTTGCCTCAGTCTGTTAGTCATTCGACAAACGTTTACTGGGATAGATGAAGTCTTGCCCCCATGGAGCTTCCAGCCAAATGAGGAAGACAGTTGCCAAGCAAATCATGACACATAATTGAATTGATTGGATGATTTTAAACATGCCCTGGGCTGGTAGGGAGAAGTACAGGGTCAGGTAAGGCCTAGAAGTGGGCAAGGAAGATGCTTGGGGGGAACTGAGATTGGAAAGCCTTGGGCCCCAATGGCATAAGGGAGGGCTTCTATCTAGGGCAGTGGGAGAGGTCCTCAGGGCTGAAGACCCCTGGATGCTTGAAGGGGCAGAGGAATTCTCCCCCTGTCTGCCCCGCAGCAGCTGGAAAACCCCTGGATGGTCTGATTCCAGTGGCCTAACTTGGAGCTGATTGTCCACGGTAATATTCCTGACCCAGGTCAAAATGCCAGTTCTGCAGGCTAGTGTCATCTGCTGGGAAGCTGGCAGCTTGCTCAGCAGATGGAGGCACTTGTGTCTGAGGTCTATGGAAGCTGAACCATAGCCTAGTCTGCCTTTTGTATCCTGGCTGTGTGGAGCCAGCCCAGCCCAGCCTTGCCAGTTGTTGAGCCAAGTGCAGCCAGAACTGCCAGTTCAAATCCCATCTCTCCTGCTTCTTCCTTATGAGTGAGCGCTCAGAGCCTCAGTGTATCTGCTCTGCGAAAAGGGGATCTTAATACCTAGTCTCCGGTTGTTCTGAAGATTTAATAGAAGGTTGAATGTGAAGCTGGAATCAGTTAGCAGAGACTTTGTTAAAATCTGCAGAAAGCACATTAGTTGTCAGGCACGGTGCCAAGCACTTGACACACATTGGCTCATTTAATTCATACCAATAGTTCCTGAAGAAGGTGCTAGCATTATCCTTGTGTTACAGACGGGGAAACTAAGGCTCAAGAAAAATTCAAAAACTTTGCCAAGGTCACCAACAAGTGTTAGCGTTTACAAAAGGAGAATAAAGCACATCAAGAAACGGCAAATGGGCCGGGCGTGGTGGCTCACGCCTGTAATCCCAGCACTTTGGGAGGCCAAGGTGGATGGATCACTTGAAGTCAGGAATTCGAGACCAGCCTGGCCAACACAGTGAAACCCCGTTTCTACTGAAAATACAAAAATTAGCCCAGTGCGGTGGTGCACGCCTGTAATCCCAGTTACTCGGGAGGCTGAGGCAGGAGAATCGCTTAAACCCAGGAGGCGGAGGTTCCAGTGAGCCGAGATCACACCACTGCACTCCAGCCTGGGTGACAGAGCAAGACGCTGTCTTAAAACAAAACAAGACAAAGCAACAACAACAAAAGAAACTGCAAATGACTAAAACCCACAACTACAATTTCTCATCTACCCAGTAGGTACCAGGCAATTTGCGTATGAACCTGGATCTATCTGCTTCAACAGTGAATTTTCTACTTTGGATCTAGGGCCTTTGTGGGGTGGTGGTAGGGAGTCCCGGGATACCAGCTTCAGTTGGCCCTGGCCTTGCAGTCACAAAGAACTGTAGATGTAGGCTTTTGACAGTCTCTTCGATTCAGATTACACATGCTGTTATTAGGATTGCCAGATTTAGCAGATTAAAAATATGGGACATCAGGTTAAACTTAAATGTCAGTTAAGCACCAAATAATTTTTTAGTATAAGTGTGTCCCAAATGTTGCATGAGATATATTTATATGAAAGCGTTATTCGCTGTTTATCTTAAAATAAGTTTCACTGGTCATCCTACATTTCATCTGGCCACCCTATATCCTGTCCCAGAACCACCTTGATGTGATTCACAGTAGACAATTTCACCTTGATAGAATTTGTCGTGTTATCAAATTGTCTGGCCTGTAGTGCTCTATGGGCTGGTATCTTTCTTTATTTTTTATTTTTTTGAGACAGAGTCTCGCTGTGTCGCTCGGGCTGGAATGCAATGGCATGATCTCGGTTCACTAGAACCACTGTCTCCCGGGTTTAAGCAATTCTGCCTCAGCCTTCCAAGTAGCTGGGCTTACAGGCACCTGCCACTACACCCTACTTTTTTTTGCCACCACCAGACTATTTTTTTTTTTTTGTATTTATAGTAGAGATGGGGGTTTGCCATGTTGGTCAGGCTGGTCTCGAACTCCAGACCTCAGGTGATCCATCTGCCTCTGTCTCCCAAAGTGCTGGGATTACAGGCACAAGCCATCACACCCAGCCTGGATTGGTATCTCTAAAACGTCCTGAAATTACCTTGGGAATATCTTACATTTTATGGGGGTTGAAAACCTTTAATTTGCTCAGAGCTAATATTTAAAACAGGCTATCGTGTTTTGTAATTTTACTTTGACATTTTCGGTTGGCGAACTGTGGGTCTATGGCTAAATCCAGTCCAAAATAAAATATATTCATTTTAAAAAATGAAGTTTTATTGGAACACAGCTGTATTCATTCACTTACATATTGTCTCTGGCTACTTTTGCATTGTGGTGACAGAGTTGAGTAGTCTTACCTACAAGCCCAAAATATTTACTCTCTGGCCCTTTGTGGGAAGTTTGCCAGCTTCTCTGATGTGTTTCTGTCCATTGTTGTTATTCATGTTGACCAGAGCTTGCATTTGTAATCGGTATCTAATTTACAGGTAGTCCTTGCATGTGGGAGTGGTGGAATGGGGTCTGGAGTTTGGGCCACACTGAGACGTCATTTCTCTGAGCATTATACCTGATGTACAGTGGGTGTCTGTGGGAATGAGTCCTCCCTTACCTTTTTTTTAAAAAAATACGTATATATTTTATATAATTAAATCGAGACAGGGTCTCAATTTGCCTAGGCTGGTCTTGAACTCCTGGGCTCAAGCGATCCTCCCACCTGGGTCTCCCAAGGTGTTGGAATTACAAGCATGAGCCACCACACCCCTCCTTTACATTTTTATCAAATTCTTTCCACCTTTTCTTCTTGGAAAGAGAGCCCCCCAGTCACCCCTCCTCCCTCCCGTGGAGGTCTGCTCTGTAAATTCCAAGCAGGTTTTTGCTGCATTTTGAGCCTATCTGCTTTCTACAGATTTCACTTGGCTAAAAATAGTCACATGTATAATTCCTCGATTAAAGTCTTTAGCTTTTGGGAGAGGTCTGCACCCTGGTCCGGGCAGCCCTCTATCTCTCTGGTTGACAACCCCATCTGCCTGCTAATCGGGGTGCAGAACTTGTGGAGTTCCCATCCCTGGGGCTCCGTGTTCAGCTGGGTTTAATCTCAGCGCTCCTTGCAGAGGGTCAGCATGTAGATTGGAAACAGGAGAAGTGCAGGTTCAGACAGCGGCATCTGGGAATTCACCCACTGCCTGATGCTTTATACCTGCCTCTCTTCCCCAGACCCAAGGAGATGGCCTGGGGCCACCTCTTCTGCTTGACTAGCTGAGAGGAGTCCTGCAATTTTAGAGCCAGCTTCCCAAGAAACCTGACCTAGGACATACTCTCTCTTAGTATTTAAGTAAACTGTTGTCAAGAACTGTAAAAGGTCTGAGATTTTTATCCTACTTGTATACAAGTTAACAAGTTAGCCTGCATTGTTTCATGGATCCTGGCAGAAGACACAAGATTCCAGGGTCAGAGACAAGGACATTCTTTTTTTTTTTTTTTTTTTTTTAATACTTTAAGTTCTGGGATACATGTGCAGAATGTGCAGGTTTGTTACATAGGTATACACGTGCCACGGTGGTTTGCTGCACCCATCAACCCAAGAGACAAGGACGTTCTTATTCACAGTACTGCAGGCAGCATGAGCTTCATTGACGGGGATGATGTGGAGGGGTCCAGGTGGAGGCTGCACATGCTGTGGGTTTGTGTTACAGAGGAGAGACCCTGAGTTAGGGGAACCGAATCGTTTATAATGGTCAGGAAACTGACTTGACTTTTGCCCTGGAGAAGACTTTTTCTTTGTTATATTGGACATTCGACAAACCTACGCTTTGGTCTGAAGGGAGATACTATGGAGATCTTCCAGGGCTGTTCATAACATACAAACAATCTTGAAGAGACAGTGCCTCTGTTCCCAAGATGTGCAGAAAATCAAGAGACTCAGCCGGGCGTGGTGGCTCATGCCTGTAATCCCGGCTACTTGGGAGGCTGAGGCAGGAGAATCACTTGAACCCAGGAGGCGGAGGATGCAGTGAGCCGAGATCATGCCATTGCACTCCAGCCTGGGTGACAGAGCAAGATTCCGTCTCGAAAATAAAAAAAAAAAAAAAGAAAGAAAATCAAGAGACTCACAGAGAATTGTCTACCAACAGCTGTCAATTTATTTTGCTTAATTGTTTTTGTATATAAAATCAACAGTGTTCACAATTGTCATTAATTATTGCAGGCTTTATGCTTGCAATGATACATTACCCTTTGACTGCCTGATAAGATATAAATCCCACAAGGCAATTTTCACTTCAAGTTACATTTAGAATTATTTCCTATGTTTAAAAGTAAATGTTCAGGGCCAGGAACAGTGGCTCATGCCTGCAATCCCAGCACTTTGGGAAGCCAAGGTGGGAGGATCACTTGAGCACAGGAGTTTGAGGCTGCAGTGAGCTACGATTGCACCACTGCCCTCCACTCCAGCCTGAGTGAATAAAAAAAAAAAATTAAAAACCCTAAAAGTAAATATTCAGAAATTAACAACATGCCTGAACGGTATGTCTTCTATGTATTGCTGACATTGTTACAATGATTGGACGCCATGCGAAACCTATACGATTACATGACCAGTTCTCACCCACAGCTTAGGAATGCCAGAAATGACAGTGACATTAGCATTTGTCTATTTGCTTTCCAAAGCCCAGGATAAGGTTGAAGTCAAATAGCAGATTTTGGCTGAATTTGGAGGCTGAAGTTTGGGATGGTTAATTTTATGTGTAAACTTAACTGGGGTAAGTGTTGCCCAGAAAACTGGCGAAGCATTATTTCTGGGTGTGTCTGGAGGGTGTTCTGGAAAAAATTGGCATTCGAATCAGTAGATTGAGTAAAGAAGATCACCCTCTCCAATGGAAGTGAGCATCATTCAATCTGTTGAAGTTCTGAATAAAACAACAGAGTGAAGGAAGGGTGAAGACCACCTCCTCTGCTTGAACTGAGACGTCTGTCTCTTCTGCCCATGGACATCAGTGTATCTGGTACTTGGGTCTTTGAACTTGGACCAGGACTTACACCAGTGGTCCTGTTTCTTGAACCTTTGACTTCAGACGGGGACTTACCCTCCTGGCTTCTCTGCTTCTCATGCCTTTGGGCTTGGACTGGAACTACATGACCAGCTTTCCTGGGTCTCCGGCTTGCGACAGCAGATCATGAGACTTCCCCATCCCTATAGTCACATGAGCCAGTCCTTCATAATCATCTTTCTATATATCTATAGATATCTTATTGGCTCTGTTTCTCTAGAGAGCACTGATTAATGCCAAGTTGAATGTCTATGTGTTTTAAATTATAATACAGAATGGTATTAACTACTCCATTCATTCAGAAAGAAGTGGTATGGAGAAGTGAGGGGGTGACAAAGGGCTGCAGGAGTTGGATCACTTAACTCAGTCTCTGGTGACCCTGGATAAGCTTCCTGAGAGAGATGAAATCTAAGGTTGGGCCCTGAAGGAGGAGTAGGAGTTAGCTAGGTAGAGGTGAGGAAGAGTGTTTCAGGCTGAAGGACCAGCATGTGTGAAGGCTCAGAGGAGAGAGAGAAAGTGATGTCTGGTGTGTTCTGGAAACTGAAGAAGTTCAGAGTGGCTGTAGCATAGCAAACAACCATTGTGAATGGTGTGTGTGTGTGTGTGTGTGTGTGTGTGTGTAAGGCGTGGAACAGAGCTGAGAGCGGTGGAAAATGGGGTGAAATAGAATATAGGGCTCAAGGTCATGGTGAATTGTGTAGCCTTGCACAGGACTTGGGCTTCCTCCTGAATGTGGTGAGGGCCATGGCTGATTCCAGATTCTCATTTTCCTGCCTGCCCATCAGCCCTGCCTCTAGTTCTTTCCAGGCCTTGCCATTGCTGCCATCTCTGGGTTAGGCTGGCGGAACTGGTCGGCTCCTGGGCAGTGGCGACTAGAGCTTGGCTGTGAGTTACGCAGTGGTGGGTGATGGGGTGTCTGGCCCACTTGCCCGTGCAGATCACTTTTGCCCTCAGGCCCTGCTCACATCCCATCCTGGGAGTGGCATTTCCTTCCAGGTTTCCTGACTTTGTGACTTGGTGGGTCTGAAGAACCCAGTTTATGATGGACAGTTCTGTTCCCATAGTCACTTGATGCTGTCTCGTCCCGTGCCTGTCTCTACCAGGGCCTGGCAGCCCCTCAGGGACTATTTTTTAAATAGATGCCATTTGCTGCTGGAGATGGCATGTCCTTGCTCTGGAACTCTAGAAGTCTACATTTTAATTGTCCTACTGGGGTGTGCCCCAAAAATACAAGTGGCATGTTTTTCCTACCATGGACACTTTCAATTTTTTTTTTTTTTTTTTGAGACTGAGTCTCACTCTGTAGCCCAGGCTAGACTGCAGTGGCACGATCTCAGCTCACTGCAACCTCTGCCTCCTGGGCTCAAGTGATCCTCCCACCTCAGCCTCCTGAGTAGCCGAGATAACAGGCACACGCCACCACACCTGGCTAATTTTTTTTGTATTATTAGTAGAAACGGGATTTCACCATGTTGGCCAGGCTGATCTCGAACTCCTGACCTCAAGTGACCCACCTGCCTCTGCCTCCCAAAGTGATGGGATTACAGGCGTGAGCCACCACACCCTGCCCCTACCATGGCCACTTTCCAACAGCATAGCACAGACTGGGTTATGAGGCAGAGATCCTTGCACTGCAGCCTGGGCCGCTTGCAGAGCCCTTTCCTGCTCTGGGTCCAACTCAAAGTTGGCCGTTGCCATGTCACTTGGTAAATGGATTAGAAAGAACACATTTCCAAGTGGAAAATATGTTACCTCTGGAACCCAAAGGGCCTTACCAGACCTTCTGCTTCCTCCTCCGTGGTGGGAGCTGCAAGATGCCATAAGTTGTTTTTTACTTTAGAGGGGGTTGACCCAGCATGCCCTGGCCTCTGGACTCTTGGAAACGTCACTGACGTGGTAGGTCCCTGAACCTTCATATAGTTTCTCTCTTACTCTGTGAAGTATGTGTCTTTCTAAGGTCTCCAACATACTTGCCACTTCTTGTTTATCTGGCCTAATTAACATGCTACAGCTATTTTTTTTTTTTACTTTTTTAGACAGAGTCTCACTCTGTTACCCAGGCTAGAGTGCAATGGTGCGATTTCAGCTCACTGCAACCTTCGCCTCCTGGGTTCAAGCAATTCTCCTGACTTAGCCTTCCAAGTATGCTGTAGCTTTTCAACATCGTGGGCTATTGTGGTATTTTGCATGATGTCTAGATGGTCCACATCTTTTCGGAGTGCATTATGACAGAGGTCAGGAGAATTACCATAGCCCTGGAGAAAGATTGTTATCCATCCTACGTGAATATAACTCTTTTTGGTCCTCTTTCCTCATAGTGATAGAAATGAATGCATTTGCCAACCCAGTGGCCCCATGCCCAGTGCCTGTCGTGGTGCTAATTTGCTCTAGCCAAAAGACCATATCCAATATGGCAGCTGCAACTGGAGCTATATGTTTAAGTTTGTGGTAGTCCCCTAGCATTGTCTTTAGCAGGTCTGCCACTCATCTGGCTGGGTCATGTTGTGATTAACCCTAGTTATTGGTCTGGCAGCCAGGAAGAAGATGAGGGTAGATTCCGAGTGAGGTAGATCCTGTCTTTCAAAGTAGAGACCTCTGCATCATCTTCAGATAAGACGGAAATGCCAGCCTTGAACAGGGAGTGGTAAGCCATGTCTGCACACTCATAGGGTTCAGGGAAATTCAGGAATTTAAGAGTTTTCAGTGCCTCCATCCAGACGTTCCCACATCCATCTTCTGAGTTCCGCTCCATCCAAGCAGGACCATGACTCTGGCATAGCCAACTTGTTGGGGTTGAGAATTCAACCTCTGAAGCTCATTTTTTCATGAACTCTGGACCTGATGCTCAGGAGATGGGAATCTCTTCTTATGTTGCCAAGCAGAACGTCTGGCTTTCACACTTCACCTTCAATTAGTAATTAAACACTGGCAGCCCTTTATTGTCTTTATCCACTGTATTGATGACACTTGGCAAAAGTCATTTGATTCCATTATCATTGTAAAGATATTTTCTCCAACCTGTCAAACATCTGAGGTTTTGCATCTGTGTGACCTTCCCTTCTACCTGCATCCCATCATAAATCATGGTTGGTAAAGTTTTAAGAGTTGTACCACTGCAGCAGGGCAGCGGAGTCCTCTGAGGGAATGAGGAAAGCAGGATGGAGTGGAGGGAGAAGTTGAACTGCTACACAGTGGAGTCAAAGGCCTTGGCCAATTCCACGAGCGTCTCCGGAGCTGGGATGGCACCTCCAGGTTGTTTGAATGGAAGCCAGACCAGTCACTGGACGTGGGCTGCCCCTGAGGAGGGGCATAGCCTTGAAGGAGGCAGCTTACCTTAGCTGAAGGCAGTTCCTGGAGACAACTCTGCTATGTGTCATCATCAGGTAATACTCCAGGCAGCTGGGAAATGAATGCTTTGGTCTTGAAGAAAAATCTTAGGAAAATTAAGTGCAATTGAAAAAATTATGTCATTTCCCAGGCAATTCATAAAATCATTGTTGATCACATTTTCCCTAGTTGTCTAAGTGTTATCTAATCACCTTAGCATCCTTTAAACATTTTACGAAGGGCAATGCATACGCTTCATTTCAAACAGCTTTACTAGAGTGCATTGATACTGTACTTGTACCTCATTTAGTACTCACTTTCATTCACACAATTTTTTGAGGCAGTTGGGTTTATCATGATTCCAGTTTTGTTTTGTTTTGTTTTGTTTTGTTTTGTTTTTTGAGACGGAGTTTCACTCTTGTTGTCCAGGCTGGAGTGCAGTGGCACGATCTCGGCTCACCGCAACCTCTGCCTCCCAGGTTCAAGCAATTCTCCTGCCTCAGCTTCCCTAGTAGCTGGGATTACAGGCAGGCACTACCACGCCCAGCTAATTTTGTATTTTTAGTAGAGACGGGGTTTCTTCATGTTGGTCAGGCTGATCTTGAACTCCCGACTTCAGGTGATCCACCTGCCTTGGCCTCCCACAGTGCTGGGATTACAGGTGTGAGTCACCATGCCCGGCCCGTGATCCCGGTTTTATAGGTGAGGAAACGGAGGCGCAGAGAGATGAAGTTGGTGGGGCATGCTCAAGTAGATTCTTCAGGTCTCTGAAGCTAAATTGTGCTTTTCCTTTTAGCCCTAGACTTCCCTCCAGAGGCAAAGCGGGGATTCTCAACACAGTTTGCTTATGAAGAAACCAAGATACAGACGGGGGCAGAGGGGGCGAGCAGTGGAAGGGAAAACCAGGGCATTGTTGGGTTTGGAACCAGGGCTTTGCCTCCCAGGCCGGAGCCATGTCTCTCAGTGCTGGGTCCCTGAACGGGCTTGCGAGGCCCTGAAAGTAACAGTATGGTGGGTTGGGAGGCCAGTGGCCCCGGAGTCAGGAGGTCATCACCCTGCCCTGCCCTGACCTCAGTTTCTCACACCAACCAAGGGGTCACAGGGGAAGGGACTTTATGGCTGACGGGATTTATGGCAGAGACAACAGTTTGTTCTCTGAGCTGCCCTGCTCTGGCCTGAGCCACCCAGGGAGCAGTTTAACACACACCCCTTCAGCCCCCAAATGGGGTTTCCAGCTGGAGCTCCGGGGCCCACCCCTTAGCTGGAGCCTGAGATGACCCCTTTGCCCATCTGTGCAGGACAGGAGCCTATGGGGCTTGCCTGCTCCTGTGAACCCTCCGTGAGCCCCGGATAAAGAGGGAGCAGCTTGGAGGACCCTCCCTGCTCCCCCTACAGAAGCTCGTTTATGGCCCTGAGGCCCCTCAATTCCAATCGGATTGTCACCTATGCTTTCCTACTAACTCAAGACTCTACCCTCAGTTCTCCATTCCTTAAGCTCCAGCCGCTCATGTCTGCCACCTGCTGAATGTCTCCCTAGGGATCCCACAGGAACTGCCAACCCGCAGGCCCAAACGCGAACTGCTCACTGCTTCCCCTTCTCCTCCCACCTCCTTGTTCTCAGGCAATGCTATCTCCACTTACCCGTTCTCTCAAGCCACATGCAGGAGTCTTCCTTGACCCCATCATCTTCTTCTTTCTGTCACTACGTCCCGCCAGTGCCACTTTAACAATGCCAGCCACATCTAGAGACCTCTTTCCGTTTCCATTACACCCACCGTGTTCCAAAGGGCCTTCGCTTCTAGAAACAGTAATCAGAACATATCATTCCCTGGGTTAAACCACTTCAGTTTCTCCTCATTGCCCGGAGCTGTGCTTCTCAAGCTGAATGTCTGATGGCATCGGAGGGAGTACACAATGTCACAGGTAGACATGAGGAATCTCTCTAAGTGCCAGTATTACTTGAGAATTTTGAGAAAAAGCCAACATTTTTTTTTCTTTTTTTAAATTTGAGATGCAGTTTCACTCTTGTGGCCCAGGCTGGAGTGCAATGGCGCAATCTCAGCTCACTGCAGACTCCCGGGTTCAGGTGATTCTCCTGCCTCAGCCTCCCGAGTAGCTGGGATAATAGGCATGCGCCACAATGCCAGGCTAATTTTTTGTATTTTTAGTAGAGACAGGGTTTCTCCGTGTTGGCCAGGATGGTCTTGAACTCCTGACCTCAGGTGATCGGCCCACCTCGGCCTCCCAAAGTGCTGGGATTAAAGGCGTGAGCCAGCCAGCATTTTTACATTGAAACAAATGTAATATTCTATGAAGCCATAGAAAGGTCCTCTAAAAGTTATGTTAATAATACAAAAACACTCAAGATTGATGAAGTTTGTATTGTGAGTTTAAACATTCTGGTTTGTAATGATCATAAGCATTTAAACTTTGAACTTTTTTTTTTTTTTTGAGACAGAGTCTTGCTCTTGTCGTCCAGACTGGAGTGTAATGATGCGATCTTGGCTTCACTGCAACCTCTGCCTCCCAGGTTCAAGCAATTCTCCTGCCTCAGCCTCCCGAGTAGCTGGGATTACAGATGCGTGCCACCACAACCAGGTAATTTTTCTGTTTTAGTAGAGACGGGGTTTCACCATGTTGGCTAGGCTGGTCTCGAACTCCTGACATCGTGATCTACCTGCCTCGGCCTCCCAAAGTGCTGAGATTACAGGTGTGAGCCACTGCACCGGGCCAACTTCGAGCCATTTTTAAAATCATGTTTTTATAATTGCAAATTAACTTACCATTCGCCATTACTATTGCTATCAGTTTTATAGAGAACATTTTTGGTGATCATGGTATCTCCCTTGCCAGGTAAGTATAACGTTCTTGGGCATGAGGGACTAAAAGCAGCTTTTATATGCAGAGGATCTTTATAAAACCTGAACTTGAAGATGCGTTTCAATCTTGCATAAAGTGTTTATGTTGGGCTTTTACATAACCTAATTAAACAATTTTTTTTTTGAGACAGGATCTCACTCTGTTGTCCAGGCTGGAGTGCAGTGGTGTGATCATGGCTCACTGTAGCCTTGACCTCCTGGGCTCAATCGGTCTTCCCATCTCAGCCCCTCTAGTAGCTGGGACTACAGGTGCACACCACCACACCCAGTTATTATTATTGTTACTATTATTTGTATTTTTTGTAGAGATGGGGTTTTGCCATGTTGCCCAGGCTGGTCTCGAACTCCTGGGCTCAAATGATCTGCCTGCCTTGGCCTCCCAGAGTGTTGGGATTTATAGGTGTAAGCCACTGTGCCTGACTTACATTTTTTTTTAACCAAAAAAGGAAACAGAATCAATAGGATGTGGGTATAGATACATAGATGCAGATAGATTTATTTTAAGGAATTGGCTTATGTGATTGTCGGGGCTGGTAAGTCCAAAATCTGCAGGGCAGACTGACAGGCTGGAGACCCATGGAAGAGTTGATGCTACAATTCTTCTAAACGGTCTAAAGACTGTCTGGAAAATTTCTTCTTTCTTGGGGGACCTCAGTCATTTTTTCCTTAAGACCTTTAACTGATTAGATCTGGCCCACTCACATTATGGAGGGTCATCTACTTTACTCTAAGTCTACTGGTCTAAATGTTAAATTTTCTAAAAAATACTTTCACAGCAGCATCTAGGCTGGTGTTTGACCAAAAATCTGGATAGTGCAGTTTCATCAAGTTGACACATGAAATTATCTATCACAGTCTGTGTGTCTTTGTATACATGGAATGTGGGTAGCTGGATAGCTGAACAGAGGGATGAATGGACAAGTGGATAACTGGATATGTGGATGAGATGATGTATATACATGATTGGTTATGTGTTGAGAGGCCAGATGAATGAATGAATGAATGAGTGAATGAATAGGTAGATGAATCATAGAGTGATTGGTTGTGTGAGTAGGTGGGTGGGCAGATAGGTAGAGAGGTGAATATATGTATTGGTGAGTGACTGGTTGAGTTGTAAACGTGTGGGTGGACAGGATGATAAGGGTTGAATGTTGGTTGGATAGTTGGATGTTGTCTAGTAAAACCTGTGGTTGGATGAAGTGCTGATGGACGCACATATGCATGGACCAGTGGATGGCTGTGTGACTGGTGGAGTCTGAGTAATGAGTAAATGAGTGGACTGGTGGATAATTGAAAGGCTAAGTGTATTAGATGTAGGCAGGAATGGATGGGAGGGTGGGTGAATGAGTAGATGGGTGTGTGAATAGATGTATTGGGAATCTATAGATCTCTTTGGGAGAATGAGAAATTGGGGAAATGCTAAAGTCAGCAAGTTTGTTTTATGCAAGAAAGAGTTAGTAGAAGAGAAGCAACATATCGGGCACCCTTTATATGATTGATACACGTGCCTTATTTCTCTGAGCCTCCATTTCTTCATCTAAAAATAAAAGGGAAATCAAATACTATATACCTGGCAGCGTGCTGTGAGGCTCAAGTGAGGTATGTGTGCAAGTGTCTGGTACGGTGCCTTAAATATTATTACGTTCTCAAAAACGTCAGTTTTCTGCATTCCTCTGCCTCTCCTCTCCTTCTTCCTCGTCTGTAGGTGGCAGGTTATGTTTTATTGAGCGAAATCATACCGAGGTCTCCTCTGTGTCCCCCACCCCAGCTTTAATAGAAACACATCCCTGACATGGCTGGTGCAACCTCCCGGGGCCTACACTTGGGCATAGAATAGCCCCCTCCACCTCCCTCACCCCAAAAGGGACACCACTGCCTGACGCTCTTGCTTCAGCTGGGATGACTTCTTTGTCCTCAGTGGACCAGAGACCACATCTGGCCTGGCTACTGCTTCTCCTTGAATCTTCCCATGACAACTCAGACATGATGAGAAACACATTTGGTCTCCTTGGTGGCAGCAACACTTTCTCCCTGAGAGATCAGAGACATGTACAAGGCCACACACACACACGAGGTTTGTACAGGGGACCTTGGTGGGGAGGAAGTTTGTGGCATAGCTTAGGAGTCTGAGAAACTCGGGTTTGAATCCTGGTTCTGCCATTTTGGGGCTGTATGATTCTGGAGATGTCTCTCTCTTTTTCGGAGACTCAGTGCTCCTATCTGTGAAATGGGAATAATATGGCCCACCTCACAAGGCCTTTGTTAGGAAGAATTCAAATAATTATGGATACCGTGTCTGATATCCTGCAGGCACTAAATAGATACCAATCCCATTTTCACTGGAAGAAAAGCTTTTCTAGGAAAGAAAGACCCAAACTGTGTCACTTCGGGTTCCATCCAAGTATTTGGAGCCCTGGTGGGAGTAGTGAGAAGGAGAGGGATGTTGAGTAAGTTGACTGATTTATTTATTCACCAACTTTTTTCTTTTTAAAAAAATCAGCTTAACTGAGGTCTGATTCTATACCATAAATTGCATCGGCTTAAAATGAACAATTTGATGAGTTTCAACAGCTGCACGTGTCTACCCATGCCACAATCAAGACACAGATGATTCCCAATTCCCCAAAGATTTTTTGTGCCCTTTCGCAGTCCATCCCTCCCTCCAGTGCCACACCCAGGTAACCACCCTGCTTTCTGTCACTATGGATTTGTTTGCATTTTCTGGAATTTTACGTCAGTGGAATCATATATTATGTCATCTCCTGTGTCTGGTCTCTTTTTTACTTGGCTGAATCATTTGGGATTTATCCATGTTGTTGCATGCATCAGTAATTCATTCCTTTGTATTGCTAACTAGTATTCCATAGTACATGACCTTTTATTTCCCACTCATGTAGCTTTTAATTACTATATTCACCCATTATTCAGCTACTTGCTTGTTCATGATTTACAGTTTTGTTCATTCATTCATTCTTTCTTTCATCCATTCCACAAATATTTACTGCGTGCCATCTCTATGCCGGATATTGCTTTGGTATAGGACCATAGCATATATATCTGTGTATATATAAATATGTATATTTAATAAAGGCATATAGATAGATAGATAAAGATGTGTGTGCGTATATATATGTGTGTATATATATATATATACACACACACACACCTTTATCTATCTATCTATATGCCTTTATTAAAGGTGCTGGGGATAAAGCAGTAAACAAAGTAAAGAAGTTTCAGCATGGAAGGAAATTATAGTCTATTAGATATAAGCAAATAAATACATGACAAATTGTGATAAATGATACGAAGTGATAGAAAGCAGATTTGGGGGGTGGATGATGCTTATGGAAGTGTGCTACTTTATATATAAAGTGGCGAGAGAGGGTGTCTTGGAGTAGCTCTGCTGATGAATGTACAGATAGAGAAAGTGCAAAGATCTGGATGTAGGTAGGTGTTGAGGATCTTGATGTAGGTGGGTGTTGAGGATATTCAAAGAGCGGCAAGTCTGGAAGAGGTCTGGATCGAAGATATAAATTTGGGAGTAGTGGGTGTGCAAAGGGTATATTTAAAGAAGCAAGACTGATGAGATCCATCTCCAAGGGAGTTGGTGTATGGACAAGTCCACATCTGAGGGCAGAACCCTGAGGCCCTCCTACATTTATGGGGCAACAGGATGGAGATCAACCAACCGGGCAGCTGGGAAAGAGTGGCCCGAGGGCAGGAGGGGAATAGGCAGAGCAGGGTCTGGGAGCTAAGCATGAAGCAGGTTTCAAGAAGGAGGGAGGGGTCACCTGTGTCAAATGGATGCCGCTGGTGGATTGAGGAGGACGAGGGCTACAAACTGACTATGGGAGCTGACGGCTAGAGGTCTTCGGGTTACAGGAACGTGGTAGTGGTTGGGAAGGGGGTAGTTGGAGCGGGTTTGAGACAATGGGAAGAGAGGAAGCGGAGAGAGTGAATGTAGACTCTTTTGAGGCATTTGACTGCCAGGGGAGAAGGGAAGTGGGGTGATGGGGATTTGGGGATAAAGGAGGTTTTAACATGGGAACTAGTTGCCATACTTTTATACGTATGAGATTGATTCAGCATTTACTCAAGGTTTCTCTTTTCAAGAATGGTGCTTTTTATTCATTCTTATTTCTCATCCATTTCAATGCTTTTGTCCTTCCCCTTGCTGTTCAGAAACTGCTTTCTCTAGAGGGAGACCCACATTGAGTGGATCCCTAGAACCAGGCCAAAAAGGAGGAGGAACTGGGCAAGAGGAGACAGCATTTTCCTTTAGTTTTTGTTTTTTATTTTTGAGACAGAGTCTCACTCTGTTGCCCAGGCTGGAGTGCAATGGCGTGGTCTCGGTTTCCCTGGGACTGAGGAGTCTCCCAGGATGTGAGACCTTCCGTACTAAACCTAAGAAAGTCCCAAAGAGGGACTCGTGGGAGAAATAAACAGTGGATGAACCTCAGAGAAGGCAAGAAATGTGACTTCCTCAGGCTTCTGCAAGGTGATATGGCAGGGTGGGTATGGGCCCAGGTAGTAATCCTGGCTTCCCCACTGCCTAGCTGTGAGGCCTGAGTAACTGAACTTCTCTGCATCTCAGTGTCCCCATCCACAGAATGGAGAAAATAACAGCTCCTATCTTTCAGGGTTGCTGTAAAGATTATACACAAAGCATTGAAAACTCCCTGGTTCATAATAAGTACTCAACAGACGTTAGCATTTAGTTATCATTTGTAACCTCAGTGCCTGTAATAGGTACCTAGGTACTCAGCAAATGTTTGTTTGTTTAATGAAACTGAATGAATGAGTGGCTCTGGTAAGAGGATATGTGAGATGCTAAGGTTAACCTGAGGAAAGAGACACTGGTTCTATTCTGTGGGAATCAGAGGCAGCTCCACAGAGACGCTAATAATCAGGCTGGGTGTTACAGGTTGAGTAGGAGTTTTCTAGTTAGAGCTGGGACAGGGAATAGCTTGTGCTTGAGAGGGAATAGGCAGAGGTATGAGAGTGAATAGTGCATGGCTTCTCTTTCACCCCAAGCACAAGCTGGTTTTAGACACAGCTCAGCAACTCAGTTATCAAAGAAACCAAATCTCGCAGGGTTTCTTTTCCTACACTCATGATTGTAAACACCCTTCAGCCCCCGCCCTGTCTATGTTTTCAATTCTGTATCCCAGCATCCAGCTTCGTCCCTAATACATAGTAGAGGCTCAGTAAATATTTGTGACTCGTCTGCTCTGTGCCTGCTGCTGTGCTATGTGCTTTATTGTGCTATCTTACTTTAATCTTTACTATTACCATCTTCCTTTTTGTTTTTTTTTTTTTGTGTTTTTTGAGACGAATTCTCACTTTGTCGCCAGGCTGGACAGCAGTGGTGCCATCTCAGCTCACTGCAAACTCCGCCTCCTGGGTTCAAGCAATTCTCCTGCCTCAGCCTCCCGAGTAGCTGGGATTACAGGCACCCACCACCACGTCCGGCTAATTTTTGTATTTTTGGTAGAGACAGAGTTTCACCATGTTGGTCAGGATGGTCTCGATCTCCTGACCTTGTGATCCGCACACCTCGGCCTCCCAAAGTGCTGAGATTGCAGGTGTTAGCCACCATGCCTGGTCACCATGTTCCATTTTAAAAATGAGAAAATTGAGATACAAAATAAATGACTTGCTCAAGCAAGCCCCAAGAGTTAGCAAGAGAAAGAACTGGCATTCAAACCAGCAAGTCTCACTCCAGATTAAGCTTCTAACCATTCCCTTACATGTTTCTTTCGTTCTTGGCAAATGGTACCTCTGGCTACAGTTCCAAGAACAGGAGGAGTTGGTTGAAGTCTCTAAGATCTCCACTTCTTCTGGGGTGGGAGGTAACCCAGTAAAACTCCACTCAATAGACGGGTCATGGGCTCCTGCCTCACAAGGTAAGTTCTCATCGGTGAGGTCAGGGCATGGACTGTGGAGCTCAGGTCTTGGCTCCATGCTTCCTAGTGATGTGATGTTACAGCTCCTCTACGGCCTCAGTTTCCTTTCCTCTAAAATGGCTTTGATGGGATTGTTGGCAGAATTGCACGAGTGACCTCATATCCTCATATAAGGCACTGAGCAGAGCCTAGCACGTGGTGAGCACTCAATTTCTATTAGTTGCTGTTATAACTGACTTTCTCATTACAGGCTTTCAGACTGTGGGGATACAGACTGGCGTAACATGTAGCCCTGCCTTGGAGGGGCTCTGGATACAGTGGGAGAGGGTGACATAGAGAGTTTGGCAGGGTGGGCTGGGCTGGGACCTGCCTTTGGGAGTCATTGGCACACGGGCTTTATTTAAGTGCACGGGGTGGGAGCTCACACTTGGAGCAGGAGAGCAAAGCGGGGAGAAAAGTTGCTGAAGACCAAGCTCTGGGAAAGCAACATGGACGGAGAAGGTGGCACCCCACATAGGAGGACGAACAGCCCCTCCGTCCTGGACAAGCTTGGATCTTTGTCACCCTGGCTCCAAGGAAGACTGGAGGAGTAGCCAGAGGCAGGAGAAAACCAGGAAGGGAAGGAGAAGCTTTGAAGAGGGAGGGAGTGGTAACCTCCAATGCTGCTGGGAGACCAAGGACACCGGAGCAGACATGCGGCCCCCCGGTTTGGTGGTGAAGCTGTTATTGGCAGCCTCCTGGAGTATTCGGCTGCAAGTCTGACTGAAGGCAGTTGAAGAAATGGAAGGGAGATGAGGAGAGATGAGGAGAGAGTGACAATTCTGAGAAATTTGCTTGAGAAGCGGAATGAAGTCCAGGACATTTTTCTTGTCTTATGATGGGAGAGACTGGAACGTTAAAAAATGCTGATGATGGCCAAGCAAACTGGCTCATGCCTATAATTCCAGCACTTTGGGAGGCCAAGGTGGGTGGATTACTCGAGGCCAGAAGTTCAAAACAAGCCTGGCCAACATAATGAAACCCTAACTCTACTAAAAATGTGAAAATTAGCTGGGTGTGGTGGCGAGTGCCTGTAGTCCCAGTTACTCAGGAGGCTAAGGTGGGAGGATGGTTTGAGCCCAGGAGGTAGAGCTTGCAATGAGCTGAGATCACACCACTGCACTTCAGTCTGGGTGACAGAGCGAGACCCTGTCTCAGAAAAAAAAAAAAAAAAAAGCGGATGGGAGACACCCTGCAGAGAAGGAGGACATGGAGATTCCGGAGAAAGGGCATCAGTGAGAGCAAGATGGATGAAGAGACGGAGTCGGGAACCCAGGGCCGGGGATGGCGGCTGGACCACCATCTCCATGGGGAGGGGAGATGAAGGGAGAGTCACAGGGCAGGGAGATGAGCTGAGGAGATCCAGCGACCTCCATCTGAAGGCCTCCATTTTCTTTATGAAGATCAAGACAAGACCAGACCACTTCCTGAGGGTCAGGAGGAGTTTGCTGAGGCTGAGGCTGAGGGAGGGTTGAGGAGAGGAAAGGAACAATGCAGCGGCCATGGTGGAGAGAGGGAAAGTAAGCCGGCTGGGGCCCAGGGAAAGGCTGCCAGGGATGCGGGTCACCCAGTGCGGGCCTGGGACACAGAGGCCAGCTGCCCCTCGGGGTGAGTGTCTCTGGCCCAGCTCAGCTGTTTAGGCACAGGAGCAGGGGCGTGGGTTGGAGGGTCACCCAGGCTTTCGGCTCAGGCAGGTGGGGGTGGCGGAGGCAGAGAGGGCAGGCAGGGATGGCCGTGCTGGCTGTGGAATCTGAGCTGCAGCCGTGGGATGGAAGCTCTCAGGGACAGAGAGAGATGTGTTTGAGAACAGTCTGGGGACAGCGGGGGCAGTACAGGAGCTCCTGAGCCCCAGAGACAGAGCGAAGGCGGCCGGTGAAGAAGGTATTGACTGGGTCCTTGATGGTGGAAGTAGTGCAGTTTCTGTGATGACGAGTCAAGATGGCTGATTGGGGTGGAGGAGGGGCATTGGTGATGAGGAAGTCCAAGATAGAGGGGCCAGGACATCGGGAGGGATGTCCGTGAGGGTGTCAAAGCAACCCAGGGCAATGGCAAGAGTTGCAGTTGGGGGGCTCCTCAGGGAGTGAAGAGTGCCCAAGAGGCTGTGGACAAGTAAGGGCGGTGAGATGCGGCGAACAGCCTGTGTCCTGACAGAGCAGGTGTTTTTGGGAAGGCGTGGGGCCGCATAGGCCAGCAAGTGGCCATGGAAGCAAGGGGACACTGCCCCTATTCTCCCGTCTTGAGGTGAGAGAGGAAAACCCTTGGGAGGGAGGGAGGAAATGATGTCCCCAAGGCAGAGGCGGCTCCCCAAGGCCATGGAAGGGAGGAGCTGGGAAGAGGAGGAAGCTGTGCGCGAGGGAGTGTGCTGTTTATGAGGCTGGGGTTCTTCAGGGTCCTGGGAGAAGGTTCTGGAAGAGGGAAAGCTGGAAGTTGGGCCAGGGGAGAGACTGTGCAGAAAGCATGAGGATAGGAGCTTGTAGAGTTGTACATGAGGGGATGGACCCCCCTTACAGGGATGTGAGGCCTTGCCCTGGGTCCTTCCGGTGGACACTTGGGCCAACAGGATTCAGCTGAAGCTGAGAAGTATGAGCGGGAGCTACAGGGTGGTGGGGAGGTGCTTATCTTGTTTCCTGAGGAGCAATGGAGGAGCCTTTTTGCCACCTCCTGGGGTGGGAGCCTCAGTCCTTGGGGCTGGGCCCCCTAAGGCCAGTCCCAGCTGGTCCTGGGAGGGCACCACCTCCTCCCCACTCTGACCTCTGGGTCAGAGGCCATCTCCTGGGGAGATGGGAGTTTGTGGCTGGCCTGAGCAGCTGCCTGGAGGGGAGGAGGCCCCTGCGATGACCAACCAGCTCTTTCACACCCCAAGGAAAAACAAGCCCATCTGCAAAAACCCAGAGGTGTGAGGTGGAGGCTTGGCAATCTGCGACTGGGAGGGAGGAGCCTCCCGTCTTCCCGCTGAGACAGTGTGGGAAGGCCGGCCAGCCCAGCCTGGGATCCAGCCCCCTCCCTCCGTGGGGCCTCGGGCAGGGCCTCCGGAGAGCAGTGTGGGGCTGGGAAGGACTCGGAAGCACCTGGAGGAGCAGGAAGCTCTGGGGACACTTTGCAACTCAGGCGGCTGGCAGAGAATGAGCACTGCACAGCGAGTCAGACCTCAGTCACCCACACCCCCAGACTCCTGCGTGCCCTGGGGCTGTAGAGGGGTCCCCACTTCAGGGTGCAGTTTCCCCGGCCATCCAGCTGCCGGAGTCAGTGGCCTGAGATGCTCTTTCTGGCCGATGAGGCTGTTGAGGTCCTCCCAATATGGGCAGAAGAACCCAAGCAGAGGGTCTGAGCGCCTGCCCGCTCTGGGCACCCGGAGCCGGCTCAAGTTCCATTCCTGAATATCAATGAGCAGGCCTAGGAATGTCTGCCCCACAGCTGGCTGCAGGCAGGCGGGCGGGGCGGGAAGGGAAGGGAGGAAATGGCCCGGCCTGGCCGTCCCAGACCCACCTGCCCCGCAACAGCAGGCAGAAGTTGCAGGCAGGCAAGGCAGCCTCTGCCAGGGCAGAGGCAGATGGGAACAGACAAAGGCCCTTGAGATGTGGGGGAGGTATGAGGGAGGGCAGTCGGGGGAGGGCGGGACAGACCTTTCCCAAGCTGCAGTCATGCCCCCTGCCTCTGTGCAGTCGCACCTTTCAGTCTCCGGCAAGCTCCAGCATTCCACACTATCACTCCCGCGACTTGCCCACCTTCTCACTGTGGGAGGAGGCAGAACTAAGATTCAACCCCAGGCCTCTTCAGCTTGCAGTCTGTGACATTTGTGTATGTCACCCTCGGAGATAGGGAAAGCTGCAGATGGAGACACCTTAGGGGCTCCTGGGCTGAGAGCTGCCTTTATTCATTTCTTCCTCCTGCAAGAAACGAGGCCTGTGCCAGCCTGGTGTCGGGTGCTGGGAATACATCTGCGAGCAGGCCAGGGAGGTTTTAGGAACTGGAGAGAAAAGAGTAACATTAATGCTCCCTTAATCATCCTCAGCCCCTAGTGAGTCATCTGAAAAAGCTGCTAAAGGGCTGCATTCCTCTGCAGTACAGAGGATTCACCCAAGTTAGCAAGAACATTTCAGAACAAATCACATCTCAGAACAGAGCTCGGCGATTACAGGAGAGGTCAAGCCTTCAGAGAGTCAGGACATCAGGCATAGACCCTTAAATGTGCCAGGTGCTGGGATTGACCAGCGAGGGGATGAATAATAAGATTATTTGACCAGGTTTCTTCTGCACATCACTCACAGACCAGGGCACGAGACAACTCCATCATGAGGCCATGATGGAACAGAATGCTGGGATGGAGAGCGGGGAGGAGCCAGGTAGGAGGAAAGTTCAAGGGTGGGGACCTCCAAGCTGGCGTTATAGGAGGAGTGAGAATTCTGCAAGGGATAAAGTAGAGAAGTACCTCCAGGCAGAAAGGACAGATAGTATTTGCAAAGGCTATAACCCTGCTGGAAGGCCAACAGTGTAAAGCCAGGAGATGAACTGAAACCCAACGAGGTGTGCTCTGAATACCAGGCTGAGAGTATGGACAACCAATGTGACACTTTGCTTGACCGGATGAATATTCCACCCTCCTCCCTGCCCTAGAAAACCATTTTGGATGTGTGTTTGATTGGGTCTGGTAAGCTGTCAGGAATGCCCATGAAGCTGGAGGCTGTCTAGAGGCAGATCAGCTTGCACCTCCACGGGCACAAGGACTATGTCTGGGCCCCAAGCACTCCGTCTGCAAAGAAGGAGCTGGAAAAATGTGTTCAAGGCCGAGGATCCCAGGGAGCTGGCACAAAACGGTGTTTGAGGCTCTTTCCATGCAGACCAAGCTCAACCCCAGGAACCAAGGCTGACTGACCTTGACAAGTCCCTTCCCTCCTCTGTGCCTCCATTTCCCTGCAGTCTCAGGGTGCTCTCCAACATTCTCATTCAGATGACTCAAGGAGAGGTAGAATTGGGTGACCACTTAGAAGGTGGCTGGAGAACTCACTGGATTAGCTGTGATTGTCATTTCTGACCCCTGGTCCCTCTATGGGGTGATGAGGATGGTAGACAGAATTGTGAGGGCTGCTTGCAATGGTTTCACTACAGGGCCAGCTCCTGGGGAGTCTGTATACCTTGAAGCTGGCATCTGGGCCTCCATGGGCTTTAGACCCTAGTCTAGGCTTGGTTGGGGAGTAGAGCCAGAACTGGGACCTTGGTTCTTTTTATTTTTTTGAGACAAGTTCTTGCTCTGTCACCCAAGATAGGGGGCAGTGGCATGATCATAGCTCACTGCAGCCTCAAACTCTTAAACTCCTGGGCTTAAGCGATTCTCCTGCCTCTGCCTCTGGAGTAGCTGGGACTTCACCCGTGAGTCACTATGCCTGGCTAATTTTTTAAAAGATTATTTTGTAGAGACAAGATCTCACTATGTTGCCCAGGCTGGCCTTGGACTCCTGGCCTCAAGCATTCCTCCTGCTTCAGCCTCTCAAAGTGTTTGGATTATAGATGTGAACCACTATGCTCAGCTTGGACTTTGGTTTTTGATATGGATCAAGATTCATATCTCAGCTCTGGATCTATTCATTCATTTATTCATCCAATCATTCACCCGTCCATCTATCCATCCATCCAGCCAGCCAGCCATCCACCCATCCAGCCATCCATCCATCCATCCATCTATCCATTCATCCATTCATCTATCCAATGACTAATTATTGAGCACAGGTGAACGCTAGCTGTGTGGTCAATAGCAGATGTTGAAGGTGCGTTAGGAAGCATGGTACACATGTTGGTGGGATCTCACTTTAGCAGTGGGTCCATTCCATTCAGCACTTAAGGAACTCCCCTACTTCCTTTGTGTGCCCAGGGAGACCACTTCATCCCTGTGAGCCTCAGTGTTCTCACCTATATGATGAGGTTTAATGATCCCCGTCTATAGTGCTGTTGTGAGTTTAATGAGATGATGGGTGGAGGGCACCCAGCATGGCACAAGGACTTTGCATGGGAGCTGTCATCAGTGTTCCTTACAGCATCACACCCGAGCCTACAGCTCACATGGCATAGTGGCAGGACCAGCTCGGGGAGTGGAAGAAGGAGGGCAATGGGGTTGGGCAGAGCTGGCCACACTTTGGCTGTGTGACAACGGGCTAGCCCCTTAACTTTTCAGCATTCACATTTGTATATTAGCGATAATAATTCCTCTTTTGTGGGGAGGAGGCACACACTGGAATCTAGCCTCCTTCCTTCCCTTCTCTGAGGGGGTGGGCTGGGGACATCGTGACCCCCAAGGGCTGTCCATGGGAGATGGGAGAGGCATCTCCAGTGGGCCTGGGAGCCCTTTCATTCATCTACATGTCATTGGGAAAGTCTTACGCAAGGTGCGTGGAATGGGTGATTGACATGACAGATGGGAAACCTGGTCTCATGCAGCCCTGCGCCTGGGATGGTAGAGGAGTGAGGACCAGATGCACAGAGCGGTTTGTGATAGCTGCTCTGCGGGAGAGTGCCAGGAGCTGGGACAGCAGGTCAGGAGGGGCTGCTGGAGATGGGGAAGCCAGGGAGCCTCTTGAAGGAGGTGGCTTTTGAGTTCTGAGCTGAAGTGCCAGGAGTCAGCTGTTTGAAAGGTGAGCAGAGGTGGGCAGGGCACAGCAAGTGCAAAGGCTCTGGGATGGCAAAGGCTTTGAGAGCCCAAGAAAGCAGAGGCCATGCTTTCAGGGACCTTCATGTGCGATAGGAAGCATATAAGAGATTATCTCGGGGAGTCAGGCAGAGGCCAGAGCAGACAGACAGCCTCATTTACGTGGGTGCTGATGACTCCCCTTTCCCACTCAAGGAAACTGAGGGCTCGGAAGAGTTAAACCACCTGCCCAAGGGCAAGTTGGCAAGAGACCAGGCCCAGGTGGGCCTCCCATGTCAGATCCTGTCGGGAGGCCAGGGGCAAAGCCCCCAGGTGCTCTAAGGTCCCCCCATCTTCGTGAGGGGTGAGAACAGGAGGGGCCCAGCCTGGGAGAGAGAACATCGTGTCTGTGGGAGAGAGTCAGAAGAGGCAGCAGCCTAAACGCACGGCAGACCCCGGCCAGCCCCGGCTGCCAGCACAACTGCTTGTGTGGCTGCCAAGCAGCCAGATGCCGCTTCTGGAAAAAATATCTTCCTGGCTTGGCACTCCCTGGCTGGCCGGCCTGCCATGCAATGGGAGGAGGGGGCTGCCGAGTGTGGGCCGCTGTTTAGCACCCCAGAACGGCGCTGCTGTGCCTTTGAAGCCACGCAGGAACAGGGAAGGGAGGGGGCAGGGAGGATGCAAGCAAAATATTTTCGCTAAAAATATTCTGGTCCAGGAGAAGATCTTTTTTTCTTTTTTTCCCCTACTCTTGCTGGAAAACCAAAGTCTTATTAAAACAACACCAGAATATTTCATGTTGATATCAATTAGGCGAAGGAGAAGGAATCTTGAATTTTCCTCCCTGCCAGTTTCACATAAAAGGAATATTCTCCCAGAGGCCAAAGGACGAAGGTTTTTAGTTTTTTCCCTTGCTGCAAAAAATTCCTGCAATGTGGATGGAAAGTTCCTCATGTCTGAGAGCTTCCTGAGAAGTTGGGGCTCTGGAACTTGAAGCCAAGTTCTCCCCCTAAGCCTGGTGGGGCAGGGCAGGTGGCTGGCTCTTTCACAAGGCCCTCTGAACCTGTCAGGGAGGGATGCGGCCAGGCCCACTCCGTGTGAGGCTGGCCTATCCTGTGTACTCTAGAAGGCCTCAAGCCAGCTGGGCCGCTTAGCCAATGGCCAGAGATCGGCAGATATAGACAGCATTTGGCCTCTGCCTCTGGCACCCTTCATCAAAGCTTCTTGGGCAGCGTCAAGACAGGAGTTGCTTTGAGGTGTCTGGCTGAGGCCCTGTCTCTGGTAGAGGCCTTTCCTAGCCGTGATGGCAGCACCATTGCTACACACTTACTATGTGCCAGACACTTAAAAATATATGTTAATATCTCATCTACTCCTCACAACAACCACAAGAAAAAAGGATTATATGATCCCCCATGCCCTTGAGAAAACCAGGGCTTAGAGTCACACAAACAGAAAGCTGCACTGACAAGATTTGAACCGAGGTCCCTCAACCCTAAAGTCCGTGTTCTGTCTTCTGTTCCAACCTGCTTCTCATATGACCCTTTAGCTCAGAGTTTGGTCTCTTACGGAGTATTTGGTAAGTAAGGAAGGCTTTTCTGTCCTGGCTATCATCTCAATCCTCCAACTCTAAATCAGAGCTCCTAAAAACCACCCCTTCAGCAATATTTTCTCTCCCTTTTCTCCTTCGCTAAACTTTCAGAATTTTCCTTAAACATTAATTGTTAATTAATTTATTTATTCATTGAACATTTATCCATCCATCCATCCATCCATCCATCCATCCATCCATCCATCCATCCATCCGTCCATTCATCCACCCACCCATCCACCCACCCACCCATCCATCCATTTTTCCATCCACCCATCCATTCATCCATCTATCCATTCATCTACCTACATCCACCTTTCCATTCACCCATCCACTCACCCATTCACCCACCCATCCCACGTTTACTAACTGCCAGGCACCAGAGGTGTAGAAATGACTAGAACACAGCTCCTGCTCAGGCCTCATTCAGGTTCAACAAATATTGGAGGTGGAATGTGATATTAGAAAGTGTCTAATGCCACCCCCTCAGATGTAATCTAGGTGGGAGGAAGTATCTTGTTTTACAGATGAGAAAACTACCGGCCAGGAAAAGCAATGAGACTTGCTGGGAAGTTGTGCTTTGTAACTGAAAGATTGAGAATCCTGAAGCTCAAACAGACTTCTAGGCCCAGTTCGTTTCCTTCCTAGCTGAGAGACTTTGTGCAAGTCACTGAAACTCTGTAAAAGAAGGAGAGAAATGTGAGGTCAAAGAGGGCTCAAGGCCTTGTAGGGCTTTGTAGGCCATTGTGAAGAGCTCTGGCATCTACTCTGAGTAAAAACGGTGCTATTACAGGGCTTTGAGCAGAGAAGATATGATCTAAATATGGTTTTAAAATGATCACTCCAGAGGCTGGGAGCGGTGGCTTACGCCTGTAATCCCAGCACTTTGGGAGGCCAAGGCGGGTAGATCACCTGAGGTCAGGAGTTTGAGACCTGCTTGACCAACATGGTAAAACTCCGTTACTAGTAAAAACACAAAAATTAGGTGGGTGTGGTGGTGTGCACCTGTAATCCCAGCTACCTGGGAGGCTGAGACAGGAAAATCACTTGAACCCAGGAGGTGGAGGTTGTAGTGAGCCGAGATGGCGCCACTGCACTCCAACCTGGGCAACAGAGCAAGACTCTGCCTCAAAAACAAACAAACAAACAAACAAACAAACAAACAAACCTAAATGATCACTCCAGGTCTTGTGTAGAAAATAGCCCATCAGGAGGTAAGTGTCCAAGCAGGATGATGACCAGTTAGGAAGCTATTGCAACCATCTAGGCAAGAGACAATGTTGGTTTGGACCAGGGTAATAGTAGTGGAGGTGGCAAGAACCATCAGTATTCCATTTGAGGTGGAGGAAGAAGAGAGACATCAAGGATGATTTCATTTTTTCTGCCTGCACAACTGGAAAGATTGCCATCACCTGACAGGGAAGGCTGTGGGTGGAGCCGATTTTGTTGGGGGGAACAAACATGAGGAGCTCCTTTTGGATGCGTTGAGCCTGAGGCATTCATTAGATCTTTAAGCAGTGATACCACGAAGACAGCTCAATATCCAGTCTGGGGTCAGGAGCAGGTCTGGGCTGGAGGCGTCAATCTGGTACAGGAATGGTGTCTACAACCCTGAGACTGGATGAGATCACAAAGTGAGCGAGTGTAGACAGAGAAGAGGTTCAAGGACTGAGCCGAGGACCTTCCATCACTTAGAGATTTTCCTAATATATAGTGAACCCTCAGGGTACAGACATGAAGAAAACTTGGTTGTTGCCTTGCCTTCACAGAGTGTGTGTTTTAAAAAGGGCGATGCATGTGGAAGGAACCAGCAAGTTCACCAGGCCAACTACCTGTAGAAAGGGGTCAGCCTCAGGACTGTGGGAGCCCAGGGATGGTATCTCATCCAGCCCAGGGAACCCATTAACGTGGCCTGTTTCAGTACCACTCTGACAGATGTTGTCCTACCGGGAGCTCCCAGTGGCTGTTAGCAGCCCCTGAACCTACTCTATTCCATAGAATGGGGAAGGGAGGGATTCACATGGCCCAGACTTGGAATTTGGAAGCTCATCTCATTCTCTCCATAGCTCTGTCAGATCAGTACTATTAACATCCCCATTTTAGAGATGAGAAAACTGAGGCGAGAAGCGGGAAGCCACTGGTCTCAGGCCTGACTTTAAAGATCATGCACTCAACCTGGGAAAAAAGGGGGTGCAAAGGGTTGTTGAGAAAGGGAACTCAGAATCGTTTTTTTTTTTTTTTGAGATGGAGTTTCACTCTTGTCACCCAGACTGGAGTACAGTGGCGCGATCTTGGCTCACTGCAACCTCTGCCTCCGAGGTTCAAGAGGTTCTCCTGCCTCAGCCTCCCGAGTAGCTGGGACTACAGGAGTGTGCCATCACGCCTGGTTAATTTTTGTATTTTTAGTAGAGATGGGGTTTCATCATGTTGGTTAGGCTGGTCTCGAACTCCTGACCTAGGTGATCTGCCTGCCTTGGCTTCCCAAAGTGCCGGAATTACAGGTGTGAGCCACCGCACCAGGGCCAGAATTTTTACTTTAGGATATAGGGCTCTCTCCTGGGAGGGAGCTCCTGGGCCTGTCAGTCAAAGTCAATGCTTTCCGAGGCCAGGCAGGGGACATCAGTGAGGCACGTGGGCTGGGGAGCAGAGTGTACAGCCTCATCTAAGGGAAAGCCGCTCCTCAGCCCGGCCAACTGTGGCCCTGAGGAAATGTGGGCCTAGGGTTGCCAGATCTGGTTTCTAAAGAGAAGCCGGAAACCTGGATTTTTATGTGAAATTTCCCACTTTTTAAAACAGTGTTGGGTCCAAACAAAACACATGTGCTTGCTAAGTTGACCTCATGGCCACCAGCTCCAGACTCTGGCCTTTTGGATGGTGGTTAAAAGCAAGCAAGGATCACATATGCCGGGTTCAAATCCTCCATCCTTCCCAACTGGCTCTTGGGCAAGTGAATTCACCTCCCTATCAGTCATCCTGTGCCTCAGAGCCATACAAGAACCATGGGGCACACGGCCCCTCACAGGTGCTGGATAAATGGTGGTGAGGAGGTGGTCTCTGTGTGTGTGTGTGTTGGGTGGGGAGGGTGTGGTGTGGACGGCTTTGGGTGGGTTGGAGATTTTTATTGCCTTCACATTCCTGTCCCGGCCTTACCTTGTGGCTCTGAGAGCTGGGGAGCCCGTGTGTGGATCCTTCACACGCCTGGACTCTAGGCCAGCCCTTCCCTCCCTCACCCTCTTCCAAACCTTCCCTGAGAGCTGCTTACGGCTCTCCTGAGCAGCAAGGCCTCCAGCAGGGAGCCTTCCTCGCCAGCCTGGCTCCCGACTCCTGCCACTTCTCTGCAACGCAGGAGAGCCGTGGGGACGTCTGGATTCCTAAGGGGATGTTTTCCACATTTCTGGAAACCCACTGCGGTTTGGTTTTCCGTGGTAAAGGGCTTGGCAGTGGCTCAACCCGGTGGAAGGGCTGGTGGCTGGGAAAGGCCCGAGTCAGAGGTACTCATTGAGCACCCACTGTGTACCAGGCCCCTGAGATTCACAGATGCTTAAAACAGTCCTGGGCCCTCCAAGAACTTCATTATCTCAGTATGAATTCAGACTTGAAATCCGAGAAGTTAAAAACATCTCAAAACCACGTCCTTGCCACTCAGGCCAGGAGCCTGCCTTCCTCTGGCTTCCTCCTCATCCCAGCGGACAGCGGGTTCATCCTGCTGTATCCTCTAAATCTCTTGGGCCTGCTCATTTCTCTCCACCTCATTGCCAAGGCTTTGGTGGGTCGTCATCCTCCCTCCCCCGAATGACGGCAGCTGCCTCCGCCCTGAACTCCCTGCCTCCAGCCAACTCTCCTTCAATCCCTCCCCATAGCCCCTGAAAAGTCTTTCTAAAAGCCAAATCTGATCATGTAATGTCCCTACTAGGAGCCCTCAGTGACCTCAAGGTAGAGTCTAAACTCTCCATATTGGCCCACAGACCTTACAGGACCCGCCTCTCCTTCCTGCCCTCGACAGCTTTATCTCTGCCCCCATTTCCCGGTGCCCTCTGTACTTCAGGGGGCCTTCTCGGAGTTAACTGTACAGATGCATTCTGCTTTCTCTCCACTCTGGGTCTTTGCACACACAGTCTTCTCTTCCTAGAACACCCTCCCACCGTCACACTGACCAAATGAATTCTACTGATTTTTCAGATCTTAGTTTAAATGTTACTTCTTCCAGGAAGTCTTCCCTACTCATCCCCATCTCCTGGCTGGATAAGGTAACTTTGCTCTGTATCCCCAGAGCTTTGCTTATGTTAATACTAATGAACTACTAACAATAGTACTGTAACTACTAAAAATACTACTAACTATAGTACTGATGCTCATCTTAAAGCTGGTACTAAGTTTGTTTTAATTTAATTAATTAATTAATTAATTAATTTTTCTTTTTTGAGACGGAGTCTCCCTTTGTTGCTCAGGCTGGAGTGCAGTGGTGCGATCTTGGCTCACTGCAGCCTCCACCTCCCAGGTTCAAACAATTCTTCCACCTCAGCCTCCTGAGTAGCTGGGCTTGCAGGCATGCACCACAACACCCTGGTAATTTTTTTTTTTTTTTTGGTAGAGTGCAGTGGCACCATCTCAGCTCACTGCAACCTCTGCCTCCTGGGTTCAAGTGATTCTCCTGCCTCAGCCTCCTGAGTAGCTGGGCTTGCAGGCATGCACCACAACACCCTGGTAATTTTTTTTTTTTTTTTTGGTAGAGATGGGGTTTTACCATGTTGACCAGCCTGGTCTCGAACTCCTGACTTTAAGTGATCCACCCACCTTGGCCTCCCAAAGTGCTGGGATTACAGGCATAAGCCCCAGTGCCCATCCTTAAGGCTAGTACTAACTTTAATGTCAATACTAACACTAATACAAATATTAGTGAACACTAACCCTCATAGCAAGTGCTTCCATAGTGTCCGCATGAGCCAAGCACTGTTCTAAGCACTCAATACATATTAGTTCCCTTTAGCCTCTCAGTGCCCTCTGAGGTGAGAATTATTATTGTCTGCCCTTCACAGGTGAGGTACAGAGAGGTGGAGTCACGTGTCCAAGGTTACATGGATAGTAAATGGTAAAGCTGGGATTTGTTATGGTTCACATACCAGTCTGTGTTGCAAAGACCTATTTTCCTGGTCTGTTTCCGTCACTGTCCTAAACTCCGGGACAGCAAGGCCCAGGGCTGCCTTGTCTATGGGTGCCTCTCCAGCACCCAGCACAGTGCTTGGCATAGAGTAGGTGCTCAATAAATGCCTGATGATTGAAGGAAGCCATGCTAGATGTACCGGAGAACTCAAGACCTGCCTGAGTGCAGAGTTGGATCAAATAACCCATGTTGGACCCTTGCTACTTGGGATCTAGCATTCAGGGTGCAAACTTTATCTAAAAGCAATTCATCAAGGGAAAGTAGAGTAGAATACATGTAACCCCTACGCCTTTAACACTTGCTATCTTATTATTGATTCATTAGGATAATAATGAAGCACCTTGCCCAGCTCCAGCAGAGAGGAGCTGCTTAATGAATAGAGAAGTGGGGTCAGATGTGGTAGCTCACACCTGTAATCCCAGTGCTTCAAGAGGCCAAGGTGAGAGGATAGCTTTAGCCCAGGAGTCCAAGGCTGCAGTGAGCTACGATTGCACCACTGCACTCCAGCGTGGGCTACAGAGTGAGACCCTGTCTCTAAAGGAAAGTAAAATACAAATTAATAAAAAGAGAAGTCATAATGAGCAGAGACTCCTGGTTACAACCTAGGAAGGTGGTGTGCCTATTTTACAGATGAGGGGACCCAGCCTGTGGGAAAGCATGATGTGTCTCACAGAGTGCATCCAGCAACCAGGAAAGAAGTAGAGATTTCAACTCCCAAGGCTGGTTCTCTTTTGCCTGAGGACAGCAGCCTCCATTGACCCCTCCCAAATTCACCGAGAAATTTTTACGTATCAGATTTATATTTCTTTTGAGATAAGAATATTTCAATCCCCTTGAGACCCCTGAGATTTTACAATCCACTTTTCAAGCATCCTTTTCTACACTTTTCAATATTTCTAGATTAAACAAAAAAGCCCAGGTCAGGAAGATCAGTTGCTTTTATCTTATTTGTGCATTTCTATTAAGTATCAAGTTGACGGTGCTTCGTATGTTTCATTAGATTTCTCTATTTTGTGTGTGTGGTTTTTTTCCTTCTTTTTCTTCAGTTTGGGTGTGCTGACATTTGTGCACTGTGTGAATTTGTTCCATGCCGACAGAATGAGCCAGAACTGCTTTCAGGGGAAGGAAGACAGGGTGGGGCAGACAGGTTGGGCGTGTACTTGTCTTCCTTGCACTTTATTATTTATGATACAGAAATTGCAGACATCTTTGTTCTTTTCTGTCTGTTAAAAGTATAGCTTACTTACTTTTTTCTCATTATAAGGTAGTAAAGAAACTGGATAATAAGATGAATATGAAGAAAACCCTTAAATAGCTGATGTTCCCATCACACTAATTTTTACATTTTGGGTTATTTCTTTCTCGTCTTTTTTACTCTGTTTCATTTTGATTATTACAGATTACGGATTCCACTACATAGACAGTTTTTTTCCTGATTTTTCTTCATTTAATATTAGGTGATAAGCATTTTATGTGTTTTTGTTTGAATTTATTAATATGTCCTTTACGTATCACTGTAAATCTTTGTAATATTATTTTAAGTGAATGAATAGGTTGTCATCTCCCCAATCATCCCAATATTATTGTAGATTAAGGTTGTTTCAATTTTTAAACTATGATAAATAAAATTTAATCTTTTAAAAAAAATATTGCTTTCCTAAGACAGATGTTCAGAAATGGAATGACTGAGCCAAAGGTCTTGAATACTCTTAACAAATTGTTATACATTGTTAATTTCCTGTGTATATAAATTCACATGTCCCCATGTAAATACTAGGAATGTCTACACGACTCCATCCTCATCAGCACGGGCTGTTATATACTTTTAAACTTTAAAACTGTTGTTAATTTGACAACAGAGAATTGACATCTTCTTGTTTTAATTTATATTTCTTTGATTGCTGGTGAAGTTGAATTCCCTGTTTTTTAAAAAAAAATCAGTTAAATCCAGATTTATTTTCCTTTCCAACTTTTATTTTATGTCAAGGGCTACATGTGCAGATTTGGTGCATCATGGGTAAACTGCGCGTCGCGGCGGCTTGGTGTACAGATACTTTTGTCACCTAGGTAGTCGGCATAGTCTCGGATAGGTAGGCTTTCTTTCTGTCTTTCTTTTCTTCCTTCCTTCCTTTCTTCCCTCCCCTCCCTGCCTCCCTCCCTTCTCTCTCTTTTTCCTTCTTTCTTTCTTCTCTCTTTCTCTCTTTCTCTCTCTCTTTCTCTCTTTCTCTCTCTCTTTCTCTCTTTCTCTCTTTCTCTCTTTCTTTCTTTCTTTTCTTCTTTTCTTTCTTTTTTGAGATGGAGTTTCTCTTTTGTTGCCCAGGGGGGAGTGCAATGGTGCGATCTCAGCTCATGACAACCTCTGCCTCTCGGGTTCAAGCTATTCTCCTGCCTCAGCCTCCCAAGTTGCTGGGATTACAGGCCTGTACCATCATGCCTGGCTAATTTTGTGTTTTTTCTCCATGTTGGTCAGGCTGGTTTTGATTTCTTGACCTTAGGTGATTCACTCACCTCAGCCTCCCAAAGTGCTGGGATTGCAGGTGTGAGCCACCACACCCGGCCTCTGATAGGTAGTTTTCAATCCTCACCCTCCTCCTATCCTCCACCTTCAAGTAGGCCCCAGTGTCTATTGTTCCCTTTTTTGTGTCCATGTGGACTCAATATTTAGCTCCCACTTACAGTGAGAGCATGTGGTATTTGGTTTTCTGTTCCTGCATTAATTCGATTAGGATAGTGGTCTCCAGCTGCATCCATGTTGCAGCAAAGGGTATGATCTCCTTTTTTATGGCTGCATAGCGTTTTGTGTTGTGTATGTACCACATTTTCTTTATCTAGTTTGCTATTGATTTAGCTTGTTGGTTCCACGTCTTTGGTATTGTGAATAGTGCTATGATGAACATATGTGTGAATGTATCTGTCATAGAACGATTTATATTTCTTTGGGTATATACCCAGTATGAGATTGCTGGGAAGAATGGTCGTTCTATTTTGAATTCTTTGAGAAATCTCCAGACTGCTTTCTACAATGACTGAACTAATTTACATTCTTACCGGCAGTATATAAGTGTTGCCTTCTGTCTACAACCTTGTCAGCATCTGTTATTTTTGACTTTTTATTAATAACAATAGCCATTCTGACTGGTGTGAGATGGTATCTTATTGTTAAATCCAGGTTTTTTTTAATGACATAATAATTTATATCCTTTGCCCACTTATTTTTTGATTTTGTGCTTTCTTAACTAATTTGCCCTTGATAAAGATTTTAGCCCTTTGGTCATTTTTGGTTGAATTTGTTGTCCCCCCCCCAAAAAAAAAATTGTGGGTCTTTTCATTTTCATTTTGGCTTTTTTTTCATGTACAGATATATTTATTTGTTTTTCCTCTTGTCATTTCCTCAGATGTATCTAAGCTTAAACTGTCACTGCCTTCCAGTGGCAGGTGGAGCCCCCTTTTTTAGCCGTGAGTGATAGCCTACACTAGCCATTCAAAGCCTTGGGACAGCATTGGTATGTGGCCTGAGGGCTGGTTGTGACCACACACACACACACCCTGAGCCACCAACGCCTGGGAGACTCCACCTTCTCCCCACTCTTCCTCACCTTTGGCTTCCCACTTCTGAGCAAGGTGTCTTATCTGTAACAAAACCTTTTGACATGTTATAGCATGTCAAAGTCATTGCTGTGAAACTTCATGAGAGGCTCCTTTGAACATCTACACCAGTGATCGTCCTTCCATATTAAGCATTCAGTACTCTCAAATGAGTGTCATGGATATGTGTGGCATCACTACCTCTTTCAGAAGCCATGGTGTGAAAAGGCTTGGCACCCAGGGAAAAGCACCTGCCATTGACACTTGGCCTTGGGAAATAGAAATATCCTTTCTTCCCTCCTCTTCTCCTTTTCTCCCTCTTCCTCTTTTTCCTTTGATGAATCTTGACTTAGCCTCCCAGGTGACTGACAGTGGCACAGAGTCGACTTCTGCTCACATGGTAAGTGGGTGCCATGATCCCCAAATTGGGTACTTGATGTGAGGAGTCAAGGCAAGGAACAAAAAAGTCCTCAGACACAGCCCCCAACTGTGTCCATCACCCCCAGCTGTCTCAGTGCTTAATCAATAATCCCTGACACCTGTCAGTCAGCAGTGACCAGGGACCTTCAGTGTCCTAATACCGGACGCGGTGACTCAGTATTTTGGCTTTCAAAGATCTGCCCCATTTCTCTTTCCCCAAACCTGGTCCCATTGAGTGGAGCTGGCTTCCCTGCACGCAGTTCCCCTTGGCATGCGATCTTGGCTCTTTTAGTCTTTATGTTTTCTCTGTTCTTTTTGTTTATTTCAACTAATCATATGAAATAGAAGATATTTTACTGTTTTTGATCTATCAAAATGGCAATTTCATGTGGTTTAACTTAAAATTTTCAGAAATTGTATAAGGGATACAGAAGTATCATAAAAATAAGGATGACATAAACAAAGAATATATACAAATGTTATCACTGTTAATTTTTTTGTATAAACATCTGTTTTTATGTGATACATCCACATGTACCTATACACAGAGATTTTATAGAAATGGAATTTAACCACCTGTATAAAATGACCTTGTTAATTAGCAATATATTGTGAATGACTTTCCACATCAATATACACGCTTCTTTAACATCATTTTAAGTGTCTATTCTATTGTTTGGTTGTACCATAATTAAGCATGACCAGTAATTCAGAGGGTGGGGGACAGGACTGTGGGGGCAGGAGAAGGATGGGGAATATGGTCAGAGGAGTAGGGGGCCAAGGTGGTGTGGGGTTACTAAAGTCAAGGCTGGAAAGACTTGTAAGATGCTTAATATTGTGAGAGGCCTTGGAAAATTTGAATAAATGGGAAGGAGCCTCTAGCTCTGGAGAGGGGGACACTGGCAGCCAGAGAAAAGGTTGGAAGTCATATTCACTTATTCATTCATTCAAAAAATATTTATTGAACTTTTACTGTGTGCCAGACATTTTAATGGGGGTACTGCAGTGACTGAGACAGACACAGCCCCTGCTTTCAAGGAGCTTATTTTGTAGTGGGGGGAGACAGACTATAAACAAATGCAATAATTGCATATTAAGAAAAGTGCCAGGAAGGAAAATGAACAAGGAGTGTGATGAAGCTTCAGGAGGCACTGGAACATGGGGTGGTAAATCTTGGATGGCATGATTGGGTACAGCAGCTCCGAGAAGGGGAGAGTTGAGCTGAGACCTGAGTGAGTCAGGAGAATAAGGTTCTGGGCAGAGGGACCATCAAGTACAACAGCTAAGTCAACTCAGTAAATGCAACCCCAGGTTTGAAACATTTTATTCATCCACGTCTTCACCCAACAGACTTGCAGTTGAGCTCCTCCTCTGTTTCAGATAGGAATGAAGAAATCAGATGTTACTCCTCCCTCAAGGAAGAGAGGCATCCATTCACTTCGTTTATTTACTCATTCATTCGTTCATTCATTCATTCATATGAATGAGTACCCATTATGTGCCGATCCTTAACCATTAATAGGGAAATGAAGATGAGTAAGAGTTAGTTCTTTTCTTCTAGGGCATTTGTGGGAAAAAGCAAGGAGGGTGAGCAGAAAAGCCTGGAGAGAAGAGATGGTCCACCCAGGATCATGATAGGACTAGAGGAAGGTGTCCTTTTCCCCAAGTAGAGTTTTGAGCCACGTTTCCTGTGACCCCGACCCTCCTACGTCAGTCCTTTTTCAGCCCAAGGTTTACGCACACGGCTTCCCCCAGCCCACACCTGGAAAAAGCATTAGACATTTATATCATTGCAGACCCTAAGATTAAGTCTATAAATGGTTCTGCTTACAGTTCTCTCATGTTCACTGGATGTCATAAAATTGGCTCAGTGCAAACAGGGAGCCATTCCCTTTAACAGCTGGGTGTTAATGACTACACTGAAAGCGGGGAGCTGTGTCCGGGTATCCCCCAAACAGCAACTGGAAGCCCTTGTCAAGTTGGTTGCAATTGTTATGGGGCCATCAGTCAGTGAGTGTGGAGTGTCATCCACAGCAAGGTAACCAGGTAGAGCTCAGCAGGAAGTGTGTAACTGGCCAGCAGAAGATTCAGGAATGTGAGTGAAAAGAGCTTCACAGCATGCATCCTCACCTGTTATCACGGCACTATGGAAAGACCCTTGATTTGGAATATCTCAACTTGGATTTGAATTCTGCTTTTGCTTTTGTGTTTCTTTTTGTTTGTTTTATTTTGAGACAGGGTCTCACTCTGTCGCACAGGCAGAAGTACAGTGGCGTGAACACAGCTCACTGCAGCCTCTACTTCCCCAGCTCAAGCAATACTCTTGCCTCAGCCTCCTGAGTATCTAGGACCACAGGCACATGCCACCATATCTGGCTAATTGTTTCACTTTTTTTGTAGAGGTGATCGGGGATGTTTTATGCCATGTTGCCCAGGCTGGTCTCAAACTCCTGGGCTCAAGCGATTCTCCTGTCTTGGCCTTCCCAAATACTAGGATTATAGGTGTGAGCCGCCACGCCTGGCCATACTTTTGCCTTTTGCAGGCTGGGTGACCTTGGGCATTTGGTTTAACCCCTTGGAGCCTGTTTCACCATTTGTAGAACAGGCATGTGGCAGACACTGTTCGTTGCCCACTGAATAGTTATCACCTCCATCTAACAGAGCCCTGGGTTCACCCATGTTGATGATGTGCTTACCCTGAGGATGTGTCATGTTTGGGCTAAGCCAGTAATTGTTTTAAAAGCTGACATGTAACCAAATTCTGACCAATAGGACATCTGGTTGGAGGTTTATGAAAAACATTTTTTCTCCCTTTCTTTCCTGCCTTGAATTCATTTGTGCAAAAATGTGATAGTCACAGCTGAAGCAATCATCATATAACAATGAAATGATGAGCTTATAAATTAAAGCCCCTGCACTGGGAATGACACAGGGGAAGGAGAGAAAGATCCTGATGACAACACTGAACTGTTGCATCAAACTGGGACTCTTTGTTACAGGAAGTAATTAAGTCTTTGATCATCTTCGGGTGTTCTGTTACTCGCATCTGAAGCATCTTTAGCTGACATAAGGAATGATGATTACTTTCTAGAGCTCCTGGGGGAATTAGATGGTGTTGTGTGCACTGTGCCAGGTACTTCATCATCACCCTCTTCTCTGATCCTTGTTGCATGTAGTGTGATCTCTTACCCAGGGCTGGAGAAAGCCTCACTAGAACAGAGTGACATGTTGGTAGTGGCATTTGCAAGACAGTTAGTGGCTTCTAGAAATACTCACAGGGGCATATCATAGTAAAACATGATTCAGAATAATTGTCAACTGTGCAACCATCTGACCAGTCAAAACTCACCTAATCAACTGAACATTTATCAAATGGATGTGAGTCCAGAGGGATTGTTTTAACAGAGTTTGTCCCATGTATGGGGGGACAATGAAGTTGGTGGTCTTCATTTATTCTAACACCTATCCCATCCAAGGTAGTTAGTCTAAATCAATTAACGTGATTTCACTCACCTTGGTAGTGATTGGTTCAGGAGTGGTCATGTGGCCCAGTTCTGGCTAATGATATATGAAGGGAATTTACTGTGGACTGTTGGGGAGAGTTTCCTCTTTCCTAAGAGACAGCCACAAGAAGCAAGGATTTGCCACTTTGCCTTGATGCTGCAGTGTCTGGTGGAGACATCTGGAACCACTGTGGCCATGTTACTGCCAGGCTGAGGATGAAATTAACACTGAGACGGGGGGCTATAAGGAGCCCACTCTGGTGGCAATGCTCAGTTGCCACAGTGCCAGTCCTGGAGCTTGACCTACCCTTGGGCTTTCTAATACATAAACTAAATATTTACTTATGAGTTGGGATTTTTGGTTTTTTGCTGAAAGCATCCTGTCTGATACTCTGAGTTTACATAAGAGATTTTAGTTTATGCAAAGAAAATCCAGATGTATACCCAGTTTTATGGCACCAGGCTCTTGCAAGAAATGAGGTAGGGCTTTGGTAAGGAAGGTGGCACCGTGCTTGTTGTTATGGATTGGCTAAGAGGCATCCCTGTGCCAAAGCTGGACAAGAGAGTTCGGCTCTGTTGAAGCTGCGGGGTGGTAAAGGAATGGAGGTATCGCTACTGTAGTAGTCTCCAGTGAAACAGAACCAATAGGCTACGTGTGTGTGTATACACATACATGTGTGCGTGCGTGTGTGTGTGAAGAGAGATTTATTTTAAGGAATTGGCGCACATGATTATGAAGGCTGGCAAGTTCAAAATCTGCAGGGTAGGCCAGCGTTTAGAGACCCAGATGAGAGCCAATGTTGCAGTTCCAGTCTGAAGACCATCTGCTGCAGAATTTACTGTTGCCCAAGGGTGGTCAGACTTCTTGTTCCATTCAGGTCTTCAGCTGACTGGGTGAGGCCCACTCACATTACAGAGGGCAATCTGCTTTACTCAAAAGACACTGATTTAAATGTTAATCTCAAAAACACCATCACAGAAACATCCAGAATGTTTGACCACATATCTGGGCACCATGGCCCAGTCAAATTGACACATAGCATTAACCATCACACCCACCATAATGTTGTCACAGTGATGACAGTGAACTTGACAAGCGCTCAGCAGATGGATGTGCAAAGACGCACTAGGTCAGTGTCCTTAGCAGAGATCCAGGATTGATGACATCCCCCCTCTCGTCCACAAGTCCAGAAACCTGTCTCCTGTCACCACTCCAGGTCAGGGCTGTATATTTCTCCCCTGTCCAACAATCATAACAGGCACCCTACTTCCAACCCCTTCCTTCTTCCGGCAGCCTTCACTCTGATTGTGCCCCCGCAAGTGCCACTGCTCAAAAGCTTTTGATGCTTCCACGTGGAAATGGAACGGAGATGAGGCCTCTGAGCCTGACCCTGAGGTCCTCGGCCTGCTGTCCTGTGTCTTCCCATGTGCGGCTTCCATTGCTCTTCCCCCCAAATCCCTCCTCCTACTGTCTGCTTTGCTCAGACTAGCACATCTCAACCCTAGTGGCACATCAGAATCCCAGAGGGCTTTAAAAAAATACAGATGCCTGGGCCCCACCCCAGACCAATTGAACCCCACTGTCTGGCAGTAGGGCGGGGATCTGTGTTTGTTGCTTTTTTTTTGAGATGGAGTCTCACTCTGTCGCCCAGGCTTGAGTGCACTGGCATGATCTCGGTTCACAGCAACCTCCATCTCCTGGGTTCTAGTGATTCTCATGCCTCAGCCTCCTGAGTAGCTGGGACCACAGGACTGCACCACCACACCTGGCTAATTTTTGTATTTTTAGTACAGACAGGGTTTCATCGTGTTAGCCAGGTTGGTCTCGAACTCCTGACCTCAAGTGATCCACCCGCCTGCGCTTCCCAAAATGCTGGGATTACAGGCATGAGCCACCACACCCGGCCCAGGAGCATGTGTTCTTAAAAGCACGCCAGGTGCTCCTGAGGAACGCTGCTCTAGACGCTCTTCTTCTTTCCCCCATCCTTTGTCCTTCCCTGAGGAAATATTTGTGTTATTAAAGCACCTCTCACGGGCCCCTCCTCCAGGCTGTCTTCCCTGACCAAGGTCTTCTAAGTTATTACAACTCAGAGCTCTGTTGCCCACTGCTCTGTTCTTAGAGCCCTCAATTAACTTGGCATTGTATTCGGCTCTTGTGTGTCTTGTACCCCACAAGTTCCTCTGTGCATGCTAATACGGACCATATTTTGTCACTGTGCACTCTGCCTCCTCTCCTAGGATGCTTAGCCAAGACTCCCTTCTTGTCTCCCTGATAGACTCCTCTTCAACCTTCAAAGCCTTGCTCAGACATCATTTCCCTGAGGACCCCTTCCATGAACCTGCACTAGAGCCCAGAACCGACTCCCCTGTGCTGCCCCTGCCTGCTGCCAGTGCGTTCATTTGCTGCTGTGCCTCTCTCCCCCTGCAGGGTGAGTGTCGTGGGTGCTGAATCAATGCCCGTCAGATGGCTCTGCCTTTGCCGTGTGTGCCCACTGTAACCATCTTTACCCACATCTAACCGAGTACCGACTTGTAGTAGGCGTTTGAAGGTTTGCTGAAGATGAGAACATTAGACACTGGGAACTACCAGAGAGGGGAAGGAGGAAGGGCTGAAAAACTACTTATTGGCTACTGACCTGGGTGATGGGATCATTCATACCCCAGATCTCAGCATCATGTAATACACCCAGGAAACAAACCTGCACATGTACCCCTGAACCTAAAATAAAAGCTAAAATTAAAAAAAAAAATACAGGTTTGCTGAATTAAACTTGAGTAAGGAAGAAAGGGAGGAAAGGAGAAAGGAAAGAAGGAAGGAAGGAGGAAGGAATGAACTGAAAGAAAGAGGGAGAGGAAGGAAGGAGGGAAGGAGGAAAGAATTCAGAAAGAGAGTGAAAGGAAGGAGAATGAAGAAAGAAAAGAAGGAAAGAAAGGGGAAAGAAAGAAGGAAGAAACGATGAAGGAATGGCAAAAAAAAAAAAACCCTATTAGACGTAGTTGAGTCTTTGGAGGCTGTTGTGGGAAGCGTGGCACAGAGGGAGAGATGGGCACAGTATACTTTTTAAGAAGCCCGTGTAAGTCTTTTTGAATGTGTCTTTTTTTTCCACTAAGTACTCTCGGCCCAAATCCCCAAAAGAAAATAAGCGCTTGGAGATAAACACATCTTCTAGGGAAGTTTCTTTTCCCCTCCCCAGGAACATTGCTGGGAAGGTTTCTAGAGAAGGGAAAATGGGTCCCAAATGGCTGAGTCATTCGACATACAACAAGCAAATGGTCAGGGCTGACTGGGGAGGGAGTGCGGGTGGCACTCAGGTTGTCTCCATGGCCAGCCCATACAGCCCTGTCTCATGGCTGGAATGACAATTGTCACCATCGAGGTCCTTACTACTGTCCCTGCCCCAGGGCTACTTGGTCTCAAGGGCCTCCTGGGACGCTCCCTGGGCCTTTGCTCTAAAGCTGCAGAGCCCAGCCACAGATGAACCGGATCCTTAGCTTGGCCAGGGCCTCACCCTAAACTGGGAACGGAGCTGTGTTCCAGCCTCTGTCCTGTTTGGCTGACGTGACTCCGCCTTCGCCCCCAAGTCTAGCCAGGCCCCGGTTGGAGCTGGAGCTGGAGCTGGGAAGAGAGATAGGGGAACATTCTAGGGAAAGAATCACAGGTGCAGGGCACTCTGAAAAGTTGGGATTGCTATTACATGTTATAGATGAGGAAACAGGCTTATGGAGGACAGGAGACTCGCTAAAGGTCACACAGACAGGAAGAGACAGGGCTGGAATCGGAGCCCTGGCCTGTTGGTTTCTTCAGCTGCCTTTTCCCTCTCTGCTGTAGGTCATGATCTATGGAGGTGGAAGTCATACTCTTCTTTTTCTCTCGTGTGATGTTTGCCAAATGATTTTAAAGAAAAAAAAAAAAGCAAAAACAAGGAGAGTAGATATTTTGGGTCAGAAGATGACCTCTCATCTACCCAAACTGGGTTCAGATGCAGCAACCAAGAGGGCAAATATCTTTTTCCCTTAAGAGTTGATAGGTATTGACTGAGCCTGGATCCTTGCTGGACTCTGCTGGGGACTTGGGAGACAGCCATGAATAGGACAGATGTGGGCCTTGCCTTCATCAACTCCATAGTCTAAGCCTGGCTACCAGCTGACCCCAATCAAGCTGGCACTTGTTAGTGTGGCACCCCAGGCCCTAGAGTCCCATGTCGCTTGACATAATGTCTTGGGCTCTTGGTTCTAGGCAGGGCTGAATTGGGAAGGGGTGGGGCAAACAGAAAAGGAGGGGCAGATGGTTAACTAGCTGGAACATGCAGGGATGGGGTGACCTGAAGCTTTCATAAAGGAAAGAGGATAAGGGGAGGAGGGATGTATATTTAGAAATAAAGAGTCTGACCAATTTAATGGAGAGAATAAGGGGAAAAAACCCAAGTCCCTGCAGTAACCTGTTTGCAGGAGCTGCCTAATTTAGCAGCAAATCATACACACTGGCCCTGGCACGGGCTGGTGGAAGGTATTTCCTCCCCAGCCTGGGTCAAGTTTCATTCATAGGTACCGTCTAAAATTAGACCCTCTGCTTTCATTCTGGTCCAAGCTCCCTGCCTAGCGTAATATTTGGGAGAAAACACTCCCATTAAAAGTGCGCCTTCCTCCCAACGGCCCCTGGCCTGGGAAGGGCTGGGTCCCGTCCTTGCTGGCGGCCGCTGCGGCTCATAAACCCGGGTCTAAATTCAAAGCATCCGCTCTGACTGGTGACCTCTGGCTCCTGAGCAAGCCATGCTGCCTCTTCCAGCTCACACCCAAGGCCTGGCCAGGTCACTGGGAGGGACCCATTTCACGCCTGTGACCTTCTGTCGAGGGGAGTGTAAGGGCAGCTCCTCCTGGAGGGGAAGAGGGGCCGGACACCCCGGGGCCATGTGCTGGGGCCTCTTGCCAGGGCATGTCCTGCTGTCCTCTCTTCTGGGCTCAGAGAGCCTGCCAGCTAGACTGGCCTGTTTTATCTTTATTGTTATTTTTCTCCAAATTAATGTAACATCAAAGAAAGACTCAGTGAGACGGGAATCAGCACCGTGTTCAGGTTGCTTTATTCATTTAATAGGCATTGACTGAGCATCCTGTATGTGGAGTCTTTTGGTGGTAACAGAAATGAGGACATTGTGGGAGTACCTGGCCTCCCAGAGTCAGACCTCAGCCAGGGGTGGGCTGGAGTCCCAAACCAAACATGGTGGGAAGCCCTGGAAGTGCTTTCTCTTTATCTCTTGCCCCCACTTCTCTCCTAGCTGGGTTTCAACTCTTCTCTCATGGTCTGTGGGCCCTTCTGCTCCTCGGTCACCACAGCAGAACAGGGAACTTGTTCACATGGACTCCGTTTCAACCATCTGTGCAGAGCGTGACTCTTCTTCCTGGGTTCCAGTTCCAAAGCCCCAGGGAAGGTTTCTAATGGACTTAGCTACTACCAGGCGCCTGCCTCTAGACCAGTCAACAGCGCCAAGGGCGGGGCCTTTTATTAGCATGGCTATTCTGCTAGAACCATGTGAATGGCATGAGGAAAAGAAGTCAAGGGACGGCTTGAACACTATGCAGTCACTGCTCAGCTAGGGACCTGTGGAAACACAGTAAAGGATCTTAACTCAGGCTTGGCAGGTCAGGGAAGCTTCTTGGAAGACCTGGGAGGTAACCTCTGAGCTGGGTGAGTTGGCTTGAGTCAGGACCTGAGAAGGAGGGGTAGGGAAGGCTGGTCAAAGAACGGCACAGGCGAAGACCTCAGGGCAAGATCCAGACCTGCGGAGTAAGAATCCCAGCAGCATTACGTGCCAGCTGTGCCAACCTTGGGCATGTAACTGCACTCTCTGAGCCTCGGTTTTCTCATGTGCAAATGGGAATCTTAACACCCTTCTCCTGGAGTTATGAGGATTAAGTGAGATCATGCCTGTAGTAGTGCCTAGCACTGGCTTGGGGGCAGGGCGTGCATTCAATCCGTCAACCCTGGGTGGAGACGCCCTTTCTGGTCAGGTAGTATTCCATCAGCCGGTTCCTTTGCACCTCCAGGTCTCAGCTCAGACATCACAGGGACATCACCAGAGAAGCCCTCCCTGGCCAACCTTCAAAATGCGCTTTCCTTTCAGATCTTAATATGCCATCTTTTTTCGGCCACAGGGCTTTTCTCAACATGCAGTTATTTGGTTCGCCTTCTTATTTGTAGTCTGTTTTGACTGAGACCAAAAGGTCACTGGAGGTGGAGACCATGCTTGTCTTGTTCTCTCCCATGTCCATCCAGGATGCCTGGCACCTACTAGTCGCTCAGTCAATACTTGCTGAATCAATCAACGCGAGGAAGAAGATGCAGAAATGAAGCCTTGGCAGCCTCACATGGGTAGGGGATTTTCTTGGACGATCTCTGGTTGCAGGTCATGCCCAGGCTCCCTCAGCAAGGCCACCAGTTTCTTGGCAGCAGCGTGAGTTCTGAAGCCCCCCTGACTGGAACCTCCCCCCTCCCGACCCCATGCACCAGTTCAAAGGCTTCGGTGCTTGAGCCCCTCACCCAGACTGAAATTATCTGGAAAACTGGAGTGGAATCCTAACCACCCTGTTCCCCAAGACTCCTCCAACTGGGGTTTTGAAGTTGGGAAGGGAACTCTGTCCCTAGGCTCCCTGGAACATTGAGTCCTAGGGCCCCAGTGGAGGGTCCTCACCCTCCCCACCTCACCGGTACTCAGACGGATGAGCTCCGCCTTACAGAGATGTAGACTGACGCTGAGAGAGACAAGAGCAGGGCTGGCCCAGGCGGCCCCATCACCAGCCTTGGGGTCATGTCTTGACATCATCGGTCCTGGCAGAAAGGCTGACCCCCTCTTCCCATGGCCTACCACTTACCTCCTCCAGCCCGCACACAACTGACTCTGAAAGGAGGATGTGAGCCCACGTATTTATTTGGAAGGTAATTCCAGAAAGTGCTGGCAAGGGGAACAGGGTTATGAGACAGAGAAGGGCAGGAGGTCAATATGGGGGTTGTTAGTGGTGTGGGCCCCTGAGGCTCAGCCCGCCCAGCTCTGGGAGTGGTGTGGAAAGTGTGCCTTTCAGGCTGCCTGCCAGGAAGTAGGAGCAAGGTGTTCCATGCCAGGCCCATGGCCATCGTTTAAGGGGCCCTGCAGGGGATGTTAGCTTCCCATACCTCTGGCTTGTCCTGTGTGTAGTTAGCTTTCTGATAGGTCATCAGGGCTTCCCTTGGTCACCTCTGGGTCAACATGCAGGGTAATGGCGAGTGAGGAGGGCGTGTGGACAGGGGCTTGTGGCAGCTGTGACCCTGCCCTCTGAGTGGCCTCGCTAACCTCCCCTAAGACTCCTTCTCATTATTCATCCTCCCGCCTCACCCTAAGGACCGCCTCACTGATTCCTGAGAGCTGACTTTCCACTGGTCCATCAACACCTGATGAGTTGCCCACCCTAACCCCACCAGGACCCTTCATGTCCCCACGTAACCTTCCATTGGCTCCTGTTCTCTTTGCTCAGCTCCTGCCATCACCCCTGTACGGGGGCCTGGGGATGTGAGTGGGATTGGGCTAGACATCCTCTCTGGAGCAGCGGGAGGGTGGGTCCATTTCCTGAACATCTCCTCCTGGGAGCTTCCCTGGCCTGCAGAGTGAGTCATGTCCTCCGCCTCTCCCTACTGGGCCCCCTCCCCGTCTCAAAGAGGGATGCACTCCCGCCCTGGCCCGGCCTGCTTCCTCCCATTTCCCATAGAGGAGCAGGGATTTGTTCAGGCCCAAGTGGCCTGGGGGACCATGGGCCCTCCAGCTGGGCTCAACAGTTGAGCCCCTTGTTGAGAGACCTTGGGGAAAAGTGCTCAGGTGTTCTATGAGGCTTACCAGGTCCTGGAGGCACCAGGTGGCTCAGTTCTCTTGGGGCCCTGGACGAGGGAGGGAGCACTGCCTCTGTAGCTGCAGCGCGGCTCTGAGGAAAGCTCATCATTGCTCTTCTACCATTGAGGACCAGAGGCTCAGAGAAGGTCAGTTCCTTGCCCATGGTCACATAGCCAGCTGGTCTCAATCCAAAACCTAGGGTTCTAACTTCTTGGGATTACTGAGCAGCAGTGTGTCCAGAACAATGTTGTTCACCCTGAGAGGGGCAAAGGAAAACATTACCCGGGCCACCTTGGGGAGCCTGGTAGCGCAGTTGAGCTGCAAGTGCTAAGGGCAAGGCCTGGGGGGTCATGTACCTACATCACTTCTGCCTTCATCCCATTGGCCAAACTTCAGTCACATGGCACAAGCAGCTACAAGGCTGGGAGACGTAGTCTGGAAGAGGAGACCAGGGTTTGGGAAAGCACTAGCAGCGTCGGCCTCAAGTCTATGTGTGAAAGCGAAGGGCAGGGCCTCCTTTCTGCTTTGAAGTTGACAACCTGACTGCCCTCCGCCATGTTTCACTGGCGTTCTCTGTTCTTCAGAGGGCCACAGCTCAAGCTGTCCGGCCCACATCCTGGAGCTCTGGGATGGCAGTCTCCCATTCCAGGTGCTCAAACCCCACAATTTTTGATGCCAGGGTCCTGTACTCCCCCAATAATGGCCCACAGTTGTGGAGGTGTGCCTGACTCGACTGACCGATTGTGAGAAAGAAAGGTAAGACCCACTGTGCACGGGATAAACCCCTCGCAATGATCTCCCTGGTCTCTTTCATACGTCCTCCTTTCAAAATCTTGCCTGGATTTTGGAAGATTATCTCCCTGACCCATAGATATTGACCTTGCCCCCAAACTCATCCCACTTTCCCGCAGCAGGGGATTTCCACAAGCCTAATTTACCCAGACTGGAAGTAATGCCATGGTAGCCCCCAAGCTCCACAGAATAGGACGCCATGTGGTTTTGACATGCTGTGTTCTGCAGAACCATCCAAAGCTGCTGTGGGCCCATCAAGCCTCACTTCTTCTTCTTCTTCTTTTTTTTTAAATTTTACTTTAAGTTCTGGGATACGTGTGCAGAACATGCAGGTTTGTTACACAGGTCTACATGTGCCATGGTGGTTTGCTGCACCCCTCAACCCGTCATCTAGGTTTTAAGCCCTGCATGCATTAGGTATTTGTCCTGATGCTCTCCCTCCCCTTGCTCCCCACCCACCGACAGGCCCTGGTGTGTGATGCTGCCCTCTGTGGGTCCATGTATTCTCACTGTTTAATTCCCATTTATTGGTATTCTGTTCCTGTGTTAGTTTGCTGAGAATGATGGCTTCCAGTTTCACCCATATCCCTGCAAAGGACATGAACTCATTCTTTTTTTATGGCTGCATAGTATTCCATGGTGTATATATGCCACATTTTCTTTATCCAGTCTGTCACTGATGTGCACTTGGGTTGTTGTTCCAAGTCTTTGCTATTGTAAATAGTGGTGCAACATACATGTGCATGTATCTTTACAGTAGAATGATTTAGCCTTGCTTCTTTATGGTTTCTTCGCCTCTGTGAGTTGTGGACATGATTCTTTTTCTCATTGTCCATTCAGAGGCTAACTGCTGGGTTGATCCCCCCATACTAATAAGCGTGCACACCACACACAGCGTATGTTTCGACCAGACAGTCATTCCAGAGACAACTTTTTCTTCCCCAAGGAGGTCAAACTTTAAATGCATGCAGTGGTCAGGAAGCTGACATCACTGAGTATACCAGGGCCAGCTCTAGGGCGATCCGTGGTGACCCACAGCCTGTGCTGAAAGAGGCCAGTGGGTAGGGATGGTGGCCCTGGCCAGCGTGTGACCCACTTCAAGGGGAACCCGCCACGGAGCTCCAGGCAACCACTGCTGTGCAGGACAGGAGCTCACTGGTGTCCCATCATGTCATACTTCAAAAGAAGCCAGAAAACCATTTTATCTTCTGAAAAATGGGAAATCTTTCATTTAAAAATGTGGATAAAGCCAAATTTAAAACACTATCTGAGCAAAATGTCTGCCACAACTGACCTTGGGCTGTGTTAGTCTAAGACTTATGCTTGGAACCTGTGAGAAGAGCAAGTGTGCATGCATGCGTGTGCGTGTGTGTGTGTGTGTGTGTGTGTGTGTTCTGGGGATAGTGAAGGAGATTTTTCCTTCAGTTGCAAATAGAACATGCTTTTCCATACAATTGTACTAATCAATATTATTTCCTTACATTATCTCCAGACATTTCCCTATAATTAGACATTCAGATTATTTCAAAGTTGTTGTTCCTATAAATAGTGCTGTGATGAACTTTTTAAAGTTGGTTCCTTACATCCATCTGTTCTTGTAAATGTATCTGTCATAGAACTGAACCACGAAGGTTGGTTCCTAAGATTATCTTCTCCTTTAAACTGACCTCCTTGAGAACAAAGGACATCTTATTTCTTCTCTGAGTTCCTTTGGCCTAGCACTTCTATGATCCACAGCAGTCTGCCTAGATCATAAAAGGCATTTGGCAAATATTCATTGAATGAAGAAATAGGGTCAGAAAAGAAGGAAAATTGGCTTTACAATGCCATCAGAGTAAAACTTCAAATGATTTGTAAAGCTGAGCCACAGTAATGAAAGCAGTTTTGGGGGAAAGACATAGGCACATTTCTTTGCTAATGTCACCCTATACCACTAAGTCACCTGTTTCCATCCCGGAATCTACCTTGTCCCCATCAATACACCTAAGGTTTGTATTATGGAACACAAAAGACAATTCAGATTTCCCTGGAATAATGATTATGACTGAATTCACAAACTTGAGGTTTGTTTTTTTATTTTTCAATAGAAATTAAAACCAAGTCAAGTCTTCAAATGATAGATAGACAGGAAGCCCACAATCTCCCTCCTGGGTACCTCCTCCCTTGAATTACCCAAGATCTCCAGCGGTTTATACGATCTGAAATAAAGGTCAGCCAACTTGTAATGGACTCTGAGTCTGAGAGTGGGGACCGCCTTACAGTTTTCACCCTAGGCACCTTGTTTCCCTTACACAAAAGAAAAAAACCATGCCAAGGTACAGTACCAGCTTATTGAAAGAGACAGTTTCTCTTTCAGTGATGATGGGCTGGAATTCGTCATCGATGTGTCATTTCCTTGGCCCCTTTGGGCCTCCGTTCTTGTGTTTGAGTAGCAAGGCCCAAGGGGGAGGGAATAATTGCATCTTCTCCATCTAATCCTTTCCAATATGAATAAAAGAAAGGCATTTCCTTTCCATATAGGGAAAGGGGGAAATGCCAGCATTAGGAACGTGGGGGTGGCATCTTTCTCCTTTATGACTGTCTGGCTAATGAGTATGGGGCTTCTTTTTGGGGTGACGAAAATGGTCTGGAATTACATGGTGGTGATGGTTGCACAACCTTGTCAATACAGCACTAAAAAACTCTGAATTGTACATGTTAAAAGGGTAAATTTTATGGTTTGTGAATTATATTTCGATTTAAAAAAATATTTGAAAACTGAGTTAACAGCCATTTGCCTCCACCCTCTGCCATCTGCGCTCTTCTGCTGGCCTGGGACCTGGACTCTGTCCCTGTCGAGCTGCCCCTCCCTGAATCTGGATCCTGGGCCGAAGCTCACTCTGCAGAGGAGCTGGCCAGGCCTGGCTCAGGGAGCCCAGGGAGCCCCTGTGAGCCACAGGCCACTTGTGCTGAAGGGTAGATTTATGGCCTGGAGGCCCCCAGCGTAAAAATGAGTGTGGGATGGGGCCAGTGGACAGAGGCTGCTACACGGGTAACCAGCGACTGGAAATAAGAATGTTTTCTTTCCTAACTCCAGGAGAGAAAAGCGGCAGTGTAGTCTCAAATGAAGAAGGACAAGATCCCTGTATTCTGAACATCGTAGCTGAAAAAGAGCATTGAAATGATTTTAGGGGACAGATGGGTGATTATTCTTTTTATGGGGTTCTGCTAGATGTACATTTGATTTTTTAAAAAAATCTTGGTTCAGAATAATTTTGGCTTGTTATCACTTTACACTGAGACCCTCAAATCTCCCGAGATCAGATGACACACTGGCCCACCCTTACGGAGGGGGCTTTTCTCTCCTCCTGCTTCAGCACAGGATGAAAGTAGGGTGAGGGGTCCTGTTCTGCAGCTGGACACGGGTCGTTCTGTGCTCTGCAATTAGGAGAGGAAAGGATGGAAAGCTATGTTACAGAAGAAATGATCTAAGTCTTCAAATAATAAATACTTTTCACTGTGAAGTCATTTTGAGAATACTTTATCCTCAGTGCAGTGCGTCTTCTCAAACATTTGTGGACAGTATTTAGTCTGTGCAAAAGTTTGGGATATTTCTATTTAAGTGTCAGAAGCCCAACTCAAACTGGCTTAAGTAAAAAAGAATTTTATTGGCTCATGTAAACTAAGACAGTTAGAACTTCAGGCATGGCTTGATCCAGGGCATTGAAAAAGATGATCGGGTCTCAGTTTCTTTTTCTCCATTTCTTGGCTCTGCTTCCAGTGTTCTGGTTCTGTCTTCAGAATGAACTTTCCCTTGTGGTAGCAAGATGGCCACCAGGAATTCCAGCACTCATGCAAAGGTTCGAGTCCCAGCAAGGGGCTAGTTGTAACTCATCAATTCTGACCCATTACCATGGCCAAGAGAATGCGGTGTTAGAATTGGCTAGGCCTATATCATGTGTGCATTTCTGGAGCAAGGATGGAACTCCATATTAACCGTGTGGACTGACAGCGGGCAACAGTGTAGTTCTTTAGAGAGAACTCATTGCACATTTACTACGAGAAAGGAGAATGAGTGCTAGATGGTAAGAATAATAGATGCCCACAATACCCAGGGTAGTATATCATGCAGGTTAAAACCCTGGACTTCTGGCCAGGCATGGTAGCTCACGCCTGTATCAGCACTTTGGGAGGCTGAGGTGGGTGGATCATTTGAAGTCAGGAGTTCGAGACCAGCTTGGCCAACATGGTGAAAACCCACCTCTACAAAAAATACAAATAATAGTCAGGCGTGGTGGTGGGTGCCTGTAATTCCAGTTACTCGGGAGGCTGAGGCAGGAGAATCACTTGAACCTGGGAGGTGGAGGTTTCAGTGAGCCAAGATTACACCACTGCACTCCAGCCTGGGTGACAGACTGAGATCCTGTTTCAAAAAAAAAAGAAAAAAGAAGTTCTCTTGAGTGAAGCCATTGGAATTTTGAGGTTTACGTGCCTTAATTGATTCATTACATAATGTTTTAAATACTTTTAGCATATATTATAGAGCTTATAATTTATTTTTTCTTTTTAAATTTTAAATTCAGGGGTACAAGTGCAGGTTTGTTACATGGGTATACTGTGTGATGCTGAAGTTTGGGCTTTGATTGAACTTGTTAGCCAAATGGTGATCATAGTAGCCAAGAGGGAGTTTTCAACCCTTGTCCTCCTTCCTCCCACTCCCCCTGTAAGGTCCCCTGTGTCTATTGTTCCCAACTTTATGTCTGTGTGTACCCAAAATTTAGCTCCCACTTATAAGTGAGAACATGCAGTGTTTGGTTTTCTGTTTCTGCATTAGTTTGCTTAAGATAATGGCCACCAGCTGCATCCATATCGCTGGAAGGTGATTTTGTTCTTTTTTATGGCTTCATAGTATTCCACGCTGTATATATACCACATTTTCTTTATTCAGTCCACCTTTGGTGGCACCTAAGTTGATTCCATGCCTTTGCTACTGTGAATAATAGAGTTTATATTTTTTTAAAAAAGGAACAAAGGAAAAGAAAATGAAAGCTACATGGAGATCATGAGAATGACAAAATAAACAAGAGGACCTACCAGATCCGAAGTGTTTATAATTCTTACTTCTGGAGTAGATCACAGCTTACTGGGGTTGGGGGGGAATTAGGGACCGCTGTTCAGTGTCTGTGCTTTCCGAATTTCTTTGAAGACCGTCATGAGTACAAACACTGACATTTTCTTTCTGAACCACTTCCTCAGGGTGGTGTGAAGTTGAAAGGGGAGGGCAAATCATAGGAATGGTAGTAACAATGGCAAGAGCTGTGCATATGGTGGGGGTTACTGCTACTGGCCCCCACCAAGCCCACACCACACCGTCTCACTGAATCCTCCAGCAACTCTCAGAAAGATCTCTTTGCTTCCAGCTGAGAGGTGAGGTGACTGAGGATTTAAGTCGCACAGCTAAGGATGCCAGCACCTTACCTGTCTGTCAGGCTCACAAGTACATGGTCTCCGTGCAGAAGAGGCATCTGGCGACTGACTGTGCTGTCTGCCCAGAAGTGGATGTGGCAGTGGAGAGAGGTGGGGTGAAGCACCGATAGCCCTAGGTCATTCCTTGGGTTCTCCCACCCACTCCAGCAGGGAAGGAGTCCACGCTGGGAGGGCTGCTCATGTGGGGGCTGAACTGGCACCCACCAGGCTCCACAACTCTTTCCACTTCTCATTCTTTTAGCTCAATCTCTGGCTGAGTTACATATTTCTCCCTGTCACCATCACCGTCACCCAGGTGAGTCTAGCCTGCGTCAGACCTCAGAAGAGTCTCTTTTACCAGCTTTTTAAGAATGACTAAAGCACCAAAAGCAATGGCAACAAAAGCCAAAATTGACAAATAGGATTTAGTTAAACTAAAGAGCTCTGCACAGCAAAAGAAACTATCATCAGAGTGAACAGGCAACCTACAGAATGGGAGAAAATTTTTGCAATCTATCCATCTGACAAAGGGTTGATATCCAGAATCTACAAGGAACTTAAACAGATTTACAAGAAAAAACAACCCCATCAAAAAGCGGGCAAAGGATATGAACAGACACTTCTCAAAAGAAGACATTTATGTGGCCAACAAACATGAAAAAAAGCTCATCATCACTGGTCATTAGAGAAATGCAAATCAAAACCACAATGAGATATCATCTCATGCCAGTTAGAACGGTGATCATTAAAAAGTCAGGAAACAACAGATGCTGGAGAAGATGTAGAGAAATAGGATCGCTTTTACACTGTTGGTGAGAGTGTAAATTAGTTCAACCATTGTGGAAGACAGTGTGGTGATTCCTCAAGGATCTAGGACCGAAAATACCCTTTGACCCAGCAATTCCATTACTGGGTATACACCCAAAGGGTTATAAATCATTCTACTATAAAGACACATGCACACGTATGTTTATTGCAGCACTATTCACAATAGCAAAGACTTGGAACCAACCCAAATATCCATCGATGATAGACTGGATGAAGAAAATGTGGCACATATATACCATGGAATACTGTGCAGTCATAAAAAAAGATGAGTTCACGTTCTTTGCAGGGACATGGATGAAGCTGGAAACCATCATTCTCAGCAAACTAACATAGGAACAGAAAACTGAACACCGCATGTTCTCATTCCTAAGTGGGAGCTGAGCAATGAGAACACATGGACACAGGGAGGGGAACATCACACACCGGGACCTGTCGGGGGGTGGGAGGGCTAAGAGAGAGATAGCATTAGGAGAAATACCTAATGTAGATGATGGATTGATGGGTGCAGCAAACCACCGTGGCACGTGTATACCTATGTAACAAACCTGCACGTTCTGCACATGTATCCCAGAACTTAAAGTATATATATATAAAAAAAAGATGTGTTTAAAAAAATAAGATTTGAGGCCTCCCACCTCGCACTGGCCAGTCACTCCCCAGCTTCAGACTGAGGACCTGGAGCTGTTTTGAGGCTCATCAAAGGTGTTCAAGCAAATCAGCTCCTCCCAACCCTGCCTGAGCTTTGCACTCTCCAGGGCTTGGAGGAAGGGGATGCGGTTAATGGAGGAGACCTTCAGTGCTGACTGCATACAGACTCTGCTCCCTTTGAACACATGGCCCCCTTGCTCCGTTCTTTTTCCTGCCACTCCATTACAGATGGTGTCCCTTTCTCCGACTCGGGAGCCTTGCCTAAGACTGTGCCCAGATACCGAGCTATTTCATTCATGTGAGATTTGGTGACAGGGAAGAGGTGGACAAGCTCATTACACTGAAGAAGGCACATGATTGTCGTGTAGTCCAGTCTCCTTCCCACTTCACCAGGGAGAAATCACAATGAGGGATGCTACTCTGAAGGTGGCTGAATGGATGGGTGGGGAGGAGGTTTGGCTCCAGAACGACAGGATGTTGCTTCCCTCTGAGTTTCACCATCCCAGGCCACTCTGGGAGGACTGTGCTGCCCATTAGCGCTGGTGAGACGGAAAGCCAAATGCACGCCAGGCACACCATAGGACCAAGGTGTTTGGATTTGTGTCTTTGGTTTTTTGTTTTTGCAAGAAAGAGATTTCTGACAAGAGAAGCCAGCTCTATAATTTCACAATGTCTCCCCACCTTACGCATCTCCAGTAGTGACCACCATGAATGGTCCCACTGCCAACCTCTTGGGAGGCAGCCGGGGCAAGCACTCCATCCTGGGACTTAGAAGCATGAACTCTGGAGAAACACAGACCTGTGTCCAAATCCGAGTCCACTGCGTCCTCGCGGTGTGACCTTAGGTAAGTCATTTGGACCCTCTGGGTCCCAGATGTGCCCTGAAGTTGCCCAGGGGATGAACAGTGCTGGAATAGGAGGTGGCTGGGTACAGGATCTGGCACTTGGTAGGCACCCAGGAAGGGGTGCATATCATCCTTATTTTGCTTTGGTAAAGAGAAGATGGGTCTCTGTGATTATTCTAGAAAAAGATCAGCAGGGACTGTGGGCTACGAGGCTAGGAGCTGGGGAGAGAATGGCGGAGGGAAGCGTGGACACGAGGGGAAGGAGGAGCGGGCAATTCCTGCAGGGCCCTGGCGCCATGGAGCCCTGGGATAGAGGTCAGAGAAGCAAGACATGGTGGTGGGGGAGTGTCCTTGGGTCTGTGGGTGGACACTAAGGGCTGGCATATGTCCACTCGTAACCCTCCACTCCCAGCCCAGCCCCACCTCCACCAGGGAACACTTACCTAGAGCTAATTACCACTGTTCAGGGTCAATTCACTGCCCGAGGTACATAGTGCTACCTTGTAGGGGCAGTATCTTGGTTATGCATCCTCAGTGAAAATAGGCAGATTCATGCAGATCAGGTGAGAATCAGCACTGCCATTCACACCTAATGCCCACCAGAGCCTGAGCAGCACGAACCCTAGGTAGTAGAATTTCACAGGACACCAAGGCACAATCAGAAGGTGGCTCAGACTAGGGCATGGGCTCAGAGCCACAGGAGAGAGGACCTCTCCCCTCCTCTCCTGCCACTCCCTCCTCCACTTCCTCCGTTCCTTCCTTTTTCCCTTCCTCTTTCCCTTTCTCTTTTATCTCCTTTTCCCTACTTTTCCCATCTTACTTCCTCTCTCCCTCCTCTCCCTCCTCCTCTTCTGCTTCTTCTCCCTCCTCCTGGATTCCCTCATTCCTTTACCTCCTCCTCTCCCTGCTCCTCTGTCTTCCTCCTCTGTTTCGGACATAGATCCAATGTGCACAGCAAGACATTCAAACAGCACAAAGCCTAGATCCTCCAAAGGAATTTCACCTTCGGTTCTGACTCCCAGTTCCCCTGTTTCCCTGTCTGGAGCCACCATTTATAAGCTTATGTATGTGAAAGTACAGGTTTGTGTGTATGTATTTTACAGAAATATTAGCAGGGCATGTGCATTCTTCTGTGCTTTTCTAACCTAACACTGTATCTTTGAGATGGTTTCACATACATCTACCTTAACCATTTTAACAGCTGCAGAATGTTCCATTGCATGGATGTCTCACGATTTATTTAATCAGATCGCAATTGATGGATACTTAAGATGTTTCTCCTCTTTCGATGCCTGCAAATAATACAGCAAATGTTATTTTATTGATAGTAATGATAACGGTTAACATTTGTTGGACTCCTTACTAGGAACTATTTTATGTTTTCCTATATTAAATCATTTAATCTTCAAAGTAAAGCTAGATTGCAGGTACTCTTATTATTTTATAGATGAAGAAACCAAGGCATGAAGAGATTAAATACCTTGTCCACTTCTTTGCACACATGACTGTTTATATCTGTGGAATAAATTCTTACAAGTATATTTTAAATTTTCATAGCTTTTACCAAATTGTCCTTCTAAGGCACTGTAGCGGTTTATTGTCTCATCACCTTTGTATAAAAGTGCCTATTTTTCTTATACATTTCTCACATATATTCACTAGGATAGGAGAAAACTTGTATCTTGTGATTTAATTTGCATTCTTTTTATTATGAGTGAAATCAAGCATCGTTTTATCTGTTTAAGGCCATTTTATTTATTTTCCCCTGAACCATTAAAGTCCTTTGCTCATCTTTTCTATTAGACTCTTAATCTTTTTCTTGTCAGTTTTAAGAACTTTTTAATGTATTAATAGCCCACATTCCTTCTTTTAAATTATTTTAGGTGAAATGTTTTATAAAATATGTCACACAGAGAGAAGATTGTAGATAACACTTATGTCCAATATAAAGAATGATTATATAATGGTCCGGGCGTGGTGGCTCATGCCTGTAATCCCAGCACTTTGGAAGACCGAGGCAGGTGGATCACCTGAGGTCAGGGGTTAGAGACCAGTCTGACCAACATGGTGAAACTCCGTCTCTACCAAGAATACAAAAAATTAGCTGAGTGTGATGGTGGGCACCTGTAATCCCAGCCACTTGGGAGGCTGGGGCAAGAGAATCGCTTGAACCCAGGAGGCAGAAGTTGCAGTGAGCTGAGATTGTGCCACTGCACTCCAGCCTGGGTGACAGAACGAGACTCCATCTCAAAAGAAAAAAAAAAAAGAAATGATAATGTAATGAATACTCACTCCCCTTAGGAAATATAGCATTTCCAGGTCCTTTGAAGCTCCCTGTGGCATGTTCTCAAACTGCATTTCTCTACCTATCAATCAGGAAATGATTATCCTGAAAGTTTGTGATAATCATTTCTTTTTTCTTTGTTTTAAACTTCCTACAAAACGAATCATACTGTGTGTATTTTTCTGTGACTTTCTTCTATCATTCTCATTATGATTTTGAGACACATCCGTGTTCATATGTACATATGTAGAAGCTGTGGTTCATTACTGATCAATGCTATTGAGTGTTTTATGATTATGTCATTTACATGTGAAAAGTAAAACCCACCAGCAGTGTATAAGAATTTCCATGACTCCACATTCTTACCAGCATTTCGGATGGGTGTATAATGAGATCTCATTATAATTACAATTGGCATTTCCATGATTACTGAGGTTGAGCATATTTTCATTCTTTACGGGGCCTTGGTGTTCCCTTTTCTCTGAAGAGGTTGTGACTTTTCTCCATTTTCTATTGTATGGTTTGACTTTTCCTTGTTGATCCATCAGTGTTCTTTATATGTTCTGGATATTAATCCCTTGTCAGTTATATGTGCTGCAAGTACATTCAGTTTGTAGCTTTTCTTTTTACTCTCTTTATGGTGTCATTGGTTTTCTTAAATTTCTTTTTGTTTTCTTGAATCAAGTTTAATGAGTTATGTTATTTGAGAAGTTTGCTTCTTTGTCCAATAAATTGTCAAAATTTTTCTGCAACATTTTTGTATTGTTTGTTTAATATCACTAGCATCTGTTTTTATGTCTCTTTTTTCCTTAATGTTTATTGTGTCTTCTTTCTTTTTTGAGTAGTCTGACTAGAGAGTTGTCTATTTTTTCAGTCTGTATTGTCTATTTTATTAGCCTTTTCAAAGAGAAAACTTGTGGCCTTGATGATCCTTTTTATTTATTTCATTTTTTTAGAGACAGTCTCATTTTGTCACCCGGACTGGAGCACAGTGGTGCAATCACGGCTAGTGAGCAGCCTCGACCTCCGGGGCTCAAGTAATCCACTCACCTCAGTCTCCCAAGTAGCTGGGACTACAGGCACGTGACAGGTGCCTGGCTAATTAAAAAAATCGTTTTGTAGAGATGGAGTCTTGCTGTGTTGCCCAGGCTGGTCTCAAACTCCTGAGCTCAAGTGATCAAGCTTCGACCTTCCAAAGTGTTGGGATTACAGGCATAAGTCACCATGCCCAACTGATTCTTTTTATTATATGTTTTATTTTTCAATAATTCTTCTTATTTATGTCTCTTTTATTTTCTTCGGGTTTGTGCTGTAGAGTGCTTAGGTTGTTAATGGTGAGCTTTATTCTTTGTAAATGTAAACATTTAAGGCTACATAGTTCCCCAAAAGTTCAGTGACAGCTGCGTTATATAAGTTTTGATATATAAAAATTTTATTATTTAGCTTTAAGCATTTTTTTTTTGGAGACAGCATCTTACTCTGTCACCCAGGCTGGGATGCAGTGGCATGATCTTGGCTCTCTGCAACCTTTGCCTCCCAAGTTCAAGTGATTCTCCTGCCTCAGCTTCCCAAGCTTTAAGCATTTATTTATTTATTTTATTATTATTATTTTTTGAGATGGAGTCTCGCTGTGACACCCAGGCTGGAAGTGCAGTGGTGCAGACTCAGCTCACTGCAACCTCTGCCTCCTGGGTTGAAGTGATTCCCCTGCCTTAGTATCCCAAGTAGCTGGGATTACAGGCACCTGCCAGCATGCCCGGCTAATTTTTGTATTTTTATTAGCGACAGGGTTTTGCCATGTTGGCCAGACTGGTCTCAAACTCCTGATCTCAAGTGATCCGCCTGCCTCAGCCTCCCAAAGTGCTGGGATTACAGGTGTGAGCCACCATGCCTAGCCCCAAGCTTTAAGCATTTAAGTGTTTTAGTATATTAGTGCCTCTTAGATCAATGAGTTATTTATAAATTTGTTTTTAATTTTCTAATTGGTTGCTCCAGAAAATTTATATGCAAATTGAACTAAATAAGATAGAAAGTTATTATCTTTGCCTTTCTACTGGTAGTAAAATAATCCTCAATGCTGTAATTCTAATCACCTTCTCCTTAAAATATGTTATTTTGATCATCTTTGTTCTATTTCATTTCCTTCCCCAACCTAGATGTTACTCTGTTTTTCCCTTTTCCTTTTTTTTTTTTTTTTTTCATTTCTACTAACATTTCAAAAACTTCCTTGGAGATAACTATCATTCTGTCAGAAGCCTGTCCTTTGGAACTCTCTTGGTGGCAAGTTCTCTCAGTTCTTATGTCTGAAAGTGTATTTATTTTGCCCTGTTTGTGTATTCATATTCACAATGAGTCACTTGATTACAGCACAGTCTGGGATCACTTTAAAAATCTAATCAACAATCTCTGCTTTTTCAAATGGTTTTATTGAGATATAATTAATACATAATAAAGTACACATGTTGGAATAATATAATTTGACAAGTGAAGTCACCACCCAAATCAAGATAATAAACATTTCTATTATCTCCAGAAGTTTCCTCATGCCCTTTGCAATCTCACCTTCCCAACTCTCCCTGCCACCCATCATTCCCCAAAAACTGCTGCCCTGCTTTCTGTCACTCTAGATTAGTTTGCATTTTTTCTGGAATTTCGTATAAATGAAATCATAGCATGTATACTCTTTGTTTTGTCTGACTTTATTCAGGTAGTGGAATTATTTTAAGATTCACCCATGTTATTTCATGCATTAATACATTGGCTTTTATTGCTGAGTAGTATTCCATGATGTGGATATACTACAGTCTGTTGATTGGTGGACATTTGTTTCCAGTTTTTGAATAGTAAGATAAAGCTGGTGTGAACTTTTTTGTACAAGTCTTTATATGGTCATATTTAATTTCTTTTGGGTAAATACCTAGGATTTGGATGGCTTGCTCATATGGCATGTCTTTGTTTAACTTTTTAAGAAACTGTCAAACAGTTTTACAAAGCAGCTAGTCCATTTTACATTTCTATCAGCAGTGTATGAGACTTCTAGTTTCTCTAAATTCTTGTAAACTTGTGGTATGAGCAGTATTTTTTTTTCTCTCTTTATTTTTTTTCTGAGACATGATCTGGCTTCATAGCCCAGGCTGAAGTGCAGTGGAGTGATTATGACTCACTGCCACCATACCTGGCTATTATTATCATTTTTTGTATTTTTTGGTAGAGTTGAGATTTTGCCATTGTATTAGTCCATTCTCATGCTGCTAATAAAGACATACCTGAAACTGGGTAATTTATAAAGAAAAGAAGTTTAATTGACTCACAGTTTTGCAGAGCTAGGGAGTCCTCAGGAAACTTAAATCATGGTGGAAAGGGAAGCAAACACATCCTTCTTCATATGGCGGCAGGAGAGAGAAGAATGAGAGCTGAGTGAAGGGGGAAGCCCTTTATAAAAACCATCAGATCTTGTGAAAGCTTATTCACTGTCACAAGAATAGCATGGGGGAACCACCTCCATGATTCAGTTACCTCCCACTGGGTCCCTTCCACCACTTGTGGGGATTATGGGAACTACAATCAAGATGAGATTTTCATGGGGACACAACCCAACCACATCAGCCATGTTGCCCACGCTAGTCTCAAACTCATGGGCTCAAGTGATCCTCCTGCCTGAGCTTCCCAGAGTGCTGGGATTACAGGTGTGAGCCACTGTGCCTGGACTATTTACTTTATTATTGAGTTTCAAGAGTTCTTTTTATCTTCTGGACACAAGTCTTTTACTGTGTGTATGATTTTCAAATATTTTCTCCTATTGTATGCCTTCTCTTTTTATTATGTTAGAAGTATCATTTAAAGAGTAAAAATCTTTGATTTCGATGAAGTCCAATTTATGAGTTTGCTCTTGAATGGTTTGTCTTTTGATATCATATCTGAAAATTTTTTGCCTAATCCAAAGTCACAAAGCTCTTTCTCCTATGTTTTTTTTCTAGAATTTCTATAGTTTTAGGTTTGTGATCCACTTTGAGTTAATTTTTACACCATGTGAGTTATGAATCCAAGTTCTTTTTTTTTTTTTTTGCCTAAAGATGTTCAATTTTCCCAGCACCATTGTTTAAAAAGAACATCCTTTCTCCACCAAATTGCATTGCATCGTCATCAAAAATCAGTTGTTAATGGCAGGGGGCAGAGGGGTGGTGACTCACTCCTGTAATCTCAGTACTTTGGGAGGCTGAGTTGGGAGGATTGCTTGATCTCAGGAGTTCGAGACAAGCCTGGGCAACATAGTGAGACCTTGTCTTAATTAAAATGAAAAAAAAAAAATAGCAAGATGTGGTGGTGCACATCTGTAGTCCCAGATACTTGGGAAGCTGAGATGGGAGAATCACTTGAGCCTGGAGGGTTTAGGCTGCAGTGATCTGTGATCAGACCACTTCAGTCCAGCCTGGGTGACAGAGTGAGACCTTGTCTCAACAACGGCCCCCCCCAAATCCTCAGTTGTTTGTTTATATTTGGGCCTATTTCTAGACTCCCTATTGTGTTTCATTGATTCATTTGTTTTCTGTTTTTCCATCGTGATATAGTTTAGATATTTGTCCCTACCCAAATCTCATGTTGAGTCATAATCCCCAGTGCTGGAAGTGGGGCCTGATGGGAGGCATTTGGATCACAGGGGCAGATTCCTCATGGCTTGGTGCTGTCTTCATGATAGAAAGTTCTTATGAGATCTGGTCATTTAAAAGTGTGTGGCGCCTTCACTGTTGCTCTCTCTCTTGCTCCCGCTCTCGGAAGTACAGGCATACCTCAGAGATATTGCAAGTTCGGTTCCAGGCCACTGCAATAAGGCAAATCACACAAATTTTTTGTTTTCCAGTGCATATGAAAGCATGTTCTGCACATTTATCCCAGAACTTAAGGTTTAATAATGAAAGAAAAAAAAGTTATGTTTACACTATACTGTAATCTATTAAGTGTGCAATAGCATTATGTCTTTAAAATAATGTACATACCTTAATTTTTTAAAACTTTATTGCTAAGAATTGCTAACACAGAGACATGAAGTGAGCATGTGCTGTTGGAGACATGGCGCTGATACGTTTGACACAGGATTGCCACAAACCTTCAATCTGTAAAAAACCACAGTATCTGTGAAGTGCAGTAAAACAAGGTATGCCTGTGTTTGTGTCTAACAGACATTATTTCTCCCATAAATGTTTCATATTCTTCACCATCGAAGCTCTCTGGGCCTGGAGCTTTGTTTTTGTGACGATGTTTAACTGCAAATTCATTTTCTTTAATAGTTTTAGGGATATTGTCTGTATTGATATAACTTCTCTTATCTCTGATATTGGTAATTTTTATATTCTTTTTAGTTTTTCCTGATCAGTTGAACTGGAAGTTTTTAAAATTTTATTGATCTTTGGAAGGAACCAGCTTTTGGTTTCACTTGATTTTTCTATTGTTTTCCTGTTTTAAAATTCATTCATTTCTGGTGGAATTTTAATTATTTCCTTTCCTCTGCTTCCTTTGGGTTTAATTTGCTCTTTTATTTTCTAGTTTCTTAAGGTAGAAACTGAGGTCATTAGTTTGATAACTCCTTTCTTTTATAATATAGGCACTTAGTACTGTAAATTTCCTTATAAGTACTGATTTAGCGGTGACCTACAAATTTTGATGCTTTTTCACTTCCACTTAGTTTGAAATACTTTTAACTCCCCTTTTGATTTTTTTCTTTGACCCTTCAATTATTTAGAAATGTGTTATTTAGTTTCAAATATTTGTGGATTTTCCAGAGATCTTTCTGTTATTAATTTATAATTCAATTTCACTTTAGTTAGAAAGCATACTTTGTAAGACTAGAATCCTTTTAAGTTTACTGAGACTTGTTTTATGGCCCAAAATATGGTCTATCTTGGTAAATGTTGCTTGTGCACTTGAAAAGATTGTATATTCTGCTGTTGTTGGGTGGAGTGCTATATAAATGCCAATTAGGTCAAGTTGGTTCATAGTGTTATTCAAATCTTTTATATCCTTATTGATGTTTTTTCTACTTATTTTATCAACTCTTGACAGGATGTTGAAATCTTTCACTGTAATGATAGATTTATCTGTTTCTCCTTGTAGTTCAATTCTGTTAATTTTGCTTCATGTGTTTTAAGGTTCTGTTATTAGATGCATAAACATTTAGAATTATAATTTGATGAATTAACCCCTTTATAATAATAAAAGATCTTTTTTATCTTTAGTCATATTCTTTGCTCTGAAATCTACTGTGATATTTATATAACTGCTCCAGCTTTCTTTTGGTTAGGGATAACATAGTATCTTTTCTTATCATTCTACTTTCATATTATACAAACACACACACACACACACACACACACACACACACACAATGGTCAGAAACTTTTCAAATTTAATGAAAACTATAAAGCCAAATGTCCAAGAAGTTCAACAGATATCTGGCTCAACAAACATGAAGAAAACTATACCAAGATACATCCTAATCAAATTGTTCAAAACTAGTAACAAAGAGACTGTCTCAAAAGCAGCCAGAGAGAAAAAGACATGTTACATGCAATGGTACAAATATAGGAATGACATCAGATTTCTTTTTAAAGCAATGCAAAAGCAATGCAAGCAAAAAGACAATAGTGCAACATTATATATAATTATTTTATATATATAATTCATCTTCTGTAAACAGGATATGATTGAGTCTTTTTCTCTCTTTTTTTGTTTTTTTTTTAATCCAATCTGAAAATCTCTGCCCTTTAATTGGGGATATTTAGCACATTTACATTTAATGTGATTATGGGTATTACACCATTGTCCAAAAGCTCACTGAGGCTCTTTTCACTTTAAAAATTTTTTCTCCCCTTGTCTCATTTTGAATAGTTTTAATCGCTTCTTCAAATACACTAATGTGCCCTTTTTCACTATCTCTTAGTTAAAAAGGACCCTATCCTCTACATATTAGCATCTGTTGTCTGATCTCTGATTGCTGCCTCTGATCACAGAGGTGCTTGTAGATAAAGAGAAAGGCAGCCATTGTTGTTGTACCTTCCCCCTTGTTGCAAGTCCTCCTCTGATAGATTTCCAGGGAATTTAAAGGGGTAGCACCTTTTCCCCCACTCCCTTTATGGGGAAACTTAAGGTCTGCCTTTTCCCCCACTCTATTCTCTCTTTTTCTCCTTTTGGGAACCAAACATTAAAGACTAGTACTCTTTTTTTTCATCTCAGAAATTGTAGATTTCATCTCTCTAGATTTGACTTGTGACCTTTTTAGCTCTTTAATGCCTTTACTTAACTTTTGAACAACTGGAATATACTTATAATAACTAGTTTAATATCCTTGTCTGATAGTTCTGACATTTTTGTTAGTTCTGAGCCAGTTTGACTCTTGGTTGACAGTTTTTTATTGTTGTTTTTGTTTGTTTGTTTGTTTTTTGTTGTTGTTTTTAGCACTGAATATATTGGCCCACTGTCTTCTAGCTTCCAAAGTTCCTGATGAGAAATTTGCTGATAATCTCATTGAGGATCACTTGTATGTGATGAGTCACTTCTCTTTTGCTGCTTTCAAGATTCTTTGTCTTTCAAAAGTTTATATTATAATGTAAAGTTTTGATTATAATGGTTAGGTTATAACACTAACCCTAATCTTAGTGTAAGTTCCTTGAGTTCATCTTCCTTGAAGTTTGTTGAAGAACTCCTTGAATGTTTATATTCATGTCTTTCATCAGATTTGGGAAGTTTTAGCCATGATTTATTCAAACATTCTCTCTTCTCTTTCTAGGACGCCCACAATACATTTGTTGATCTGCTTCATGGTGTCCCACAGGTCTCTTAAGCTCTATTCACTTTTCTTCAATCTTTTTTCTTTTTGTTCCTCAGACTTTATAATTTCCAATATTCTACCTTCAAGTTCACTCATGATTTTGTCTGCCCAGATCTGCCTCTGAGTCAGACTTCTCTAGTGAATTTTTCTTTTTAGTTATTGTGTTTTTAGCTTCATATTTTCTGGTTTCTTTTTAGGTTTCTATCTATTAATATTTTCATTATGTTCATAAATTGTTTCCTTGACTTTCTCCATGTCTTCCTTTAGTTCTTTGACCATCTTTAAAACAGTTGTTTTAAAGTCTTTGTCTAGCAGATATGCCATAAGGTTTTTTTCAGGGACAGTTTCTGTTGATTTATTTTTGTCCTTTGAATGGGCTATGCTTCCCTATTTCTTTATATCCCTTGTGTTTTTTTTTTTGTTGTTGTTGTTGTTATTGTTGAAAATTGGACATTTGAATCTAATAATCTGGAAATCAGATTCTCTCCCTTCCTCAGGATTTGTTGTTTTCTTATTATTTTGTTTTTGGTTGTCGTAATCCATGCCAAGGATCAGTCTGAGGTATAAACTTAAGGTCTTCTCAAGTCTTTTCTCAGCCTTCATCTTTCCTGAGACATGAGTGGTCATTTTCTAATTTCCCTGTATCTGTGATTGCTTTTGAACATTCTAGGCTTTAATGTTTGGCCCCAAAAAGGCGAAAAAGAGGAAAAAAAGAGAGACAAATAGAAAAAAAAAAAAAGGAGTGCTAGCCCTTTAAATCCCCTGGAAGTCATTTCAGCCAAGAAGCAGGGGCTTGCAACAGTTGGGGGAGGTGCAACAACAATGGCTGCCTTTTTCTTTGTCTGCATCTTTGTGATCGGAAGCAGAAATCAGAGATCAGACAACAGATGCTTGATATGTAGAGGATAGGGTCCTTTTGGTCTACCGTGGCTCACTCAAGCTATGTGCGAGTTGCTCCAGGAACATGTGCACAGCTGCTTGCCATGGGCTTGGGGGAGGGAGATGAATAGCTACTACTGAGCTGAGAGTGAAATTTCCCCTGGAATTTGTAAGTCTTCAAAAAACTCCAGAGTTTCAGAATAGTTACATCAGACGGAGTCTGCTAGTGTTAGGTGGGTAGACAGATATCTGGTGCTTTCTACTTCACCGTCTTTCCAGAGGACCTCATTCTATTAATTTTCTGTTTCATGTATTTTAGTTCCAGAATTTTCATTTTGTCATTTTTTATAGTTTATAATTCGCTGCAGAAATATCAGTCTCTTCAATGATTATATCTTTCTTTACCTCTAAACTTTTAAACATATTAAAATGGTTGTTCCAAAGTTTTTATTTGCCAGTTCCAATGACAGAATTCCAATTCTAATTCTATTTCCTTTGGGAGTCTGTTTCTATTGATTATACTTTCTCTTGATTATAATCATTATTCTCTGCCCCCACCAGATTCTTCAGATGGCTTGTAATTTTTAAATTGTATTCCAAACACTATATATAAATAGCAATGAAGACTAAAGGATGCTTTTCTTTGTTTGTTTCCCAGACTGAAAACTCTTTCTTATGACTGATGGTTAAAGTAAATGTCTGATCATTCACATTTCTCTTTGATCAAGCTGAGATGGCGCTGGGCCACAGCTTTAATTAGATTGAGTTCATCTGTGTGATTGTCTCAATGTCTGACCCCCAAAGCTGTTGTCTGTTTTTAATCTTGTCAGAATTTGAGCTGGAAAACGGCTACAGTTTTCCTTCCTTCCTTCCTTCCTTCCTTCCTTCCTTCCTTCCTTCCTTCCTTCCTCCCTCCCTCCCTCCCTTCCTTCCTTTCTTTCTCTCTCTCTTTCTTTCTTTTTTTTTTTTTTTTTTTTTTTTTTTTTTTTTTTTTGAGTTGGAGTTTCACTCTTGTTGCCCAGGCTGGAGTGCAATGGCACAATCTCAGCTCACTGCAACCTCTGCCTCCTGGGTTCAAGCAATTCTCCTACCTCAGCCTCCTGAGTAGTTGGGATTACAGGTGCACACCACTATGCCTGGCTAATTTTTTTGTATTTTTAGTAGAGACAGGGTTTCACCACGTTGGTCAGGCTGGTCTCAAACTCCCGACCTCAGGTGATCCACCCACCTTGGCCTTCCAAAGTGCTGGGATTACAGGCATGAGTCACTGCGCCCGGCCTACAGTTTCAGTTAGTTTTGGTTCACTTTTAAATTCAAGTCTGTCAGGATCTTGAATCCTATAATCATGAGAATGCATTAAAGTACAATCTGTTTACTCTTTCTTCACTGCTGCTTACTCAGCAGTGAGAGAGGGGAGCATGTGGGGCAGGAAAATATCTGGGGTGAGTAATCTGTTCTCGTGTTTGGAGCTCTTCCAAACTCCTGCCAGCTCACACTGTTGTCTAGATAGCCCAGCTGATTTCCCTGGTCCTCTAAAAGTCTCTGTATTTATGGCAGGTTTGCTAACATTTAGCCCAAGTTCCTTCTCCCAAGCATGGAAGATGCTATGAGTTTGTTTCTGTCTAGAAATCAGTTCATCAAGGCAGTAGAGAAATTTGGTTGGAATGGGTGGCGTGAAATTCAGTTTTGTGTCACCAATTGCGAGTATTCATTAGGAAGCACTGGCGGCGAACTGAAATAAATCATCCTCTCTCAAGGAGGCAGTATTACTCCTGGACCCGGCAGGATGCTCATGTGGATATGTCCAGCAAACCAACCACTAACAATCCCAAAGGTAACAATTTCTTATACTCACATGGTGCTTTGTATTTAACAAGGCATGTCCACGCCCATGGGTCTCCTTTGATTCTCACAAAAACTCAGTTTTAGTACGAGGGAAGACTGGGAAAGTCCAGTGGGCCAGTTTGGGAGTGGCCTTGAATGTCATCCTTGAGACTTTGAACTTTGGTCCATATTCTGCCATTTACCTCCTTTCATCCAGATCACTATGGGGGTCTCATTGCAAGCCTCCCTGCCTCCAGGCCTGACCCCTCCATCCATCCACCACACCGAATGAACAATCTAAAAGGCAAACTTCCCCTTGCCACTCTCCTGCTCTGTACTCTTCAATGAATCCCCAGTGCCTTTAGAACAAATCTACAAAGCTCTTGAGATCTGGCCTCTTTCCACTTCTCCAGTCTCATTTTTCCCCTCCTGCTTCTCCCTACTTTCTTCTCCAGCCACACTAAACTCTCTTCAATTCCTTCACTGAATCTTGCTCCATCAAGCATATATGCATCGCTATATGCTTTTCCACATTGCACACACACACACACACACACACACACACACACACACACTCATGTCTGCTCATCCATCAGGTCACAGCCACAGAGTGACCTCTTTTCCATGCCTCCTCTGGACCTGCAGGCCCCGAGCTTGCTTCCAGCCCATCACCTGGCTCACTGGGCTGGGACTGCTCCAGCATTTGCTTCCCTACTAGAATGAAAGCTGTGGGAGGGCAGAGATTGTCCATCTTGCACACCCTTGAGTCTCTAGCACCAAGCACAGTGTCTACACGTAACAAGCACTCCATCAATGCTCATTGCATTGAATAGGACCCAGGAAGCTACAGACTGCTTGTTTTACTATATATTCTGCCAGTTGTTTAAGAGGTCAGCTCATGAGTACCTATTATCTCTCATAGCCTAGTTCTGGGCCAAATGCAGGGTCAGAGGAGAGGTTGCTGCAATAGAACATGAGCAGAGCTCACATTTATCCAGTGCTTCACATGCACAGTCCCATGCACTGTCCCATGCAATCCTCACAAACCCTGCACATTTGGTGCTATCATTAGCATTCCCACTTTGCAGATGAGGAAACAAAGGCACGGAGAGGTGGGGCAATTTGTCCAAAGTCACAAAGTTCAAAAGTGGTGACTCTGGGGTTCAGTCCAGGCAGTGTGATGCCAGAGATTCATGCCTCTAACTACTATGCAACAGGAACATTGACCTCCAGAAGTTTCCAGGCTGGTTTTTGAGACAAGCATGCCACCACAGGATCCCAAATGCAGGGGATACCCAGAGAAGGGAAGAAGTGTGACCCACTGCAGTCTCAGAAACCCTGAGAAGGTGACGAGCTGTGGAGGGCCATGTAGAGGTTTTGGGGAACCTGGATACCCCAGACCCCAGAAGAGGGGTCCTGCAGTTTCGCAGTGATTGACCTCAGGCCAGGAAGCAATGCCGCAGCCAAGCTGCCACTGTGGGCCAGAGACTCCTGAGAGCCCAGACTGGAAAGCAGTGCGACTAAATGTCAGGGTTTCGGGCCCCAGCCAGACCTGGCTGCCCTATACCGAGCTCCATCCTCCTGCCCTGGAAGGAAGAGCAGGGAGAGATTCCACAGGAGCCCTCAGGAGAGCTTCCGAAAAGGGCCCCCCCTGCCAGGGAGCAGGGAACAGCGGGCGCTGTGGCGGCCAGGTCGGGGCGGGGCAGCCTGGGTCTGTGTGGGGCAGCCGGCAGCCGGGCCACCCGGACACCTCTGACAGGCAATTTCCAATTTCCTATGGAATTAAAGTGTAAAAGCAGAGAGTCCGTCACTGTCTGCTGCCTCCCTGGGAGGGGAGAGAGTTACTGCTGCAGGCTTGAAAAAGCTGAACTGTCCTTTCCCAAACAAAACAGCAACCAAGGAAGTTGGCGGTGGGAGGATGGCTTCAGGGCTCCAAGCTGGAAGTCAGGATGCGGGCTCTTCTGTCTCTACCTGCTTGGATGACCTTGGGCAAGTCCCTTCTTGTCTCTGGGCCTCAGTTTCTTCATCTACGTGAGGAGCCATTGGACAGGAGGATGCCGGAGGCTCCTTCCAGTTCTGAGAGGCCAGCGTTTGGTGATCAAGTTGGGTGTGGGAAAGATGAGGTCTTGGGGGAGAGGGAAGGGGCTGGAATCATCGTGGGTTGGAGCCGTTAAAGGAACCTCTGTTCAGCCTCAGCCCCAAGGCTCCCAAACCCAGCAGCAGAACTGGGATCCACCCAACCAAAATCAGCGAGGGAAAGCCAAAAGCATGAGTAAGGAGAGGCTGGGCCGTAAACATGTCATCCGCACAAACAGCCAGCCCCTCTGGGGTCCCATTGGCCCTGCTGGAGGGAGGAGGCTGCTATTGGGGCCCCCTCAGCCACAACCCCAGGCCTACTCGCTTGGCCTGGGACTCCAGGGTGGAGACCTGATTGCTTAGAAGGGAAACCTGGCTGTGGACGTGCCCCGAGGAGCTGTCAGGAAGGGACTGGGGGTGGCTCTCAGCGGAAGGGAGGCTTTCCATCCTGATATCAACCAGGGTTCTCTGGGATGGTCTCCATTTCCGATCTGCTGGGCTTCCGCTTCTCCAGTGCTGACCGTTCCTCAAAGTTCTGGAAAGTGAGCAGCATGCTGGCCCTTGATCTGTGGGTCTTCATGGGCATTGCAAACACAGTATTCCCCAAACATGGCTCTTGGTTCTCTCCAAACTGTCTTCTTCTGTGGGGTTTCTGGCTTGGGGATGGTACTACCACCTAGTCCCCCAAGCGGGTGTTCCAGAAGTGATCCTTGCTCCTCCTTCTCCCTCTCCACCCACACCTAAGATGTGACATGTGCCATGTCCTGACAACCTGACTCTTTGTGCACTTCCACTGGGCTGTTTGTCTCTCTCAATCTCTCTCTCCTTTTCTGGACCTGAAGTATATACAATCCAACTAACTATAATCCGGTTTTCAAATGGCTTGCTTTTTAAATTTCCTTATTTTTAATAACAAAACAAAAGCTAGAACCATGACAATAACCTGCATTCACAACGCATGATTCTCCACCCCATCTCCTTGCCTTCCGCCCTCCGAGGGAGCCATCATCCTATGTCTTGTGTCTATTGCTCTGTTGCTTCCTGCTGATAAGACCTTGCTTTATGTATCTGTACTCCTAAAGTCTAATTTTAAATTTTATAAATGGGTATTTTGTATGTAATCTTTTGGAATTTACTTTTTGCAAGCACAGTAGATCATTTCCAAATATGGCTGCAATTATTCTTCTTCCCGCCTCCACATCCCTTTTGCAACATGACTTTGAAGTTCCTTCCATCAGGACGTGGAGTCTGTTTCCCCACCTCTTAAATCTGGGCTGGCCCCGTGTATGTTTTGACTAATATAATATGGTAGAAGTGGAATTGTGCCAGTTCTGAGCTTAAGCCTTTGGAGGATTTGTGCTCTTCCATATTTTCCTGGAAACTTTTGAACAAGTCTGGGCTAGCTTGCTGGATAAGGACTGACATGTGGCCCAGTTGCCACCATTGTCTCAGCCAATAGCCAGTCAACTCTCAGAAGCAGTGACCCCTAGCTGACTCTCTGCTGACCCTGGACTCATAAGGAAGCCCAGCCAAGACCGGAGCAGTCCAGCTGAGCCCAGCCTCGAATACCTACCCACTAAATTCTGAATCAAATAAGTAATTGTTTAAGCTATTAAGTTTGGAGTAGTTTGTTACACAGCAATCACCAGCTGTTACACTAAGATTCAGTCTTCTGTTGCATGCTGCTATGGCTCATTCATTTTCATGGCTGTATAATATTCCACAGTGTACATATGGTTTACTCATCCACTCTGCTGTTGATGGGCATTTGTGTTTTTGATATTGTGAAAATCACTCCATGAACTTTTTTGTACCTGTCCTCTATCGAATGTGTGCAAGAGATTCCTGGTCCTCTCTAACCTCACAGCTGCTGGAAACCTTGAGTCCATTGCCCTGACTATCCTAGAAGAAACGATCAAAAATGAAAAATCACATCACGACATTCCCCTGCTCAAAATCCTTCAGTGGCTCTCCTCCAGCACGAGGGTAGAGTCCAGCATCTTTACTCAATATTTAAGGCCCTCTGTGACCAGGTCAGTGCTGGCACCTCTAGCCTTAATGTCTCTTTGACGACAAGCTCTACCACTAAAAATCTATGAGACCTTGGACAAATTCCTTCCCTTCTTTGTGCCTCAGTTTTCTCTTCTTAAAAATGGGACTAAAGACACACTGAGGTGGGGGAATTAGTGAGTTAAGCCTTACAAAGCTTAAAGACAGCACTTGGAGCAAAGCACCCCACAAATATTGGCTCTTATTGTTGTTCTTACTGTTGTGAGAAATGTAGTCAAATGGTAAGGCTGATGTTTCCCAGAGTACATCGCCCCTCAGGGTCTTTGCTCATGTCTGTCCCTCTGCTCAGAAAGCCTGCTCTCTCCCTGCTTACCTGGCAGGCTTGCCTGCTCAGCCCTCTGCTAGTCTCACTCCGTGTCTTTCCTGCTGATTCCCCACTGCCCAGAAGAACTGACCTCACCTATTCCCACCCCATTGGCCCCTGCATACATGGCTATCACTGCTCGTGTTTGTTTACTGGGCCTCCTTGAGGGCAGGGACGATGGCCCATTCATCTCTGAATGGCTCCTCAAGGAGCCTGGCACAGATAAATTCATGATAAATGCATTGTCAGTGAGTAAGTGAATTACCGACCTTCTTTTCCCTGAGCAATCATTCATTCAACCACCATTTACAGAGTCAGCTCCATGCCAGGCGCTGCCGTGGCTAAGTGGAGACCTCTGCCTGCAGGATTTCCTGGTCTGTGGGGACAGACAGATCCCTATGTGGATGGACACAGCTCAGCGCGGTCCAGGCTGCCACGTGGGAGCGCCCTACCCAGAACAAGCAGAGAGAGAGCCCTCAAAGAGCCCACCACCACCAAGGGAAATGAGGTTGAGACCTGAGACAAAGACAAAGCTGCCCAAGCATCTAGGGTATTTGGGATTCTGATTATGCACAGGACAGGAGTTTAGAGAGCCACAGAGGTGCCCAGTGGGCCGGAAGCTGCTGGCTGCGAGAGCTGGGCGTGCAGGCGCCATCTTGTTCACCTCGAAGCCCAGTTCAGCCAGGGTCTGACACAGAGGGGGTGGTCAGCATAAATATTTGTTGGATACATAATAAATGAGGAGAGGAAATCTAACTAAATAAGAACTGCATTTCAGTCCCACTCTGCCACATACCGGTCAGTGACTACGGCCAGGACACATCCCCTCTCTGGCCTCAGATATTTTCCAACATCCTCTCCAACTCTCACATTCTATGATGATGCAGAGAGGCCGCCTGGACCCTCAGGGTGCTCCTGCACTGACTGTGTGTGCATGTGTATGTGAGTGTGTACGCACGCGCAGCACACTGCGGATCTGGACGTAGGAACAAGCGCAAAATATGATAATTATCATTCTGGGAACACTTGTTCTGTGCCAGGCACAGGATGCAAAGGTCTAAGTACTTCACATGTATTTCCTTATTTTCCTCTTACCCAAACTGCACAAAACGGGTGATGTTATTACCACAACCCGAAATGTTCAAAACGGGGGATGTTATTATTCCCATTTTATAGCTAAGGAAACTGAGGCTCCTGTGTTGGAATACATACTCTCACAGATGGTAAGTGGCAGATGTGGGATTCCAAGAGAGATCTGTTGGGCTCCAAGCTCTTAGCCACTGCACACCAGGGCCTCCCACGGGAGTCTGCCCTCAGACTCCTGGGTGCATGTCTTTCGGCCACTTGAGGGCAACTTTTGGTGACAGAACCTGGCTGAGAATTCAGAGATGACCGAGGCCAAGGTTGGAGGGAGCTGGGGGTGGGTGAGTGAAGGGCGTTCAGCTTCACTGCCTCTCCAAGCCTGTTAACTGCAGCCAAATCCCCCATGTGAAAGACCTGGCTTGGGCTTTCCTGGGCTTGCATGCGAGTTTTTGCTTTGCTCAACCAAAGGGCTTCCTGCGGTGCTCTGGACTGTTCTTTCTGGCCAGGCTAAGGGAGGGCAGAGGTCAGCGGAGGCCCTGCCTTTGGCTCACCCTCCCAGAGGGTGGATTCCCAGCAAGCCTGAGAGATCCTGGAATGGTCTCGGCATACAGGCGGGAGTACTGGGATATTTGTTCCCCCGGACACAGCTCCCTCCCTCATGTGCCACAGAGCAGCTTAGAGGGAGCAGCTCAGCACTGGAAACCCAGCCACGGGAAAGGCTGTTACAGGCTGGTCTTTGAAAGGGAGTTCTGTTTCTTCAAGTGCTTAGGGGAGAAAATAAGCGAGAAAAAGAGAGAGGAAAGGAGAGGAAAGGAAAGGAAAGGAAAGGAAAGGAAAGGAAAGGAAAGGAAAAAGGAAGAAAGGAGAGAAAAATTGACCATACTAGGGGCCTGGTCTGTTGAGTCAAATTTCCTGATGGACTCATCCCTAATGATGCCTGAAATGGAGGCCACCGTGGGGCTGTTCTTGCAAATGTACTTAGTGGATGGATCGTGGCCTCTTCTGCAGCTGCAAGCTCCCCATTCCAAGGCCCCAACTCAACAGGTCTGATGGAAGGTCTTGGATGCTGATTCCAAATAGAGTCACCCTGGCTGGGAGGGCCTTTCTGGGTCCCCAGGGAAAGACTTGGATGGTGGGGACCTAATGCTGCAGCTGAAGCTCCTGCCCTTCCAGGAGGGCAGGGCAGGGTCAGTGAGCCTTCCTTGCAGGTTCGGGGGCCTCAGGGGGAATGTGGCCTGGCTCTTCAGGGACTGTCCCTGGAAGTGACCTGAACTCCAGGGACTCAGGCCAGAAGCAGCCTCTTTTGCACACACCCCTGCCCCTCTAGTGAGGTGTGGGAGTGGGTGGGGAAAAGGCTTGCTCATCCAGGCCTTTGGAAACATCCCCACACACTTTCCTCCAGGCAGGCCGAAGTCATTTTCCAAGTATTTCACTTTCCATTTCTTCTCCAGATCTGGTAACAGGGTGTTCCTGCCCTCTTCCCCTTGCTGACCCTTCTGCCTGGGCCCCGCCCCTGCTGCGTTTCATCAAGTCGACACGCTCAAAGAAACCAGGCCAAATCTGCACTCTGCCCCACGGATGGCGCAGATGTGGGTGACCGGCCCCCCTCGGCCTGCAGAAGTTTACCTTCGAGCCTAGAGGACAGCTATCCAGAGGGAAACAGGCACCGGGAGCTCAGTGGGTCACGAGCTTTGAGGTCTGGCTTCTCTACTGTGTTACCCTGGGAAAGTGTCTTGAGCACTCTGAGTCTCTACGTGCTCATCTGTGAAATGGGGGCTACCCTATCTCCCTTGGAATGTTGTGAGGTTCAGAGAGGACAATGGATGCGTTTGCAGTCCATGTGCACATCTGGGTTCTTACTGGGGATCCGATGCAGCTTTCTGATGTGACTTTCAGAGGTGGAAGTCAACTGTTGGATATCTCTCTCGGGGACAGCCTTTTTGTGTCTTTCTAGGCATGCAGAAGCAGTCCAGGCAGTAGAATCAGCCAAAACTGACTATGAATTCTGGTTATACAGCTTCCCAGCTGGGGAACCTTGAGCATTTCATCCACCTCTCTGGGCCCCAGCTATGAATAAAATATAAAAGAAAATGCAGGTAAAATGCCCCCTTCCTCAAGGGGTTGAGGTCAGGATGAAGTGGCAGAACACAAGCCCTTGGCACAGTGCTTAGCTCGAGGGAAGGTGACAAATAGTCATGACTCTTTTTTGGGATCAGGGTGATGGCACAGTTTCCAGCCCCTCTCCCTGAGATGCCGTGGGGGGCTCTTGGCTGGGAAGCCAACTGTTTCTTTGTCTAAGAGGAAGAAGATGCTATACATCTTGCTCTCACTTAACCCTGCTCCCTCCCACTCACTACCACCCTTTTTCTTTTTCCAGGCCACATGAGTTTTGCAGAGCAGACGTAGAAAACAGAGAATGAAAAAAAAAAAAAAAAAAAAGAGGAGAGATCTGAAGCCAGAATGGGCGTCATGCAAGAGGCTCTAGAGTTGCAGACAGTTGCAGCCCAGATACGACGTGCAAAGAGAGACGTCCCAGATCTCCCAGGCAGAACTCCGGCGCACTTTGAAGTGTTGACAACACATAAAATTAAAAGCATCACAATGCGAATTATCACGTTGTTTTTTCCACTTTGATAGCCTCTACAAAGCATTTTATACCGATGAATCAATACAAATGTCTCTTTATAAAGACATTGGAAATAAAAAGATACTTTTTTTTTTCCTTAAGAGAAACCAACACAATTAACAAAAAGATTTCAGCTCTGGCATGCAGGATAGCTGTAGGTAACAGTGAGTTTGTCTCTCCTTTTAACAGTGGCCTTGGAGGTCACTGCTGTCTACTTGCTTGGATCACATCATTCAGCCTCCGATGACTGTTCTGCCTGCTGATTAGTCAGCACCATGAGATGAGACAAACAAGCCACAATTGCATTGCTACTGCCTCATGACTGCACACACATGTGTGTGCACGTGTATAACAATATGTATATAGAGTATGTAAATATATATAGGCGTGTGTGTGTGTGTGTGTGTGTGTGTATTTTGAGGTTTGGTAAAATAAAGCTTGTAAATTAGGATTAATTTGTAACTCGTTATAATTTGATTATTGGCTGGGACTCCCTTTATGTTACAGCAGATGGACTTTTGCGTGAAATATTTTCCCCGAGTTGCTATAGAGATGTGCCAACATCTCTCTGCTGAAGTGATTCCCTGCAGGCCTGTTTGTTGTTGTGCCCGGTGCCGAATTACTTGCAGGCTGAATCACTTACAGCCCTCACAGAGGCTGATGAAAGAGCCCCGGGACCTGGGAGTCTCCAGCCTCTCAGCTACTGCCACCAGGGATGGGCTGCAAAAGTCATTAGGGCTAGATTGGGGGGCGGGTGACTGAGCTGGTGGGTGGAGGGGGGTGTCCAGGTGAGCCAGGCAGCCACAGGGGAGAGGGCTGCTGTGGGCAAGGAAGATAACTCAGGCTAATCTAAGACCTGCTGTATGGCCAGGCACAGTGGCTCACACCTGTAATCTCAGCACTTTGGGAGGCCAAGGTGGGTGAATGACTTGAGACCAGGAGTTTGAGACCAGCCTGGTCAATGTGATGAAACCCCGTTTCTACTAAAAATGCAAAAATTAGCTGGGTGCAGTGGTGTGTACCTGTAATCCCAGCTACTCGGGAGGCTGAGACAGAAGAATGGCTAGAACCTGGGAGGTGGAGGCTGCAGTGAGCTGAGATCACACCACTGCACTCCAACCTGGGCGACAGAGCCAGACTCCGTCTCAAAAAAAAAAAAAAAAAAAAAAAGCCTACTGTAGCTAGATGTAGCTCTAGGAACATGTAAACATTCCATTTATCTGTCTAGTTCCCGTAGCAACCCTGTGAGGGGAGTCCTGTTGTTCCCACTTTTCAGGTGGGGAAAAGGAGGCAGAGGAGTTAAGCTATTTTCTCGAGCTACCACCACTGCAGTGATCTCACCAATGATGTCTCCCCAAAATGGGAGTGAGGTGGGATAGATGGGGTACTGGGAGGGCAGCTGGGAGAACTGAGAAGCCAGAGGCTGGGCGGGGTAGCCAAATTTAGCCCTCTGCCAATTCCTCCGGCTGTCGCAGGATCCTCAGACAAAACCTCCAAACTCCATCAGGCAGCTCACAGTCCATTTGGGCAGACACACTCAGGCCTGTCTGACGAGCAACATAAACATGGCCAAGCGCCTCGTGAGACGCTGTGGGTCCTGACTCTTGAACCAGAGGCTGAGTATGGGAGCCCCAACTCCCCGATTCCCATCACAGGCAAAGATGTGAATCAGGCAATGTTTCCAGAGAGCAGAGTTTACAAAAAGGGTGGCCTGGAGTGGCGACAAAGGCATGGGCTTTGAAATCAGACAGACCCAAGTTAGAATCTCGAATCCACCCTTGTCCAGAGCTGTGACTTTCCTCATCTGTAAAATGGGATTCATTGTACTTACCTGGCAGAGTTAGGCTCAGTTCTCCCAGTAGAATGGAAGCTCTCTAGAATGGTGCCTGGCGCACAGTAGACCCTGTGAAATACATGTTGAATAAATGAGTATGTTTGTAGTACATCTGGCATGTACTAGGTCTTACTAGATAATAGAAATTATTTCAATCCGGCACTTTTAGACTTTGGAGCCCGTTTTCTTCTTTCATGTTGTTAACTTCCCTTCTTGGGTAGTGTCAAGATCCTGAGTCCTTGAGCCTCTTCCCCAGCCCCTCCCAACCCATGTAGACAGGATTCTTGGAGACTACAAACTGCTCAACACGCTAACCAGTATCTCAGTCCATGGAGATCTCTTTCTAGGATAGCACTTTAGTCAGTACTCTTTAGATGGCAAAGACAAACGCTAACTCGATCTGTCTTAATAAATGAACAAAGGAACTTACTAATAGGAGTAAATGGCTTCAGGTATGGCTGAATCCAGCTGCCCAGCTAATCTCTTTACATTTCTTAAATTTATTCTCTTTCAGTTTGAATCCACCTTCAGGCAGCCTCTGCCCTTGTGATGGTAGGATGGCAGTCCAGCTTCAGGACTACCTCTCACCAGCTCAGCACCTTAGCAAAAAGAGAACTCCTCCCAAGGGTTTAAATACAAGCCCTAGGATTGCATTTTATTGAATGTATTATATAATGTATTATAATATACTTGGGTCACATGCCAAGCCATACCATGTATCCATCCTGGAAACCTGGAGGTGGAGTCAACCCCACCTAAATCAACATGGCCTGAGAATGGGGAAGGAGAAGTTCTCCAAGGGCAAGGCGGAGGTTCTTGACAGAAGAGGAGAGAGACGCTGAGTAGATGAGAACAGCCAACATCTACCACAGAGCGGAAAACAACAACCTTGATTCTCATGACAAGCCTGAAAGGTAGTTATGATTCTTCTCATTTTGTAGAAAACGGAAGCACAGAGAGTCTGGGGACCCTGCCCAAGACCACATAGTGTGTCAATGGCAGATTCAGGGTGGGAATCCCCAAGGCTGTGTTCTTGCCAGGACTTTATAGAAGGAAGTGAGCTTCGCAGCAGGTGATGAACTAGCAGTTGGAAGATAAGTGAAAAGATACAGATGGGCTCAGGATCCCGGCTTCCACAGGGGGAAGCTTCTGGGCCCGTGCAGGACTCTTTGTGGTTCTTGCTCTCATCTGTGCCGAGTAGTACAGGTCTCAAGATAACTAGGTGCTTGCTTTTCTTCATCTTTCCAAAATCCCAGAACATGCTGTTGGTCATGTTTGCAAATCTTATAAGCAATTTATAATTTTATTTGGATTTTCTCAAGTCAGAAATAATTTGACCTTAGCATTATTAAGAATCCTATTTTCAATTTTTTTTTTCCCAGACTTCTTGGTGGTTCTGTTGATTTGGAGAAACCTTTATATCTTCACACAGCTGGGATCTTCCAAGAAGGTTTTGGATGAGTATGCCTCAATTCAGTCCTCGAGACCTATGCTGCATTTATTTCCTTCCCTCTTGATCCACCTCCAGCCCTCATTCAATTCTAAGTCTCATCATGCCTTTAAAGGCTGCCCTGCTAGTTTCAAACCTGTGCTTTTTCCTTTGTTCAATCGTGACCCTGCTTATGATGCTACAGAAAGAACAGCTTTACAGACTCCAGACTTGGTTCTAGGTGTCTGCACTCATAATTTATGTTGCCCTTCAATTTCCCTGTAGAATCTTGCCTTTCAAGAATTGGTTCCACATAAAGTTTCTAAGGGGCTTTTAAAACTGTAAAGCAATAAAAATGATAGATGTTATAAAATCTAAGATCATTTGTCCATGTTATTCTCTACCTGTTGGTTCTTTCCTTATTGAAAATTGGTGTATAGATAGACAGATAGATTTTTATTTTGGTCTATCTCCTTTACTAAGCAGTGAGCTCCATGAAAATATGGATCATCACTGTCTTATTCACCATTATATTCTCAGCACATGGTATTGTCCTGGTATAGAACAGATTCTCAATAAATGCTTGCTAAATGAATGCATGCATGAGTGAGTGAATGCATGAAGATGCAAGTGGATGAGTGTGTGGAAAACATGGTCTGGCTTTCCCAACCACATGAGAAAGCAAAGGCGCCGGAGTTAGCTTCATCTGTTGCTTCCTAGCGATGTGACCCGAGGTTGACCTTTCTGTGTTTCCGTTTTCTCATCCTTGAAATGGGGAAAATACTTCACTGAGGACACCAAAAGATCACCTATGTGAATTCAATGTTTGATATAGTAAGCGCTCAATAAATATCAACACCCTTCTCTCTGCCCTTCTTGGAGATTCCATAATGCCTACAACGGTGGGCAAATACTGAGTGTTTAGTGAATACTTTTTGATGGATAGATGGATAAGTTTATCAGAGTGATGGTGGCCACACATTAGGTGTGGTATTTCCATTCTGGCTTGAGTGAAAACTGTGAGATGTGTAACTGAACCAAGAATTCAGGTAAGCACTGGGCATCATAAGAAGTTGGAATGGGGAGGTCAGTCGGGTCTGTGTGCGTGTGCTTGTGCGTGCATGTGTGCATGTGGATTTGGGGAGAGGTGTGCAAGGAGAGGACACAGTTATCCAGCGTCCACTGATTCTAGCTTACAATTTAAAAAGTTAAATTCTAAAGTTTAAGTTGAGAATTAAAGAGGTACCTGGCAGCCCCTGGAAATTCTTAAGAAGGAAAAATATAGTGGGAATTCTCTTAGCACCTGCATGAAGGACAGACCTGAGCAAGGAAAGGCTGCAAAGCCTGTTCTAGTAATCTAGGAAAAAGAGAAAAAGGACTGGTAGGTATTCAACAAACCATTTTGACAGGAAAAGTAAGATGAGGCAAGTCTTGAAGACTCCTTGGATCCATAAATCAAGAAATCGCTTTGGGTATGGAGCAAAAGAGAAGGGTCCAAATTTGTTTTTATTTTTCCTTCTAAAATTGTAAGTGTGATTTTTTTTATTACAAAATAATATGGCTCCACTCTAAGATATAATTAGAAAATGAAAGAAAAAATAATCACCCATAATTCTGTAACCAGAACACCACCGTGACTTCATTTTATGACCCCAAATCATTTTATGACGTTAGGAGAATGAATGAGTCTGCTGTGTTCATGATGGGAACATAGAGAAAGGCTCAGAAGAACGTTAAAGAGAGGCCATTGATGAGCTCACTTGCTCATTTGCTTATTTGATTCAACACCACAAAGGAGACCTCAATAGCAAAAAAACACATCTTGACATTGTGTTGGAATTTCCCAGCCTCTTTACGCAACCCTGATGTCAACAATGTCAGGTTACCTCCAACATGATCACCAGGGTCCTCTCCCTTCCCCACCACATAGTAAACATTTTAGTCTAGTTTAGGTTTTAATCTTTTTTGCATCTGCTACCATTTTCTTATCGCATGTGATCTTCTTTTGGGAGCATTCCTCGCTGTGTGTAGTCCTGGCAATCTGAATTCTTTCTAATACGTGTGTAGGTCAATGGTTGCTTGCCCTGTCCATCTGCTAGATGACCCCATCCTTTCCATATTCTCCTGTTAGTGTCTGGGAAGGTTGGCTCATCAGCCTGTCGGTCTGTAGGTCAGCTGGCTAACCAGATTTGGGGGAGGCAGACAGGTTAGCCTTACAATCCACTGGCTCACTGACAAAACAATCCATCGGTCAATCCGTTGGTCTGCTGGCTGGCCATTAGTCCAACTGTCCATTTATTGGACAGCCAGTCCCTTCATTGGTGTATCAGCCATGCCATTGGCTCAACCATCCCTTGGTTATTTCACCAACCTGTCAGCCCGTGGGTCAGTCTCTCCATGAGCTTGCTGGTCGGTGAGCGCCTCAGTCAGTAAGCCTGTCAGTTGCCAGTCGGGCCACACCCCTGATGAACCCCTCCAGCTAGTGATCTCAGTCCTCACCTGAGCGGGCAGGGCATGGAGCGAGAAGCTCATTTCCTCTCCGGTGAGGTCGTTTGAAGTGCTCTGTCAATTCTTTGGAAACTTTAAATCAAAAGTTATTTATGAGGTACCGGAGTAAAAACAGCCTCGTCATTGTAAATTACTAGCAGCCAACTTGAATTCACTCATTTTCTTTTAAAATTTTAAAATACTTAGAACCCTGGTTTTTCTTCTTGTCTCTGCTCCCACTCCCTGGGCCTGCTTCCTCCTCCTCTGTCATTTTGGGGGGTTGGTTTTCAGAAGCATGTGACTTCATCAACTGCTCCTGATGCCAACCAGAGGTGCCAAGGTCCATGAAGAGATGAGTTACCCAGCTGGGAGAGGAGGCTATGGGGAGCCAGGCAGGTACCCAGACCCTGGGCCTTGGGCCTTGGGGTTCTGCTTAGGTGTTTGTGACCCTGAGAGTAAGGCAGTAGACCAGACCATGGGGCCCTTTTCCACTTGGAGGTCCCTCTCAGAACAGTAGAACTGGACAGATGATTCTCCAGGGATCCAGCAAAGAGGGTTAAGGAACTGTTTTCCTGTGGACTCTCCTTGCTTTCTGGGGGTAGGGGGAGGCAGAGTCTGTTTAATATTCAGAGTATGCTTCCTAATGACTGAGAGAGCAGGCAGCATCCTGAGTGCCAGGACGCCTGGGTTCCAGCCCAGCCCACGGCCAAGAGCAGAGGAAGAAGCTGGCTCTTGACCACCGCCTGCCTCCCCACTGAGCCACTCTCTTTCCAGGTTTCTTATGACCACTTCCCTCCCTCATCTCCATCTCAGGCTCTCTTAGTGCGCCTCAACTAATCTCCAAGAACCGACCCTGTGCATGGGATTGAGCTGTCAAGTTAAATTCAATAACAGGAATTTACTCGCTGCTTATTGAGGTCAGGATCTCCTGTCCTGTCCTTCAAATGGGCACACACTTTCATTATTTAGGTACCAAATATTTATTGAATACTTGCTGCCTCAAAGCACTGGGCTAGGTCTGAAGATATAGCGTTTATTAAAGCAGGCATTGTCCTTGCCTTCCTGGAGATTAGAGTCTTGGCAGATTTAGGCATTAATGAAATAATGGCACAAAAAAACCTTAGTTTAATCTACTGAGATAGGTGCTTTGACGGAAAACACTGGTGGTCTAGGAGGAAGACTATAACAAGGCTTAATCTGGTGGGACTTTGGGAGGCCAGGGACTTCTCTAGGTAAATGATTGAATATGAAGATGAACAGTTATTACGGTAAAGGGAAAGCCAGGCACAGTGGCTCATGCCTGTAATCCCAGCACTTCGGGAGGCTGAGGCAGGAGGATCGCTTGAGCCCAGGAATTCGATAGCAGCCTGGGCAACATGGCAAGACCCTGTCTCTACAAAAAATGAAAAATAAAAAAATTAGCCGGGCATGGTGGTATGCATCTGTAGTCTCCACTACCCAGGAGGCTGAGGTGGGAGGATCACTTGAGCCCAGCACGTTGAGGCTGCAGTGAGCCATGATTGAGACGCTGTGCTCCAGCCTAGGCAACAGAGCAAGATCCTGTCTCAAAAAAAAAAAAAAAAGGTAAATGGAGGAATGATCATCTCAGGAGAGGGTACAGCACATGCCAAGTCCCTATAGAGGGAGGGAGCCTGGAACATTGAGGCAGCCAAATAAAGCTCCTTGCAGCTGTTAACAGAGAGTGTGGGAAGTGTGGTGAGATAAGCACATAGAGAGACAGGCAGGAGCTTCCTTTGTTCATTTGTTATTATGTTCTTTCATTCATTCATGCACACATGCATTACACTTACATTCATTTTCTCATTCATTCCTGCATTCATTCAACAAATAACTTACTGGGTGCCTACTCTATATCTGCCTCTCTCTCAGAGCTCGGTGACTGCAAGCAACAGAAACCAGGATTGGCTAACAGTGCTGGCTGGGTAGCCATTAGAAGGATGCTGAAGAACCACAACATTGGTGGGATGTAGGAGGAGCAGGCTTAGAAAAGAAGGTTGTCTGGCATCTCAGGCATCTCCGGGAACCATAGCAACCATCTTGCAGCAGGACCTATAAAGTCAGCCACTGCTGCAAAGATGAGTGTCCTCTGGCCATTCTCCCTTTTTTGTGGTATCAAGATGCAAAGTTTTAGGAGGAGGTTCCCTCTGGCTGTCATACACCTGCCTCCTACCATACCAGGTCTACAAAATAAAGGATATAGTCCCTTGGCTTTCTTAATGTTTAGCCAGCCCTTGGGTTTCCACCAAGACTCCATGCAAAGAGGGAGTGGTGATTCTCTGAGGGATTTCGGGTATTCATGCAGAAGATAAATAAATGTTCGGTAGCCCCAAGTTACCTATAGTTCATTACAACTTTCAAGTCCTAATGGTCAAGCTAGGAGCTCCCACAGCCTTCCTGGCAATGGTTCTCCTTTGGATTCTGGGTACCATGTGATCTCTGATGCTAACACAAAAAAACGGCTTTTTGTACACATCTAGATGTGTGGTTTTTTTTAACCTGGTGTTTGAGTTGCTCCCTAAGGTATTTCCTGATGACGTCCTTGCTCCCTCTCAGGTATTGTATGAGCGGGTGTGGTGGTGGTGAGGGTGTAACCCCATAGGGCCAGGTATGACTTGGCTAAGGCCACCCAGGAACTGGTGCTAGAGGCAGGATTTGGACTCAGGCTTAGCTGGCTCCAAAGCCAGTGCTCTTTCCACTACAGTCCTCAGTCTTCAGAAAACCAGCCCTGCCCCGATCCTTAAGAAGTGGGTCTTCATACTCTCAGCAATAAGCAGGTGAGGGTAACCACAGGAACACACTCTGTTGGTCTCTACTATGTCTTTAGGTGCAAACTTCACAGCCAAGACCTCGGGGTCTTCGCTTATGAAACAGGCATGAAAATCTTCCCTTTGGCACCTCTCAGCATGAAGGTGAGAACATACCAATTTGATGTCTGTTGAGAATCTTTCGGAAGGTCAATGCTCAGAATTGTCATGGTTCCCCTGAGCTCAGAGGCTGCAAAGGGTTGAGTAGGATGAGGCTCATGTCGGAGGCAGCAAGGCCTGTACTAAGTGGACAGAAAGGAGAGGTGTGCCTGGCTTTGTCCTCTTTGTTAGTGGAGAAGGGTGTAGGGGCCATCACAAGGCAGAGGACCCCCCTCCCTGTGGAATCTGGTTAGGGTGCTTGCACGGGGGAGAGATGGTCCTTCCTTTGTGAGAAGCAGAGGTAGGAGGGAGCTGCTTAGGGTGTCTTAGTGCGAGGAGAATTTCATCTTAAGGACCATTCCTTTCACCAATCCCCAAACGTCAGTTTGCTGGTTAAATCACATGAGCGAGCACGCATGTACACACATGTGTCTGCATGTGGCAGGGCAGGAGGTGGATGTAGGGGTAGGACCGACTCAATATGCCTGGAAATTAGACATGCCTTTGAGCAGGTCTGCTGAACTGGGGGCATGGACCCACCAGACATGATGTACAGGAGCGATGAGGAGTTTCCTGGAGAAAATAAGAACTTAAGAAGGACTTGGGCATAGAGAGCTGATCTGGGAGGTCGCAAGAAGGGCACAGGTATGACTCCTTGGATTTGTCCCCAGCCCAAGTCCGTGGCTTCATATGTGGGTTCCTCAACAAGCTAGCAGCAGGCTGTGTGGGTAGAATGGAAAGTTCTGTAATACACTGGGCCCAGGAAGCCCTGCTGTAGGACTCAAAGAGGGAGAGGGCCATTCTCCCCATTGTTGCCACAAATCTCCATGAAAGTTTGGCATCCGCAGGATTTAAGTGCAGCTGCCACTGGAGACAGGGGTGCAGCCAGGGCGCTGTGAGGAGATGTGTTCACAGGCACAGAGGGACCATCCTGGGGATCTTTGGGTGGGAGGGGTTTATTTTACTAGATGCCCTGGGGGGACTCCTTTTCTACTGACTATGTAGTATGTGCCAGACATTTTCCCCCACATTGCCTTCTCTGTGACACTTTCTCTAACCTTCCTACTTCACTTCTTTCTCTTCTCCTCTTCTGAATTTCTACCCATCCTTCATCTGTCCATCCATTCATCCACCTACCCATCCATCCATCCACCCATCCACCCTCTCAGCAAAAGAGAAACACTTAGTGGTGGTATGTCACAGTTTATTAACCACTTCCCTATTGAGGGAAGCTTAAGTTATTTCTAGTTTATGCTCTTATAAACAATAGTGCAATGAACATCCTTGTGCATGCCTTGGAAAGTATTTATTGAGCACCTACTTTATACCAGATTTGTCCTATGTTCCTTTGTAGTATTAGTTAAATTTTTAATAAGCATGTCTTGACTTCCCAACCTTTGTAAACCAATGGAGTGTTAGGACTTTGCCTTTGCAGTCCCTATAACTCACTGTTCCTACGAGGTGCTTAAAAAACATCGAATGAATAAATGGATCAATGAATGAAAATAATGAGCCACCCATGGAGCCAAAATATGAGCCTCAACGGGGCACTACAGCTTGACTCCTACCATGAATTCAATCCCACTCTAGCTGTCTGTGGTGGTCTGCTTTCAGTATTTGAAGGCTTTTCTGTTTTTCAAAGCTTTGGCATTTGCTCCTCTCTGCACTTCAGTCTCTGTATCCAGCTTCATCAAAGGCTGGGAAGTTAGAAAGGGGAACAAGGAGGGGAATAAATGAAGTGGAGGCCCTCAGCCGTGAGCACATAGGAGCAGAGTTCAAGCATCTTCAAATCATCCTCCCACGTAGCTCTAGGCTGCAGCCTCGTTAAACAGCTGCCCATCCAGCAACCTGCTCTCCATGTGCTCACCTTCTTGCCTTTGCTGGTGCTGTTCTCTTGGCTTGGAATGCTTTTCCTCATTCAAATGCCACCCCCTAAAATGTTTTCCTAAACTTTCTGCTAGGCAGAGCGAATCGATCCAATGTTCTGCTCTGGCAAAACCTTCTGTATCTCTTCCCATGTTATAGTGGCCAACTCTCCAACTGCCCTGCAAGTTCCACTAAGCAGGCACTGCAAGGATGACAAACAGATTTTACCTCAATGTACCACCTCTGATTAATTAGTAATGGCCACCCAGAGTGATCTGTCTAAAGCAGCACAGGCCAATCTAATTTTAATGGGAGACACATATAATTTAAAAGTTTCCAGTAGCTGCATCCAAAAATGAATAGATAAATTAATTTTAATAATATATTTTAACACATTATATTCGAATATTATCATTTCAACCTACAATGTATATAATGCTATCAATGAGATATTTTTCATTATTTTCTTCAGTCTGGAGCCTTTGAAATCCAGCACGTATATTATACTTACATCTCAATTCATGTGCTAAATCTTTATTAGAAATGCTTGATGTCTATTAAGGTTTTATAAAATCTACAGTTGGAAAAGTAGATTCACATACCTAAGTTACCACCAAACTTATGTAAAATTTTTCAGTAATGAAATTATCAGCTGTTACATTTATCTATTTATTTATTTATTTATTTATTTATTTATTTATTTATTATTTTTTGAGATGGAGTCTCCTTCTGTCTTCCAGGCTGGCGTGCAGTGGTGCAATCTCGGCTCACTGCAACTTCTGCCTCCTGGGTTCAGGTGATTCTCCTGCTTCAGCCTCCAAAGTAGCTGGGACTACAGGCACCCGCCACCACACCCAGCTAATTTTTGTATTTTTAGTAGAGATGGGGTTTCACCATGTTGGCCAGGTTGGTCTTGAATTCCTGACCTCAGGTGATCCACCTGACCTCCTGATCCTTCCAAACTGCTGGGATTACAGGAGTGAACCATTGTGCCCAGCGCAGCTATTACATTTAAATTAATTTTTAACATGAAAAGTACAGTTTCTTAGCAGTGCTAGCTACATTTCAAGTGCTCAACAGCCCCACACGGCCAGTGACAACAGTGTTAGGGAGTGGCTATCCTGTGCCTGATATTAGCTATTCCTAGTTTTATTGACCACTTTATCCCCAGCTCCCAGGCGAGCGAGCTCAATTTGTGAAGGAATGCATGAGGCATCCACTGCGTGGATGTCTTAGCAAGTTAGGGTATACTGAGAGCTGGCACATTCAGCTGTTTTACCCAGAGAGGGAAAGGGTGCTAAGGAGCCTCTAAAGTTTTCTGAGGAGGGGAGACAACAGCAGATTCACACATGAAAGAGATAGCTCTGGTATTGGGGAAGAGACCAGGGGGTGGATGTGCCTGGGGTGAGCAGTGGGCACTGGGCAGGGAGGAAGCACTGCAGTTACCAGCTCAGAGTTGGACAAGATGGTTAAAGCCACAGTCAAGGCTGGGCACCGTGGCTCACGCCTGTAATCCCAGCACTTTGGGAGGCCAAGGTGGGCAGATCACGTGGTGAAACCCCTTCTCTACGAAAAACACAAAAATTATCCGGGTATGGTGGTGCATGCCTGTAATCTTAGTTACTGGGGAGGCTGAGGCAGGAGAGTTGCTCGAACCTGGGAGGTGGAGGTTGCGGTGAGCTGAGATCGTGCCATTGCACTCCAACCTGGGCAACAAGAGTGAAACTTCGTCTCAAAAAAAAAAAAAAAAAAGCCATAGTCAAGATATTCTGGCTCCTTCTGCTCTTGGAAGGAAAGTCCAGAGAACTGGTAATCATTCCAGTTCTGGGGAAAGGCTCCTTTCTCTCAAGGGAGGAGCTGTATTGTTGCTGAATTTTTATTGCTACTGCGATGCATTGACCTCACTCTGAGGAAGGAGTTAGATGCCACAAGAAGTGTGGAAAGAACAGGGTCCTGAGTGAGAGGCTCTTCAAGTTCAGCTGAGTGGCCAAGTGACCCTAGGCCAAGTGACCTCACCTCTCACAGGGGGCCTGTTAGGATGCCCCTTGCAATGTGTGCTTGGCGGGTGGTGATGGTCAGTGCTGCATGTGATAACCCATATAAACTGTCTCTTAACGGGCCTGGCACATAGTCAAGGTAAGGACTCAGGCAATGCAGTTGTGGTTGATATTAGTGTTATTACTCACACATGAACATCTGCAGTATATGTTAGATGCAAGGACTGAGATAAGAGAAGGTGTCATATAGACTGGAGACCTCCACATTACCCTACGACAGGAGGGACCAGGCATGGGTACGTTTTGAGACAGTGCCCTGGGGAGACTTCTCCTTCTAGAGTGAGGAGATGGCAGGGTCCAGCAGAATGGTTCTCATCATGGGTACTGATGCCAGTTCACCCTGTGAAATTCCAGCTCCACCACTTACTAGCTGTGCCTCAGTTTCCTTGGCTGTGAAATGGGGAGCATAACAGTTTCCTCCTTATCGAAAGTGCTGTTTGCACTATATCATTTTACCACTCTTTCATGGGCAATGGTACAGTCTTCGGCTCTCCCGTGACCCAGCCAGACATCTGGTGGAGACAGTAAGGAGGGCAAGGCAAGGTTCTGCCTCATTTCAGCAGGGAGACACAATCGGGTCCCTCCCTGGCTCTGCCATGTTTCTTCAATACAGGAAACAAGACTTCATACAAGGAGCATCGGCAGGATTTGTGGAGACATCTCAGAGAAGTCCACGACCACAAACTATTGCTCACAAGTGCACAGTGATGGGCAGTGGGATAATTGGGGAAAGTCAGTTCCAGTTCCAAGCACATAACCAGAGGTCACGTCCTTGGCAATGCCAGCTTTACCAATGGGCATCTTGGCAGTTTAGGTAAATGCCTCCCCCAAAGCCAAGGTTGCAGACTGGAAGCATCAGAATCCCTGGGGAGGTTTTTAAAAAGTACAGATTTCCAGGACTGTCTCAGGCCCTTGAGCCTGGATCTCTGGGTGCGGGCTCAGAAATCTGTATATTTTTTAAGCCCTACCCCTACCCCCAGGTGATTCTGATGCACAGCTGGGATTGGAAACCACTGGCTTTCACCTCTGAAATGGGAGGGGTGCAAGAATGAGTATAATGCCAACTGAACAAACCCAAGGATGTGATATCCTCAGCTGCAATGACAGATGCCCATACACTCCAGCCCGCAGGATTAACTAACAGTAGAGAGCATGACAGGGCCTATTGCCATGTGACCCTTACTCTTGGTGACTCCCTCTTCCTGGAATCCTGCTCACTTTTCTTTCTAACATTGTGACTTCTCTTGTTCCAAGACTCAACTCAAATCCTGCTTATGACGCCCACTTTAACTGCATCCATAGAGAAGAAAGTGAAGAGTAGATTATAGGCATCAGATGTGTTAAAACCAGGCCAACTAAGAAATTCCATTTCCAGAGAATTACAGAGAAATACTAGCTTGAGTTTGTAAGGGATTATGATGAAGACATTTGTCAAAGCACTGTTTGTGATAGCAAAAAAATAGAAATGGTTGTCCATCGATGTGTAAATGGACAAACAATCTGTAATTTATGTATACGGTGAGCATTGTTTGGCAAGTCACATCAATGTAATACATCGATGTGTCTCAATATATCTAATTCTCAAAAAAGCAAGTTGCAGAAGGATATACCATATCTGTAACATAGTATTATTAGATAAGTTCTAAAAACACAAAATGATTACACATAGAGTTTCTGATTATATCCATACATAGAAAAGTTATTAAATGTGTGTGGAAAGTATACACAATCATCTTCAAGTGATTTACCTTTTTACCCCTATAAAAACTGAAACAAAGGATGATAAATATCAGTGTTGATTAAATCTCAGTGGCAGATCAATGGATGTCACACTATTTTCTTTACTTTTAAGTATATTTGAAATATTTTATAATAAAAGTAAAGCAAGCAAGCATTGGGGAAATCAGAGATGTAAGAGTCCGTGTAGCCTGGGAAGGGCAGAGGTAAGTCCTTGAAGATTTGGGACTCAGTGTGGGTATAATTTGAAAATGTAGAGAAAAAAAAGAATGACTTGTTTGTTGTTTTGAAGCTAAAGTCTTTGACTTTTAATAAAAGCATTTAACCCATTTATACTTACTTCATAGCTGACATATTTGGTCTTCTGTCATTTTAAAGTGTTTCCCCATTGTTTAGGGTCTATGGCTCTGGCAGCACAGATGAAAGGGCAACTTTCACAAGCACATGCTTGCACCACAACTCAATAGTCACCAATTCCACCCAAGCACTTTTCTGGTAATGAAACGTTACCAGAAGGTTTGGGCTCAGCAAACGACCCTTGTTGGGACAAGAGGGCTCAGCCAGTGCCACGTCTTTCAATCAGATTAATCTGAAATGGGAACGGAATGCAGCAGGTAATCTTCATCCAGAAGTGGATGTTGCATTGCAACTTGGGACTCCGTTGAATGTCTTATGAAAGGACAAGTCACTCTGAGAGGCAGGGAGGCATGATGGAGTGAGATTTAGAGTAAGACATAAAACAATTTCATCTATGGTTTGCTGCAGCTGGACCCTGGCTGTTTCTGAGTGATCACTCAAGTCGACCCCATCCAGATGGCAGACATGGAGTGGGCCCACTCTGGTTTGAGTCACATCTTTTATGCTTAGCAGTTCTGTGTTCCTGGATGAGTCATCTCATCACTCTGAACTTTAGCCCCTCATCAAAAGTAAGGACACTCCTATCTACCTGGTAGCATCGTTGGCAAGTTGAATTGAATGTTGGTAAATCAATTGAATTGATTTATTTTATACTAATGTAAACGTGCTACATTCCAGGGGTAAACCTGGCATGTAGTGGGTTTGTATTAGCATAAGATAAATTGGTAGATTTTATTTTCTCTCTCTCATCCCTTGGTTACTGACATACACCATCTCATTCCTCCTTCCCAGGAAGGTAGGAAGAGAAGTAAATCCCAGAGAAGGGTTGGCGCTGGCCTTGCAGCAGTTTCATCAGATGAACCACCGGGCTGTTACTGCCTGTGGTCCCTCAGGGAAGGCAAGGGGTTTCTGGCTGCTTGAGAGAAGGAAGGACCCCTCATCCCCCACCCCCTGGCCCCATCCAGGGATGGGGGAGGCATCCAGGGAGTGTTGGGCCGGCCCTTCAGTCGCTGCCAGCTCTCCTTCTGAGCTTGCATCAGCAGAGAGGCGCAGCATGCTGGGGCCTGGCTGGGCCGGCTCCACGCTCCATGTGCCCTGGCCCCCATACACCATTTGTCGAGCAGCAGAACAGAATTTCCTCATAAATAAACAAGATCTTGAGTTTCACGTTGGGGAGGCGATGACAGAAGAGGGCCTGGGGCTCTCAACGTTATCTGCACCCGGGCCTGCCAACTCCTGGCCGCCTGAAGGAGCCAAGAAGAGAGAGGAAGGAGACCCTGGCCAAGAGCACATTCTTTGGTGGTAGAGTCACTGCCTGGCGGCTAGCCGCAGCTCCTCTCATTTCCCGCGACGTCCCTCACACTGGCCACCAGGGACTCTGGGGCTTGGCATTTACTAGAACTTCTGCCCGGCCAAGTGCAAGCACCTGAACTTTGTTGTTAGGGAGGTGGGTGAGAGGGGCGGCCAGGGCCTAGGAGCTGTCAGGCCCGGAGGAGAGGGCATCTAGCAGCTTCTAGTCTAGGTGGCCTGTCTTGTCCTATCCCAGGTGAATTGTCAGCTCAACCCCCAAAATGGGGCTTGCTCCATCCTGTGCCAAGCCTGATGCTGGTTGAAGAAGAAACTGAGGCTAATCCTACCAAAAAATTGCCCACCTCCCAGCATAGGGAGAGTAGAAAAAATGGAATACTATGCAACAGTAAAAAAGGAAGAGTCATTGCCATGTGCAGAAACATGAGAGTCAAGTACACATAGTGGTGAGCAACACAAAAGAACATACACTGTAGGATTCCATTTACTTACAGTTCAAAAACAGACAAAATTAATCTATGATGACAAAAGTCAGAATAGAGGTTACCTCTTGTGGGAGGGAGGGTTGAGTAGGAAGGGGCAGAGGGAGGCTTCTAGGGGCTTGGGAATGTTCTCCACCTTGATCGGGGTGGTGGGTACACCAATGTATGCAAGAGCCTCTCTGATCTAGCCCTTCCAACCTCTTCACCTTCTTCTTGGGTTATGCTCCCTGCTGTGCCCCCCGGCCTTCTTCTGTCCCTGGAACTTGCACTACACATTCCCACCACAGGGCCTTTGCACCTGCCGTTCCTTCTGCCAGAAATGTTTCTGTTTCAGTTCTTGGCCCAGATGACTTATTACTCAGAACTGACTTCAATGTCAGGTTCCCTGACTATTTCTTTAAAATAGTTTCACCCCAGTTTCTCTAACTACACTGCTCTGTTTGTCACTCCAGCAGTTATTATCATTCGAACCATCCAAGGTGATTTTATTTCTACATTTATTGGTTCATGTGTTTGCTGCCTCACCTTGGATGTCAGCCTCTAGGTGCCATGCAGAGCTTTCCCGTTCACCTGGGGATCCCCAGTGCCTGCATGTAGGATGTGTAGCAGGTATTTGGCGCTTGCCTTCCCATCTTCTAATCCTTCCTCCCCATTTAACTTGGGGTTCTATCTCTTTCCAATTCTCAGTCTATGTGATCTAGGTAGGGCTTCTGGAGAAGACTTTTGATCTTTCTTGCTGGACTGCAACCTGGGTGGATGTGAGGCTGAGGCTGCGGCTGCTGCCAGCACTGCTACTACTTGGAGGCGGGAAGAACTGAGAGATGCAGGCACGAGGTCTTGGAAACAGTACCTGAGGCCTGAATCAAGCTGCATCTGAAATCAGACCTATACCTGGGCTTTCCAGTTACATGAATCATTAAGTTCCCATTTTCTTAAGCTAGTTTGTCTGTTTTTTGTTTGTTTGTTTTTTCCACCAAATGAATGTTCTCTGCCATCCATGGCTGTAGAGGAAACTGAGGACAATCCCATAGTCTCTAGGGGGCAGTATGCACTGTGTCTAAAACTGATGAACATCAGATCACAGACAGAACAGCACATCCTCCCAACAGTGGGAGAGCACATAGCTGCTCAAAATGTTCACTGAGTAAATAAGTAAATGGGTGAATAGACAGACAGATAGGTGAGTGGATGGATGGATGGATGGACACGTGGGTAGATAGGTGGATGGATGGGAAGGTGGATAAGAGGGTGGATGAATGGGTAGGCGAGTAAAAGCGTTAATGGATGGATGGATGGATGGATGGATGGATGGATGGATGGATGGATGAACGAATGGATGGATGGATGGGTAAATGGGTAGGTGTATGGATAGGTGGATGGTAGATGGATGAGTGCGAGATGGATAGGTGGATAAGTGGGTGACAAATGGGTGAGTGGGTAGATGGATAGGTGGATGGGTGAGTTGGTGAATGGATAGGAGGAGGATGGGTAGATGGACGGATGGGTGGATGAGTGCGTAATAAATGGGTGAGTGAGTAGATGGATAGGTGGATGGGTAGGGGAATGGATGGGTAGATCAGTAGGTGGTTGGGTGGGTGAGTGGATGAATGGGTGGGTGGGTGAATGTCTTGCTCTCATAGAAAGGTGCTCATCATCACAAGGCCATAGGAAAAAAGTCTGGTGGAAGAGATCACTGGGTCTGGATGGTATTACAGAGGAGGTGGGGCTTAAATTGGATATGTTGGGGCTGGTCAGGAAGGGACTGAGGACTAGTCTTTCTTGGTACTTTCAAATATTTAAAACTTACACAACCCCATGAGGTTGGAATGAAGTTGAGGAAACTGAGGCTTAGAAAAGTATAATGACTAGTCAGGGCCTCAGAGCCAGGAAATGGCAGCTGGGATGGAAACGCAGGTCTGAGCCAAGGCCTTCTGTAGGCTCTCCTCCCAGCCTGCAGTCTGCCTGCGACCCTCTGTCTGCAGTGTCAGAAAATGAATTGGGAAGACAGCAGTCTCAAAGTCCCATCCTGGCGATGCTCAGGGCCCCCTGGGAGGCCCAGGCCGGATCCTCCCCACCCCTCGGAAACTCATGTCAGCGGCCTGACAGCTGTATTCCACTGGCCGGCCACAGCTGCCACTGAGGTCCTTGTTCCCAATGCTGAATGTTCCACCACTTTTTTCCTGGCACCCCAGGCCTGACGGCCGCTCAGGAAAGCTACTGTACTTGTGAGAAAAGTGAGGTCAGTGCATGTTTCCATTTACTCGGAGAAGGAAAACAAAAACAAATATTCTCGCTACTGAATGTGCTTTTTATTCAGCAGAATCCATCCCCAGAAGGCTGAGTTTATGGTTCACTCATGTGTCCCTGAGCATATTTACCAGGGGACATCGTGGGTAAGGCAAGAGGGGCCTGTGGCCCTGGTGTGCCTTGGCAGGGGCTTCAGGTCCTGCAACAGCAAGGGGGCTAGAAAGTGACAGAAAGAAGACGGTGGGTCAGGATCACAGGATTGGTGGGAGGCTTGGAGGCAAATGAAAGACAATGAATAGGATGGCTGCCTGCATCTCTGCTATGCACATGCAGTTTTGGGGCTTAGAACATCCTTCCCTTACTTTTCAGTCTGGCAGGCAAACTCCTACTCACTCTCCGAAGCCCAGTTCAGTCTTCCCTGAATGTTCTGGGCAGGCTCGGCCCCGTCTCCGTGGAGCTTGCTGACTCCTGCCCATCTGGTATGTCCCCCTGGTATGTCCCCCTCTAGATGAGGAGCACCTAGGGGCAGGGGCCATGGTGCCAGACATGTGAAAGCCCAGCCCAGGCATGGTCCACAGTGAGTGAACAAGCGAGCAAGAGTGAGAGCGCAAGCCTGCGGGGAGAGCATGTGTGTTGCAGAGCAAACCCAGTGGAGTCGCTGAGGCTCTGTGGGACAGTGGCCTGAAGGAGCAGTCTGCTGGGGTGGGGGGATGGGGCTTGCACAAAATTTGGGGCTAGGTTCAGGAGGTATGATTTAATGCTGAGATAAGGGGCATGGCTGAGGTGACGTGGGGACAGCTGAAAGTCACTCTCCTGAGGCGACTCAGTTTACCTGCATCCAGGCTTACCTGGCCACAGATATGGCCAGGAGCCCCTGCAGGTTCAGTTCACTCTCACCTGGTGCCCCATTCATGCCCTACTCCCATCCTCAGATGCACCCCAAACCTCTCCAGCCTTCTGCCTCTGCCCCCTTTCTTTCCCTTTCCAGTACCCAGGGGATCTATGTTCTGCTTGCTGGCACTTTCTGGGTATGCGGTCAAACCCACAGTTCTGGACGCCACCCCTTCCACCCGCTGAGCCTCAGTTTTCTTATCTATGAAATGGAGGTTATCACGACTGCCTCACTGGGTCACAACTGAGCTTCTATGTGCAAAGTACCTGGCACAGTGCCTGGGACACAGTAAGCGCTCAGTTCCTTTCTTCCTTCCACAGATTCTATTTGGTCTTCCCCTCTTCTGATTGTGGAGTCCACCCCTACCCAACTACCCCCAGCAAAGATCTGTCCAACCCTGAAATCTCAGTGGCCACAGGTTAGACCTGTCCCCGGCAGCCTTGTAACCTTCTTGATGTATGTCTTAGGTCAGGAGGGTGTCAGTTGGCTGCTTGCCCCATTCCCCTCGCCCCCTCCAGACGAGAAGGGCTGGGAAACCTGACTTCATTTATTTTTATACACGAGAGAGAGGGGGAGAGAGAGAGCCAGGGTGGAGGGGGAAGGAGGGAGCAGGAGGGGCTAGGAGAGCCAGGAAGGATATTGGGGGCCTCGGCCCCTCTTGTCTCCTCCTTGCCCAGGTCTAGCTCTGTGCCCAGTGACCAAAGAAAGCTACAACTTCTGCAAAACACACTGACAAACTCATGCCACAGTTGGAGGAGCTGTTGGGGAGCATCAGAAGCCATGCTGGCTACCGAGAGTGGATGAAGGTCCCTTCTCCTCCTCTTCCTACCCAGTGACTTTCATCTCTGAAGGTAGGGGAAACACTGCCTATAAATTACTCTCCTTCACAGACAGCGCGTTTCTCTTTATGAATCATGCGGGATCTGCCTCCAGCCTCAGTGTGTGTAAAACAACAAATCAGGAGAAATTTGACTTGACCCAAGCAGGGAAATTTCCATCCATCACAAGAGGAAAATGTTGGCGCAGCAGGGAGGGGCACAGAGCTGGTGACAGTTGGCAGTGGGTGAGCGGCAGGACAGGGGTCCAGCCAGGGCTCTCCACACTCCAGGGTGGGTGGTAGATGGGTCCCTACTGAGACACCAGCAGGCTCCAGCAGCAGCAGGTTCCGGGGCTGTCATAACTCCCTGATCTCTCAACTAGCATTTCCCAGACCTTCTCTCGGGCTTCTCAAGGTCTCTCAGGTCACCTGGCTCAAAGTCACTCCTCCTGCCATATGGAACACTTTCTATGAGGGGACTTCAAAAAGTTCATGGAAAAATGGAATTAAAAGATCAAAATAAAAATATAAACTTTATTTCTCAACATAAGCTCCATCAAGTTCAGATACCCTTTTTCTTTTTTCTTTTTCTTTTTTTTTTTTTTTTTTTTACTTTTTAAATGGTTTTATTTTATGTACAAAATAATGAACTAAATTAAAAAACAAACAAAAAATAGTATTGGCATGTAGTTTTTTGTTTTGTTTTTTTTTGAGATGGAGTCTCACTCTGTCTCAAAGGCTGAAGTCCACCCAGACTGGAGTGCAGCGGCACGATCATGGCTCACTGTAGCCTCAAACTCCTGGGCTCAAGTGAGCCTCCTGCCTCAGTCTTCCAAGTAGCTGGAATTACAGGTATGCACCACCACATCTGGCTATGTTCAGACACTTTAATAAGCAATAAGACCAGCCATGTAGTCCATCCCTAAAGAACTAAGAGTCTCAGGAATTTAAACATGTCAAGGCAGTTTTTTTCTTTTTACATGATTAAGTGAAGAAAACGGATGCCTTTTACAAGTTTTTTTAAGATTTTACAAGATGTTTTAAAGATTTAAGATGCTCTTGCTTGATTAGAGAAATGAGCAGGAGTGTCATTGTGGTGGAGGAGGATTCTCTGGTGAAGATTTCCCAGGTATTTTCATGCTAAAGTTTTGGCTAACTGTCTCAAACCATTCTTCTAATAAGCAGATGTTATTGTTCTTTGGCCCTCCAGAAAGTCAACTAGCAAAATGCCTTGAGCATCCCCAAAACACAGTTGCCATGCCCTTTGCTCTTGGCCAGTCTGCTTTTGCTCTGGCCGGCGCACTTCTACCTCTTGGTAGCCATTGCTTTGATTGTGCTTCGTCTTCAGGACAGTACTGGTAAAGCTATGTTTCATCTCTTGTTATAGTTCTTTGAAGAAGTGCTTCGGGATCTTCATTCCACTTGTTTAACACTTCCATTGAAAGTTCTGCTCTTGTTTACAGCTGATCTGGGCAAAACGGTTTTCGCACCCATCGAGTGGAAAGTTTGCTCAACTTTAATTTCACAGTCAGAATTGTGTAAGCTGAATCAGTTGAGATGTCTATGGTGTTGGCCATTGTTTCTGCTATTAATTGTTGGTCCTGGTCAATTACGGCAAGAACAATATGAATTTCTTTCCTCGCAGCTGATGTGGATGATCTTCCACTGTGGGCTTCATCTTCCATGTTGTCTTGTCCCTTCTTGAAATGAGTTATCCATTTTTAAACTGCTGGTTATTTGAGGGCATTGTCCCCACAAACTTTTCATAAAGCATCAATGATTTCATCATTTTCTACCCAAGCTTCACCATAAATGTGATGTTTGTTCTGGCTTCAATTTTAGCAGAATTCATGTTGCTCTGATAGAAGCTCATTTAAAACTGATGTCTCATCCTTCTTAGTGTCTCAAATGTTCAGACATTTTATAGCAAGTTAATACAAGTTTATTTTGGTGCAAAATATTTTGAAATTCCATATATAGTTTTTCCATAATATGCAGTTTTCATGAACTTTTGAAAACCCCCTGTGGCTCCCCAAGCAAGCCCCGTTCCTTCACACCTTTGTGTCTTTGCTTATGCTGTTCCTGCTGCCTCAAACACTCTTCTTTTCCACCTGGTCTGCTCAGGTGGAGCTGACGATGCTTTCCTGGGTACCACCACTCTCTTGAGTCAGTGAAATCATTTCACTGTGCCTCCGCACGACCTCCCACCAGGCTGACTATTCTGTGCAAGCCAGGCCAGGCTCCCATAGTCCTTCGTATCTCTATGAGGCCATTTCATGAAGGCAGGGAGCTTTCCTGTGTGTCCTGTTTTATCCCTAGCACTTAGCATGCAGTAGGTGCTCAATGAAGAACTGTTGGATGAATCCCTGGGTACTCTGACAGTGGTTGGCTTAGAGTAGATGTCTTGGAGAATGTTATATATGCTTAGCAGTCTCTGATATGCCAGAGGCCCCAGGTGGGGCGTGAAGCGTGCTGGGGGCCAATAACATGAGATGGAATTGAAGAGCAGGCAGTTGGGTGTCCGTATGTGAGAGGTTGGTTTATCCTGCTGGTGGAACATTTTAGCCCTGGCTGCCTGCTCCAGCCCAGGAAACCATCTGACCTGGTAATGTTCATTTCAACTCACACTTCCCAGTCCACTGTCTGGACCCCTGTGAGTTAATGACCCTCACCTGGGTGCCAGGTTGTCTGAGTCACAACCTTCTACAGCTCAATCAACAGAGTCTCCATGAATCCAGCTTCTAGACCCCCTCCTGGACCTCTGAAGTCAGACATATCACACCTAATATCTCCTCACCACTGCCCCTAACACATATACACAGGACACCCTCTCCCCCAATCTTCTCTCTCTCCACATCAAAGGACCCCAACTGACTGCAGGGAGGAGCTTTGTCTAAAGAAGGTGCCAGGGTAGATAAAGGAGGTGAGGGTAGCTTAGAGGACTTGCCCTAGCAGCTCCTGGGGGTGGAAGACGCCAGATGCAGGTCCTGTTCTGGAGAGCTCCAAACACGTTTAATCAGAGGCTGTAGTCAATAGAGTACTAGAGGTAGTGTCAGGAGACCTGGGTTCTGGTACTGTGTTGTCATCAAATTGCTGTGTGACCTTGGAGAGGTCTTTATTCCTCTCTGGGCCTCTATCTTTTGCGTTCTTGAAAAATAGTAAGTATACTACTATTTATTGCTGACATTATTGCTACTATATCTTCCTGACAGCCACCGGGCTAAGCACTTTTAGTCCCCTCGGCAGCATGCATTGCAGGAATTGTTGCTATCCCTAGTTTTCGGACACAGAATTCAGCTCCAGAGGTGACTTATTCAAGGTCACATAGTGAACTCAAGGGCGGAATTTCTTTCTTAACAGTGATGCCTCATAGGGGATTGAAGAACGCCATCTTTAAAGGCCCTCCATCCCTGAGAACCTGTCTCTACACTTGTCTCTAAGCACCCTCCGGGAGGCCTTCTGGGCCTTGGCTGACTGGCTTAGGGGTTCCTTCACCCTATTCTGTCAGACTCCTGTCCCAACTACCACATTATTCTCCACCGTAGCCGCTGCGACCTGGTCCCCTGTCTTTCTGTGTGAGCAGGAACAGGGTGACCCAGAGCAGAGGCTGCGCCATGCACAAATCCTGCCTCGGGGACCACAGCTTTGAAGGATGCCAAGAACGGGGCTAGAGTCCTGGCCCCCAGCCCCTGGGACCCCAGCCAGTAGCACCTGGTGCGGATCATTTAATTGCTTATTTCACAATTGTTTTCCGTAATAATTATATGATAATCAGTCATCATCACTATTTTCTCCTTTGACTCTTCAGTTTTAGTCATTAACCATTAAAAAGAATAAATGCTGATTGAAAGATATTATTCAAATTTGGTAAACTATTTCATGTACAAACAAAAATTGGTACTTAACAAACAAAACACTGGCCCCTTGCAGTCCGTACTGTGTCATGTTTTCATCTTAAACTCTCATTCCCACGGAATGAGAGTCGGAGGACCCCACATTTTGTGTTACCATCTTTCCAATCACTCTGTTATTGCTATTTAAATGCCAGGGTTTGTAATATCATGAGGGTTAGAGGCATGGGCTGTGTTCAGAACGAGAAACTGAGTCTCAAAACAAACACAGTAACTACGGGAGGGAAGTTTTCCAAACCAACTTTCATGGAGAATAGAGATTTATTTAAGGAGAAGTAATGATAACGTGTTAATGTAAAGTTTATCTATATATTATTAAAACTTAATAACTTCAGCACTAAGTTCTTTAGAACTAAGACCAACAAATTTGTGTGTGTGTGTGTGGTGGGGGGCTCCATCAGTGATATTGTTTAGAATTGCCAGCACATGGTGATAATAAAAAGCAGATCACCTATAGTCAGTTTTATTACTACTTTTCAATTCCCAACAGATAATGCACTTTCTTATTTCCTGCACCCTGGGTTGATGACACCTCTGAGCCATGTGCCATCTGCTCCTGCCTACAGCCACACTTTGAGCCCTTGCCACAGTCCCCACACCTCTTCCCCTTCTGCAGGGCCTGGGAACCATCTTGCCTGCCACTCACTCATGCACTTGGTCAACAAAACTATACCACGTGCCAGGCAAAAGCAAGGGCTGGAAATGCAGAGAGGCCATGGTTGCTGCAGCGTGGATCACATGGCTTAATAGAGGAGAGAGACTAATAAACAGTCAATTCCCACATAGCCAAAGAAGTGCTGGAATCTAGGTCAGCCCAGACTGTGGGGAGATTGGGAGTAGAGAGAGCCTGGCCTATCCCGGAGGAGCAGAGCAGGCTTCCTGGAGGAGGCAACACCCAAGCTGAATGATTAGAAGTCAGCTAGGCTGAGACTAGAAACAATAATAACAGCTGACTTTATTGAGCACTTACTGTTTGCCAGAGATTCTGTTAAGCATTTATTTTATTTTATTTTGGCTCTCAGGAATACATATATCTTGAGCAATGCAGGGGTTATGGCACCTATCCCCTGCACAGTCAAAAATCTGCGTATAGCTTTTGATGCCCCCCAAACTTCACTAATAGTCTACTGTTGCCTGGAAGCCTTACTCAAAACATAAACAGCCAATTAACACATATTTTGTGTGTTATGTGTATTGTGTACTATATTCTTACAATAAAGCTAGGGAAAAGAAAATGTTGTTAAGAAAATCATAAAGAAGAGAAAATATATTTACCATTCATTAAGTGGCAATGGATCATCACAAAGGTCTTCATCCTCACTGTCTTCACAATGAGTAGGCTGAGGAGGGGAAGGAAGAGGAGGGGTTGGTCTTGCTGTTTCAGGGGTCGCAGAGGTGGAAGAAAATCCATGTATAAGTGGATCCTCACAGTTCAAACCCGTGTTGTTCATGGGTCAGCTGTAATTAGATTCATCATAATTTCTTGGCTCACCATGTACTATCATTATCTGTTGATGCACGGTCCTCCTTTATTTTATTTTATTTTATTTTATTTTATTTTATTTTATTTTATTTTATTTTATTTTATTTTATTTTATTTTATTTTATTTTATTTTATTTTATTTTATTTTATTTTATTTTATTTTTTGAGACGGAGTCTCGCTCGGTCGCCCAGGCTAGAGTATAGTGGCGTAATCTTGGCTCACTGCAACCTCTGCCTCCTGGGTTCAAGTGATTCTCCTGCCTCAGTCTCCCAGGTAGCTGGGATTACAGGTGTGCATCACCATGCCCGACTAAGTTTTGTATTTTTAGTAGAGACGGGGTTTTGCCATGTTGGCCAGGCTGATCTTGAACTCCTGACCTCAGGTGATCTGCCCACCTCCCTCAACCTCCCAAAGTTCTAGGACTACAGGCATGAGCCACTGAGCCCAGCCAATTTTATTTTTAATTATACAAGGAACATGATGAAGCCAGCGCCCACCCAAGCCCTCCTAGAACATGATCACCAACTCACATTTCTCCATATGGACCTCTCTTGTCTTGTCTTCCTGCTTTCCCCCAGAGGGAAGTACTATCCTGACTTGTGTTTGTCATTTCCTTGCTTTTGAATCACATATTTATAGTTTTTCATATACATATTTATGCCTTAACAATATGTTGTTTAGTTTTTCTTGTTATAAAAAGTGTGTTCCAGAAATCCCAGACTTGCTTTTTCTCTTTTAACGTATGTTTCTAAAATTTATCCATGTTGCTGCGTGTAGCTGTAGTGTATTGATTTTAACTGTTGTAAAATAACCATCTGTGTATATACCACCATGTATTTTCCCATTCTCCTACGGATAGGCATTTAGATTCTCCTAACGAACTTCTGTTGGGTCTATACCTAGGATAGGAATTACTGGGTTTTAGGTTATGCAAAGTGTAGTTTATAAAATGGAGCAAAATTGATTTCCAAATTGATTGTACCAATCCTTACTCTCACCAACAATATATAGAGATCCTGTTGAACCATCTTATCTACAGAATCTGTCAAGTTTCTTCAATTTGGCAAATCCAAGTAGCCTTGATGTGCATTTTCCTGTAACTAATGAGATCGAACATCTCTCCATATTTTATTAACCAAATATATTTCCTCCTCTTTGAAATACCTTTTCCTGTCTTTTGCCCATTTGTCTAGTGATTTACTTTCTTTTTCTGATGATATTGACAATTGTGTCTTCTCCTCTCCTCTTTTGTTCCTCAACTGTCTGGCTAGAAGTTTACTGATTTTGTTGATCTTTTCAAAGAACTATGTTTGCTTCTATTGATTTTTCTCTATTGCTTGTTTTCTATTTATTTTTTTCTTTCGTTTTATTCATTTCATTCCTTCTGTATACTTTGTGCTTAATGTGCTTGTTGCTTTGTTTTGTTTTTGAGACAGAGTCTCGCTCTGTTGCCCAGGCTAGAATATAGTGACATGATCACAGCTCATGCAGCTTCAACCTCCTGGACTCAACTAATCCTCCCACCTCAGCTTCCTAAGTAGCTGGGACTACAGGTATGTGCCACATGCCCAGCCCTTTTTTTTTTTTTTTTTTGGAGGGGGGTAGAAACAGGGTTTCACCATGTTGCCCAAACTAGTCTCAAACTTCTTGGCTCAAGTGATCTGCCTGAGACAGTCTGCCAAAGTACTAGGATTGCAGGTGTGAGCCACCACACCCAGCCTCCTGCTCTTCTTTTTCTCATTTCTTAAGATGAAACTCATGTCATGATTTGGAACTGCTATTCTTTTCTAATAATGCTAACGCCGTAAATTTCCCTCTAATTGCTGCATTAGCTGTATCCACAAATTTTGATATGTTGTATTTTCCTTTTTTTTTTTTTTTTTTTGAGACAGTGTTTCACTTTTGTTGCCTAAGCTGAAGTGCGATGACGTGATCTCAGCTCAATGCAACCTCTGCCTCCCAGGTTCAAATGATTCTCCTGCCTCAGCCTCCCGAGTAGCTGGGATGACAAGTACGCACCACCATGCCCGGCTAATTTTGTATTTTTAGTAGAGATGGGGTTTCTCCATGTTGGTCAGGCTGATCTCAAACTCCCAACCTCTGGTGATCTGCCCACCTTGGCCTCCAAAAGTGCTGGGATTACAGGTGCGAGCCACCGTGCCTGGTCATATTTTCCTTTTTAATCAGCTCAAAAGATTTTCTTTCTCTGGTGATTACTTCTTTGACCCCTGGGTTATTTAGAAATATGTTTAATTTTAAAATATTGAAGAATTTTCTAGATCTTTTTCTGTTATACATTTGTATTCTAATTCTTTTGTGGCTAGGGAACATGCTTTATTTTTAAATATATTTTTACTTTTTATTTTGAACTAATTTTAGGCTTACAAATTGTTGCAAAATTGGTACAGAGAAATTTCATACATTCCTCATTCAGCTTTCCTCAAGGCTAACATTTTATAGAACTACAGTACAATTGTCAGAACCAAGAAACTAACATTGGTACAATACTTTTAAGTAAATACTACATTTTAATTTTGACATTTTTTTCATTAAATCATTTTTCCACCTCAGGATCTCAGTTCACGGTCCCATGTTGCATTTAGTTGTTTTTTTCTGAGCTCCCTGTAATCTTTAATAATTCCTCAGTCTTTCCTTATTTGTCATGACCTGGCTACTTTGAGAGATTATTGATTGGTTATTTTATCAAATGCCCCTTAATCTGGGTTTGTCTGATATTTTCTGATTGGAGGTTTCTGTCTTTTTGACAAGAATACACAGAAGTTGGATTCTACTTAGTGCATGATATTACGGAGTTTACAATGTTGACATGTCTTCATACTGATGATCTTAATCACTTAGTAAAGGTGGTTTCTGCATAGCTTTTATCATAAAGAGAATATATTTTTCTTTATAAATAATAAATGTCATGGGGGAAATAGTTTGAGGCTATGCAAATTTGTTTTTCCTACACTTTCACCATTAATTTTAGAACTCATCAGTGGATTTTTGTCTGTGAAAATTACTACTGCAGTGTTTGTCTTATGGTGCTTTTCTACTTCCCTCTTACCTTCTAACATTTATTCATTAGAATTCTACTATATGAAAGAGCTGTGCCTTCTCCCCTATTATTTATTGAACCAAGTACTTATATCAATATGGACTCAATGAACATTGATTGTACAGGTTATAATCCACCACTTTCATTATTTCATTGCTCAGATTGCCTCAGCTTTGGACATCAGGAGCTCTTCAGTTTGGCTCCTATTGTTCCTTCAACAAGACTACATCTTTTAAATTTTTTGCCAACAAAAGATGTTCCAGGCTCATCTTATTTTTTCTCTGTCTTAGTCCTGGAATCAATTATCCACTTATCCAAATAACCCTGGTTCCTTTTATTGGAGAATGATGTTTAGAAACCAAAATCTGGGTGATAGTTGTGCTCATTACTGCTGGGGTGTTATTGCCTCTAGGCCCTCTAGTGGACCAAGCTACTAACACACTTATACACACCACACCCACACACACACACGCGCACACTTTCTCTCTTTCTCTTCTATCTATCCATGCCTTAAGAACCATGTCTTTATACTGATATTTCAGATTAAAATTGAACACCATAGGATTTTTTAATAATTTCTTTCTCCAGCAGCAAGAAATCTGGTTCTTTTTATAATCTTATACATTTATGTTTTCATAACCATTTATTCTCTAATTTATTTGAACAAAAATTTGCAAAGTATTTGTGTATATGTCTAAAATCTGTATTTGATTCCATGTTTATCTTTCTCCTTGTCATTTCACATTTTGTATATTTGTGCTTTCTTCTTTTTATCCTTGATTAAATTAGCTGGTATTTTGTCCATTTTATTGATTTGTTTTAAGCCAAGATTTTGATTTATTAATTAGGTCTTTATTGTCTTCCTCATTAATCTCTGCTTTTATCATTGTTATTCCCATTGTTTTGCTTTCTTTTGGTTTGCTTTGTTTTTGTTGTTGTTCTAGTTTTTTGAGTGACCAAGTTAATTAGCTGAATTTTGTTTTTCATGTTTATTGAGTAAAGTGTTAAGGTAATGAGTTTTTCTCTGATCACTGTTTTAAATGCATCCCATAGATTCTGATATGGATTGTTTTCATGTCATTAATTTTTAAAAATTCTGTTATTTCAGTTTGTATTTCCCTTTCACCTAGGAGTTGTTTGATAGGCTTTATAATTTCCAGGTAGAAGGACCTGTATGTTTTTTGATATTATTAAGATTTCATTGTGACCAGAGAGTATTGTTTGTATAATAATGTTTATTTCTAATGAAAGTTACTGATGTTTTCTTCATGATCCTTTTTTTGTGAATGTGCTGTGGGCATTTAAGACTTCTCTGTTTTCAGGATATAGACTTCAATCTATGTCTATAAGATCTATCTTATTACGTTCAGATTTTCTCTCCCTCCCCGCCCTGTCATCTGTCTTGTAGTGAAAATTACTATTACTGGTGTGTTAAAGATTATTTGTGTGTTTCTATCTTCTTGTATCTCTTGAGTTCTTGCTTCATGGAGATGGTTGCAGTGTCATATATTTGGTGCATAAATATTAATAAGTTAAATTTTTATTCTAGATTGTGGCTTTTAGCATTAAGAAGTATCCTTCTTTGTCATGTTTAATGCTCTTTGACTTGAATTCTACCTTGCCTGATATCAGGATCACTTTCCCCGCTTATTTGATTTTGTTTTTTTTTTTCCACTTGTCACGTACACTTTATTTTTAGCCTTTCTGAATCCCTTTAATTTAGATTTTTCTCTTTTATATAGCACATAGTTAATTTTGTTTTGTGAGCCAACTTCTGAATCTTTTTTTTAAAGGTGAGCTAAACCCATTCACATTTATTGTTATAACTGAAAGGTTTGATCTCAACTATACCATAATATTTATGATAATGCATATTTTGTTAATTTGCTGTTTTTCTTAAAGGATCGTCTTTATATGATTTAAATCCACTTGAATTTTTGACACTTGTTTTATGGGCCAGTATATGGTTTATCTTTTTTTTTTTTTGTAACTGGTTTGTAAGAGCTCTTTATATATTAAGGATATAGATCCTATGTCAAATGTGTTGCAAATCCTTCCTGTTTGTTTCTTTCTTTATTTTTACAGCATTTCTCCTTGCAGAACAGGGCTAACTCATAGGCAGTGATGCCAGAGTTGGCCCTTTCTGTTTTTAGTGGATGTAAAGGGTAATTGTCTGAAAAGAGACAGTTAAGGAAAAGCAACATACTAAAACGAGTGAATATTTCTCTGTTATTCACATAGACTACTTAAATCTATTCTACATGTGACTGTATTCATTTAGATCCTCATAATTTCTTTCCTGGATTATTAGGCAACTCAGTTAATGATTTGTCACTAAAAGTCCTTGTTTGTAGACTATACGCTACCTTCAAGATATTTTTCTTAAAATTATTTGGTTTTGTGATTTATAAATCACATAACACATTTATAAATACATTTACAAATTTCCTGACTCTATACAGTAGATAGATATCAATTATTCAAATAACAAAATGTGGTTGGTGCTCAGCTCTTATATGGACAAATGTTAATAAATTTTCATGATCCAGTTGATGTATTTGAGTGGTGATAAAGTATCATGTGTGATATAGTCACTTTGTGTTATGAAATGATTTATCCAGACAGGATGATCAAATACCCTGTGCATCTCCCAAAAGTTATAAGGGAAGTGGGAGTAATTAATATCAACAGCACCTCTCGTCACTCTCCTCCCAACCCCAGCTTGTCACACTCCTGTCACACTGAACTCGAAGCTCTTTAATCACCTCAGGCTCTCTCAAACCTCCCTGCTCAACCCTTTACAAAACCCTTTCCTCAACCCAATCCCTTGCCTTAGCTAGCAAATTCCAACTCATTCATCAAGAGCCTGCTCAGGTGTCATTTCTCAGTGATGGTGGGCGGAACGTGGGGTCCTCTAAGGTGTGCAAGTGTTAACTGTTTGGGAGGTGTAGCACCGCTGCACCCCCCGTTCCAGAATGGCTCCTTCTCATCTTTCAGGATTCTTCATCCTACAAGTCACGCCAGCCAGGAAGCCTTCCCTGGACCCTTGAAGTCTCAGTCAGGAGTCTCCTCTTGTGTTCTGGATCATCCTTTACTTTCATTTTTATTCTCCTGTAGGGTTATTGCCTGTCTCCCAGGCAACTTCCGCCATTAGAAATGGGGCTTTCTGGAGCAGGAACCATGTCTTTCTTGTTCACTGCTGGGTCTCTAGATCTTAGCATAGTGCCTGACGCAGAAGGCAGAAGAAAGATTCCTTGAAAGATAAATTCAGGACTGTACTACATGTAGGCATTTCATGTTAATCAAGGTGATTATTTAAGACTCAGTTCCTATATCTACAAATGGAGAAAGAGTTATGGTGAGAATTACATAAAACCACATTTGCAAAACGCTTACCAATGAGCTCAGCACTTAGTGCTCAATAAATGATAACAATGACCATCATTACTCAGGAATTACCAACGAGCCCCATTCTGTTGCAAAGTCCTTCTCTGAAATGCAGTTTGAGAAACTAACTAAAAAGACTGTAAGCATAAAACTAAAGTTCTTTGGGAAAATAACCTTAATATTCCAGAAAAATTAATATTCCAGTAATGTTCTAGACACCTCACTTTGAAGAAACACTAAAACGTATACTTGGAAAAATATGATCACGAGTGGTCTTGGCAGAGTTCCAAAGCAAATGTGGAAATTGAAGAATTTGAAGCACTATTATCACTCTGAAAAAGCAGCTGGCTTCTCAAATATGAACCCACCACTTAGTGGAAGTAAAGCTCATTTGTGTGAGTGACAAGTGCAAAGGTCCTATCATACCCCATGCTAAAACCTTCCAGTGTCTTCACATCACACTTAGAAAAAGCCCAGCTCTTCACCGCAGGCCTCTAAACCATGGTGATAAAGCCCAGCTCTTCACCGCAGGCCTCTAAACCATGGTGATATGGCCTCTGCCAGCTTCTCTGAACTCATCTACATTTCTGCCACAAGTTCCTTCTCATGCATCTCACTCCTCCTGGCCCCAGGGCCTTTGCATTGGTTGCCTAGAGTGCTCCTCCTTCAGGTCTTTGCACAGCTGCTCCTAACATTTTGGTCTTACCTCCAATGTCTCTCCTTCTCCTTCTCCTTCTCCTTCTCCTTCTCCTTCTCCTTCTCCTTCTCCTTCTCCTTCTCCTTCTCCTTCTCCTCCTTCTCCTCCTTCTCCTCCTTCTCCTTCTTCTTCTTCTTCTCCTTCTCCTTCTCCTTCTCCTTCTCCTTCTCCTTCTCCTTCTCCTTCTCCTCCTCCCCCTTCTCCTCCTCCTCCTCCTCCTCCTTCTTTTTTTTTTTGATGGAATCTTGTTCTGTTGCCCAGGCTGGAGTGTAGTGGCATGATCTCGGCTCTCTACAACCTTCGGCTCCTGGGTTCAAGCGATTCTCCTGTCTCAACCTCCTGAGTAGCTGGGATTATAGGTGTGCGTCACCATGCTCGGCTAATTTTTGTATTTTTACTAGAGATGAGGTTGCACCATGTTGGCCAGGCTGGTCTCAAACTCCTGACCCAGGTGATCCACCTCCTCAGTCTCCCAAAGTGCTGGGATTACAGGTGTGAGCCACCGGGCCTGTCCCAGTGTGACTTCTTCAAGGGAACCTCCTGCCTGCCCTAAGTACACTCATTCCAAACCCTGCCTCTGTCCCTTTGGCACTTGTCACATCTAAAATAAAGCTATTATCTAAATATTTGTTTGTTGTCTGTCTCCCTGTGAGGAAGTAGACATTGTCTATCTTGTTTTCCATGTCTGTACCTAGAACAACGCTTGCCATATAGTTGGTGCTCGGTAAATACTTGTTAACAGGTGCTGTGTCTGGCTGTGTGGACAGTCTCAGGTGAATTTTTCCCCAACGCGCTTGGCCATCAGACTGAATCCGGCCGTGATCAGATTACACCCAGCTCATTGAAGCTATGAAAATCCCCAAGCAGTAATAATGGTCAATGAATATCTGCTTGTTTGTGTACTTCGTCTTATTCTGGAAAGGATCTGTGGTAGACCAGTGCGCATGAGTTAAAGAAACACCATAAGCAGACATTCAGGACCAGAAAAAGGGCCATTCGCCAATTTGGAAGAAAGTGAAAGGTATTCAGGACATGAAGTCTAAAGAGCCACAATGACTGCAATTTTACTGTAAACTTGTTCCTGAGTTTCTTGGCAGGTATTTCTATAACTCTCTATTGTCCACAAAGACAAACCATTCCCTTTTTCCAAGAGAATCACAGAGTTCTTATTTGTCACCTGGGGCAGGTAACAAACCCACTGCAGGATGAAGTGGATGATACCTTTACGCCATATCCCTTCCATCCACTCAGCAACTGGTTCCATAAGATTATTTCTTACAAAGCTTGGAAACGTGGCAGGACACCAAAGCGCGCTGACGCCGTGAATCACGGCAGCTGACTCCGCTCCAATAGCTACTTGCACAGCTTTTTCACCTTATGTGGATCATTTCTCCTCTCTGAGTCGTAGCTTTCTCATCTGAGGGGATTCATGGTATTTTTTCCTGAATCATATCGACACATCACAGAAGGACAAAAGAAACATTATTATTATCTTTATCACGCAGACCGCGCTCGGAGGGCGAGCAGCTGGAGGAGTATTCTTCCGTGCAGTTTGTCCAAGACATGGGCAAACTTTTGATGAACCCACAGGAGACCTGCCTTCTGCTGGCTAATTTACTGGAACACTGTTGGGGAATAGGGACCACAGGAAGACAAGGCTTGATTTCCCAAGATGAGCGGGGGAGGGAGGTCTCCCCTGGACTTGGAGAAGAAAGGGTAATTATGTTTCATCTTCTCTTAGGGCAAATTGCTGCTGTGGACCAGCCCACCTGGGGGCTGAGGGCCTCGGCAGCTCCAAGGCCAACTGTCATTTTCCCAGGTGCGAGGGTATCTTGAGCAAGTGCTCCCGGGAAACTGTCACTCACTCTCTGCCTGGCCCTGTAAAGGATGCCAGAAGGAAGAACCAGGGAGCGGACAGAGCAAGGCAGAGTTGGCTTTTTGTCTGGCTGCTGATGGCCCCCCTTCACTTAACCCATGTCGGCAGAGGGCCTCGGCAGCCGCTTGAAGGTCTGCATCTGGCTGTCTAGATGTCTGGGGCAGAGTCCCCATCCCACCAGGTGGGGGCCCTGTCACTGGCCAGAGCCTGCCCTGGATTACAGGGCAGCAGGAGACGTGCAAAGATGCACACATCTATTGAGCAGCCACCATGTACCATTTTCCATGGCCCATGCACTTTCTTCCCATTTCCCAGAGCACCCACGAAGCTGGAACTATCTGACAGATGAGAACATGGAGACTTAGAGAAGGGAAGTGACTTGTTCAGTCAAACAGCCAGCAAGCAGTGGAGCTGGGATTTGAACCCAACTTATAGATATCAAAAAGCTGTGTGGTTTTGTGGTGAGGGCTGAGAAGCGGGAGTAATAGGAGGTGGAGAAGGAGGAGCCAGGCAGGTAAATGAAAAAGGAAATGGGTTCCTTATTCGTGAAATGGAGCTAGGCGAGCGTCTGATTCCAGAGGTGGTGAGGATTCTACAGAAATGCATGGTTGAGACTTTCAGTTCAGCGACCTCCACGGCCCTTGCCTCTCTGTCAGCCCACCCTCTGGCTTCCAGGGTCTTCCCTAGGGGTTCTACTTTCTTGCTTCCCATCTAGAAGCACCCCCTCCTTCCCCAGGTGTCACCTCCCTCTCCCCGTCCCCCACCCCTAGCCCAGACCCTGGACTAATGCATTGCAGCTTGAGCCTGCAGCCGGCCTGCTGGCTCCTATGCCCTGCTCATTCCCCGCCCAGCTCAGCCGTCACTTCCAATCACTCCAGTACAAAACATTCTGCCAGATGCAGCCTGCCGACACGGTCTTGCCTGGCTCTTGGACACCAGCACCTGGTTGCGTGTTCAGACCTGTGGGGGTGGATGCATCGCAGACTCCAAGGTCAGTGGCTCACCAAACCCTCTCCCTCCATGACCCTGGGGCTTTTGAAAAGCACCAACCTGTGCACTGTACCTTTCCTGACCACCAGTATCCCCCATTCCTCCTCTCCCGGTCACAAGGGAAAGCCACTGTGGACACTAGCCACCACATGTCCCTCAAGGTATCACTGTTTCTTTATGAGGAAGGAACTGCCATTTCTTGAGCATCTGTGTGCACCAGGTCCTCTGTGGACATTTCCTCATAATACCTGGGGTAAGAAGATACTTTTTTTTTGGAGACAAAGTCTTGCTCTGTCGCCCAGGTGGGAGTACAGTGGTGCAATCTCAGCTCACTGCAACCTCCACCTCCCGGGTTCAAGCAATTTTCCTCCCTTAGCCTCCCAAGAGGCTGGGACAACAGGTATCCACCACCATGCCTGGCTAATTTTGTATTTTTAGTAGAGACAGGGTTTCAATATATTGGCCAGACTGGTCTCGAACTCCTGAACTCAAATGATCCACCCACCTGAGTCTCCCAAATTGTTGGGATTACGGGCGTGAGCCACCGCATCCAGCCAGAAGATACTCTTATCTCCCAGGTTACAAATGGGAAGACTGAGGCACAGAGAGGGCATGTGTCTCTTCAAGGACACGCAGCATCCCTCCTCTCTTGCTCTCACTCTGTATCTATCTATCCACCCACCATAAGCATCTTCCATGGCCAGGCACTGTATGGATGATGCACTGGGTTGAATTGTGTCCCCCCAAAAGAGTCCTAACTCCTGATACTTGTGACTGTGGCCTCATTTGGAAAGAGAGTCTCTGCAGATATAATCAAACTAAGATGAGGTCATATGAGATCAGGGTGGGCCCTAATCCAGTGACTGCAGCCTTCATAAGAAGAGGGAACTTTGGACACAGACAAACACAGAGGGAAGAAGCCATATGTAGGCAGAGGCAGGAACTGGAGTGATGCAGCTACAAGCCAAGGAATGCCAAGGACTGCCAGCAGCTGCCAGAGTCTAGGAGAGCAAGGAAGAATTCTTCCGTAGGGCCTTTGGAGGGAACCCTGCTGAGACCTTGATTTTGAACTTCTGACCTCCGGACCTGTTGTTTTAAGTTGTCTCTTTGTGGTAATTTGTCATGGCAGCCCCAGGAACCTAATACAGATATTTAATCCCTGCTACAACCTTGTGAAATGGGAACAATTATTTTTTACTTAACAAATGAGAACACTGAGGTTGGAAAGGGGGAAATTTGTGGCTGAAGGTCCCACAGCCAGTTGAGAGCAGGTCCACAATTTAAACCCAGGTCCAGCAAACCCCAAAACCTGCACCCCTTACCAGTAATGGATCCTTGAACCTGGATGCACTCCATAATTACCCAGTGAGTTAGCTAAGATGCTGATTCCAGGGCTTTGTCTCTGAAGACGCCCATGCCATTTGTCCGGGCTGGGGTCCTGAACTCTGCATTTTAACAGCACCCCTGGAGGTTTTGAAGCAGCTGTTAGGGAAATGTTTCTTACCACACTCCTGTCACCCTAAGAAGTGTGTCTGCTGGGGCCCGGGAGTCAGGTCCCTTGACGGTTTGTCACAAAGAGGGAGAGGTGGGGGTAGGTGGAGAGGTGAGTCG
>NW_012103299.1:2397347-2526144 GCF_000951045.1 Mandrillus leucophaeus | reverse complement strand
TCAGACCTGTGGGGGTGGATGCATCGCAGACTCCAAGGTCAGTGGCTCACCAAACCCTCTCCCTCCATGACCCTGGGGCTTTTGAAAAGCACCAACCTGTGCACTGTACCTTTCCTGACCACCAGTATCCCCCATTCCTCCTCTCCCGGTCACAAGGGAAAGCCACTGTGGACACTAGCCACCACATGTCCCTCAAGGTATCACTGTTTCTTTATGAGGAAGGAACTGCCATTTCTTGAGCATCTGTGTGCACCAGGTCCTCTGTGGACATTTCCTCATAATACCTGGGGTAAGAAGATACTTTTTTTTTGGAGACAAAGTCTTGCTCTGTCGCCCAGGTGGGAGTACAGTGGTGCAATCTCAGCTCACTGCAACCTCCACCTCCCGGGTTCAAGCAATTTTCCTCCCTTAGCCTCCCAAGAGGCTGGGACAACAGGTATCCACCACCATGCCTGGCTAATTTTGTATTTTTAGTAGAGACAGGGTTTCAATATATTGGCCAGACTGGTCTCGAACTCCTGAACTCAAATGATCCACCCACCTGAGTCTCCCAAATTGTTGGGATTACGGGCGTGAGCCACCGCATCCAGCCAGAAGATACTCTTATCTCCCAGGTTACAAATGGGAAGACTGAGGCACAGAGAGGGCATGTGTCTCTTCAAGGACACGCAGCATCCCTCCTCTCTTGCTCTCACTCTGTATCTATCTATCCACCCACCATAAGCATCTTCCATGGCCAGGCACTGTATGGATGATGCACTGGGTTGAATTGTGTCCCCCCAAAAGAGTCCTAACTCCTGATACTTGTGACTGTGGCCTCATTTGGAAAGAGAGTCTCTGCAGATATAATCAAACTAAGATGAGGTCATATGAGATCAGGGTGGGCCCTAATCCAGTGACTGCAGCCTTCATAAGAAGAGGGAACTTTGGACACAGACAAACACAGAGGGAAGAAGCCATATGTAGGCAGAGGCAGGAACTGGAGTGATGCAGCTACAAGCCAAGGAATGCCAAGGACTGCCAGCAGCTGCCAGAGTCTAGGAGAGCAAGGAAGAATTCTTCCGTAGGGCCTTTGGAGGGAACCCTGCTGAGACCTTGATTTTGAACTTCTGACCTCCGGACCTGTTGTTTTAAGTTGTCTCTTTGTGGTAATTTGTCATGGCAGCCCCAGGAACCTAATACAGATATTTAATCCCTGCTACAACCTTGTGAAATGGGAACAATTATTTTTTACTTAACAAATGAGAACACTGAGGTTGGAAAGGGGGAAATTTGTGGCTGAAGGTCCCACAGCCAGTTGAGAGCAGGTCCACAATTTAAACCCAGGTCCAGCAAACCCCAAAACCTGCACCCCTTACCAGTAATGGATCCTTGAACCTGGATGCACTCCATAATTACCCAGTGAGTTAGCTAAGATGCTGATTCCAGGGCTTTGTCTCTGAAGACGCCCATGCCATTTGTCCGGGCTGGGGTCCTGAACTCTGCATTTTAACAGCACCCCTGGAGGTTTTGAAGCAGCTGTTAGGGAAATGTTTCTTACCACACCCCTGTCACCCTAAGAAGTGTGTCTGCTGGGGCCCGGGAGTCAGGTCCCTTGACGGTTTGTCACAAAGAGGGAGAGGTGGGGGTAGGTGGAGAGGTGAGTCGGAGGCAGCAGTGGGAGGCTGGGGCCAAGTGGGGAGGACACACCCTCCATACCTGCCCAGGGAAGCTCAGCGCACCTGTTCCACATCTCAGAGGACTCACATCCAGCCACCCCGGCCCTGCCCTTACCCCATCCTGGGAGCTCAAGCCCTGGGACCTCTGTCTTCCTGGGCCTCCTAGAGCCCCTGAATATGAGATGAGGAAATTGCTCACGGGGCCTCTCATCCGGCCACCCCACCCCACTCCCACCCACCACCGCCACTTTATGGCTCAGAGAACTGAGGCCCTCAGAGGGAAAGGGTCTTGTCCAGAACCTCCCCGACCAATCCCTGACAAAGCTTTGCTCCAGATCCTTTTCTCCTGACTTCCAGAACATACCGTGTGAAGCCAACAGAAAGCAGCCATGCACACAAGTCAGGCCAAAAGGCAGCAGACAATAAGCCCCAGGAGGGGTAGGCAGATAAGGGGAGGGACGAGGGGAGGGCTCACACAAGCTGAGCACGTCGTGTGCAGCACTGCTGAAGCCGCATGTCATCGTCGCACTTTATTATATGATGATCCTGTGTGTCCACTTGACAGATGCAGAAACAAAGCCTTAGGGGGTGTAAAGCCAGCTGCCCAGGCTATGACCACCAGCTCACAATGCCTGAGCTAGGAGGCACACCCAGCCCTGCTTGCCTCCGAAGCCTCACGCCCTTCCCCTTGCTGCCCGGCAGCGGCTCCTCCAGCCCCTCAGCCCTGTTCCCAGGCCACACCCTCCCACACAGGAATCCTGCTTGCAAACCAAGTGTGAGTAACATTGGCGAGAAGCACAGGCCTCGGAGCAATTCGTTTACAACAAGTGCTCAGCTGGGCTGCACAGAGAGCCATCCAGCGGGTGTTGGCAGCAGCAGCTCTCCGCCCCCCACCACCAATATTTCAAAGGAAAGATTGAAGCCACATGTTTGGAGGCCATAAGCTGATTGCTAGAAGGACGTTCCATATAAACAGCATGAGGCAGGGCCTGTCACTTGGACTCACCTTTGGTTCCCAACCCTGGCTCCAGCTCTTAGAGCCAGCTCGCGCCAACTCCACCCCCTCTGCAAACTCTAGACCCAGAACCCTGAGGGTCCCGAGCCCAGGCTCACTGGGAAAGGGTTAGAGCAGAAGGCAGCAGGTGCAAGGGCAGAGAAGAGACAGGTTCTCCGGGGAATAAGGGTGGGTGCAGGGGAAGAGAGAAACGAGGTGCAGTTCAGGCCGGGCCGGCGGAGCTCAGGGAAGGGCTGTGCTCTAAGCAGCCTGCACCCTCCTCCCTCCCGCTGAGTGCGGAGTATGGGGTCTCGCCTCCATTTGACGCTTTATCCCAGGCAAACTTTCTTCCCTCTATGGCTGTCAGTGTCCTCTTCTGAGACAGGGGGGCTCTGGTGGTGGGGGTCTCTCCCAGCTGCAAGTTCTTCAGGTCTTGGAGACCCAGCCAGCTGCCCCAGGCAGGGGCTGAGCCTGGAAAGCAGCCCCCTCAGAGACTCAGGTGGGGCCAGGGGAGGAGGTGGCGGGAGTGGGGGATGGGGGTGCAGTGGGGGGATGGAGACCGCTGGGCCACACGGGCTGAGGGCTTAGGGTTACCAGAGCCAGGGCAGCACACGTGTGTTTCAAATTTTCTTTCAAGTCTTCTTGAGGCCGGCTTGCTCTCATCCCTCCCCCCGCCCCCGGCTCAGTTTGGATGTAATCAGTTTGGATGGAGCACAGCAGACACGCTGTGGGGGAGGGGTGTGTGGGGAGCTGTCGGGGCTGGGAATCATTTTAGGATTTTGTTACCTGCCAGCAGCTCGCAGGCCCATCTGAGGCAGGGGACATGAAGTCCTGGACACTGGCTGTGCCCAGACTGGCCCAAGTGCTGGCCAGTGGCCTGTTGATGGGGATCTGAGGGGGTGAGGAACCAGCCCTGGAGCTGCATGTAGAAGGCTCCTGTCCTGGCTCTGGCCCTTGCAGGCTGAGCGGCCTTGGCTGCGTCATTCCACTTTTCTTAGCCTCAGTGGCCGCATCTGTGAAACGGGGCCTAAATGTCTGTCATGGCTCTGAAAGTTAAATAAAATAAGCCTTCAGAAAGCTTAGTGTGGATGGATGATCTGCCAGGGACTCCTTTGCCCTCTGGAGAAATAGGAGGAGTGGAGGAAGCAGGGTCACTTGCATAGAGACTGGAGGCTGCAAAGTCAGCCCTTGGACTGCTGAGGCCATTAGCACAGCATAAGTGAGGCCTAAATAGCAAGTCACATTTCCTGCATGGGTCCCAGTCTGCAGCTATCTGTGAGGGGTGACAAAGAGTCTTTGCTTGGACAGGCTTCAGTCAGGCTCCAGAAACTTCTCCTAACCCATGTGTGCACTTCCTTGTAAAAATCCAATTTTAGCACCTTGACATACGATCACCCTCATATCTGATCAAGTTCCTCATTCTCTACCATGCCCCAGGGGATATCTGGTCACCCTGACCTGCCCTCAGCAAGAATCCCCTTCACCCCTGATGTTTCCTCTTGGCCGTTTTCCATCCCCTGACCCCCTCCCTGTTCCTCGGCTATAAACTCCCACCTGCCTGGGCTGTATTCGGAGTTGAGCCTAGTTCTGCACTGAGATTTCTGTTCCCCTATTGCGATAGTCTGAATAAAATCTGTCTGCACTGCTTTACTGCCCAGCTCTGGTTTTCTTTGACAGAGGGCAGTAGGCATCTGTGTGAGTGAGGCAAGAGCCACCATCCTGCTCCCGAAGCCGAGTCCACACTGGACCTGTCCCCTCCTGACCACCCATCACTCGGCATCTGCTCAGAGGCATCTGGGCTACTTGCATTCACCTCTGACACCACCTGCATTTGAGGTGTGGGGGCTTAATCATTCTCTTTGTCCCTCCATCTGGAGCTGCCACTCTAGATAACTGTAGGTCCCAGGCTACCCATTCTCAGCCTTTGTAAGGTCACAGGGTCCCTGGAGAACCAGATGAAAATGATTCTCCCTGTCCCTGGGAAAATGCATTTCCACCCAATATTCTGCCACAGGCCTCTTGGAGTTCCTAAATTAAGAAGATCCCTGCTTGGGGTTTTAAACTCCATTCACCACAACTGCCAGAGAAAACCGGCCCTCAGGCTGAGAGTCCTTGCTCTGAGGGGTTGCTCAAGGGGAGATGGAAGGCTCTTGCGGCCCCGTGGTTGGACCCTGGCAAAGCGGGCTCAGGAACAAGCAAAGCGCCCAAAAAGGACGAGCACCACCTGGACCTTCCCCAGGGCTGCCCATGCAGAAGGCCTTTCCCTCCCCAGACCTCAGAGGACACCATCGATTCTGCTCTTCCGAACCAGAGGATGTGCTGGTTCCTGTCCACCCTCGCTCTACGGGTGGGGAAACCAAGGCTCAGGGTCAGCCCCGGTCATGGGGGCTTTTTCCAGCTTACCCACAGGTTTTAAGTTTTAGAGTCTGAGGCCCAGGGCACCCAGTGGACCTAGAGCAGGTGCCCTGGCCCACGGAGGGTCAGCCAGCTGGGCCACGGAGAGGGAGGGGAGTCCGTGTTCCCTCCCCGACCCCCAGCTTTTGTTAGCAAGTGATGGAAACTGGCAACTAGGAGAGCAAAGAGGTTCCTGGCTTTCCAGATCGTAGCTAGGAGAACAGATGGCCAATTCATCCCACCAAACTTGGCACCTCCAACAAAAGAAACAATATGTATTTGGCTCCCTAATCTTTTCCTCAGGTTCCCAGGCAGGTGACTGGAAAGTCTGATGACAAGAAAGCGTCGACTCACCTCTCTCAGGACGCAAACCACAAGCCAGGCCTGGCTATTGTTCCACTGCCCCCTCCACCCCATCCTGCTCTCCGCTCTCTGCTCTCCTCCCTCCTCCTTCCCTTTCCTGGGGCTGCCCAGGCCTGTCTGCAGCAGCTCAGAGTCTCCCCCAGAGCCAGTCCCTGGTGAAGGTGGGCTGGTGCGTGGGCACAGGGAGGTGCCCATTCTCTAAGCATCATACCCCTTCTCTCCTTCCACCCTCACAACAGCCCTGTGGGGATAGATACTGTTTTTATCCCACTGTGCAGATGAGAAAACTGAAGGATTCACCAGTAGGCTGCATAGGCTTTCTGCACGCGGCAGAGCTAAGAGTGGCCCCTGGGGCCAGGGCACCCCTGACAAGCACTGACCACTTGCCAGATCTCAGAGAGGTGGCATGGCCTAGGGTGTAGACCTGGGCCCACTCCTCTCCAGGCTCTGCTCCACTAGGGGGCTTTGGGGAGCTGGGGAGGGAGACACCCCCGTTGAGAAGTCTGAAGGTGTGACCTTCAGGTTTCCGGCAGCGCCATGAATTTGGGAAGGAAGGGGGCTGCTTTGTAAGCCCTGGAGATACAGAACTACAGCCGTCCATTATTGAGCACCTACTGCATGCTTGGCACTTGATAGGTGCTCCATGTGGGCTTCCCTTACTGGACTCTGTTGTGTATGTGCTGTGACCCTGGTTGTACTGATGAAAAATTGGAGACACAGAAAAGTGATGGTTTGTGAAAGTCACACGACCAGTTAAGGGCCTAAGCTGGACTCTTTCCACTGCCTCAGCTGTTTCCCTCTGCCCTCCACCCCCAGCCCCAGGGAGGGTGTTAATGAGGCCTGCACAGGGGAGAGGCAGGGGTGAGGAGCTGTGCCCGCAGGTGCTAGCAGGTCTTCCTGCAGTGGCCAGCCCAGGGCCTGGCGCCACTCTGCCCCTGCCCGTCTGCTCTCCCCAGCATGTGATGGTGGTTGATGTCCCTTGGGGTGGGGTTGAGGCCCCTGCATGAGTCTGGGCCCTGCCACGACGCCACCCTGGAGACCCAGAGTCTGTCTCCCAAGAATTGCAGTCCTTCCCATTCTGGGATCCCTGGGTGGGGTAGGTGGGGCTTGGGGAGTTCCCAGGACTGGCTCTAAGGACTGGGAAGCTCCTCGAGGGCCCCAGTGCGTTCGGGGGGAAGCGTGAGCTGCAAGACCTCAGAGGCCTGGTATTCTATTGTCTTTTTCTGTCTTTGTGCCCAGCTGGTCCTTTCACTCTTTTCCTCTCTGTCTCCGGGTGGCTCAGGGGTCATAGTTTGTAATGTGTTGGCTAAAGTCATAATGGGAAGCCAAGATATCCCATTTTAGCCCCACTTATGCTGCGTGACCCTAGGGTATTCTTCCTCCTCTCTGGGCCTCCAGCTGCTGGGCCACAGCTTAGAGCCCCTCAGGCCCCTTAGGCCCTGGTGTCCAGGCCATCCCAGGGCAGTGAGGAGCTCAGAAGACAATGTTTGACTGTTTTCTTCTCACAAGGAACATTTGAGAAGCATTTCTTGGCTCTCAATGGAAAAAGATTTAAAGAGGAAAATAAAGCAAGCATGGAAGTACCTCTTATTGACAAACCCAGGCCTTGTTAGCTTAGCTTCTGCTCTGCTTACCCTTCCTCTCCCCTTCCTCTCTGTGACTTGGGAGCCATTTCTCAAGCCCCCAGCCCCTTCCCTCACGATCTTCCTCTTCAAGTTCCTGCTTAGGAAACTGTGCTTTGAAATGTGGGGACAGGAGACAAAGTGAGAAGGTTTACAAAGATCCATAGGAAGACCCCAGAAAGTGGCCAAGCTCCTACAAAAACGTCTCACCGCCACCATTGCCACCACCTCTTCCATCACTACTCTCACCACCATCATCACCACCTCCAACATTACCACCACTACCTCCGCCATCTCCTATGTATTACTATTATTGCCAATAGTAGTGTATAATAAAAGCAATCACTAATTTTGTTGAATGCTTACCCAATGATATGCATCATACTAACTTAAATAATCTGTCCGGCCAGGCGCAGTGGCTCAAGCCTGTAATCCCAGCATTTTGGAAGGCTGAGGCGGGCAGATAATTTGAGGTCAGTTCAAAAACAGTCTGGACAACATGGTGAAACCACGTGTCTACTAAAAATACAAAAAATTAGCTGGCCGTGATGGTGAGCGCCTGTAATCCCAGCTACTTGGGAGATTGAGGCAGAATTGCTTGAGCCCGGGTGGTGGAGGTTGCAGTGAGCAGAGATCGTGCCATTGCACTCCAGCCTGGGCAATAGAAAGACTCCGTCTCAGAAAAAAAAAAAAATCTGTCCAAGTCACATACGTAGTGCCTTAGTTTGGGTTTTCCAGAAGCCAACCTTGAAACAAGGATATAAATGCAAGTAATTTATTTGGGAGGTGAAATAACAAAGTGGTATGGTATCAAGCAAGTGACAACTGTGGGAAAATGGAGCTTAATCTTTCTGGAAACTCCAGGCACCAGTAAAAAGCACCTACCTCAGAGTCATCCCACCCAAGGACAACGAAGCTGGGGTATTTATACACCAACTCTGGCTAGTCATTGCTTGGGGGCTGCCTCTAAGGGGTATTAATGCCCCATCACCTCCAGCTTTCTACATATAGAGATAGGCAAGGGTCAGCTGCAGAGGAAGCCCTCAGGCAAAAAGATTTAGGTTCTGGTAGTTGGAATTCCGACCTATGTGCATTGAGATGGTAAGGACTTGGAGGATGTGGAAAGAGAAATGACAGTGTCTGCTACTGGTAGTAAGTGGTGATGTAAGGATTCGAATCCAGGTCTTTTTTATTTCAGTGTCTATGAATAGATCAGCATATGGCTGGCTGGCTGAATGGATGAACAAACAGATAGACAGATGGTAGATATATGAACAGATGGACAGGTGGATGAGCAGATGATTGGACAGGTAGGTGTTCAAAACGTGGATGGTTAGATGGATGAACAATGGATGAATGGATGGATGTCTGAGTGGGTAGGTGGATGGACAAATATAAAATGAATGAGTAAATAGATGGAGAATGAGTAAATCAGTGGAAGGATGGATAGATGGATGGTTGAAAATTTTAGGGGATGGGTAAATGGGTAGATTGTTTAAGAATTGTGTCTGTGGCTGGATGACTGGATAGAAAGATGAGTAGACAGAGGAGATGTAAAAATACAGGAAGTGGGACGGGCAGGAAGTGGGTTGGAGGATGGATGACTGGATTTGGAATCAGAGAAGGGCCATGGCTAAGTAAAACAGTGTCTCAACAGTGATCTTGAATGAAGAGAGCTCAGCTAATGTCACCCCCATCATACCCCACCTCTTATTTCTCCAGGTAAACCCCAGTCTCTAAGACTTAGAGGCATTGAGCTATGGCTTGATGTTGATGACCAATCCCATCAGGAATTAAATGGGGTCCAGGGAAGATCCAGGGTGGCTGTAGCAGAGGGCATCCATTGGGGAAGCCTGTAAGATGGAACTGGAAGAGTAGGATGAAGCCCACTGGGTCTTGCACCCGGAATGTTGCTGCCCTGCCCAAAGCTGGCTGTGCATTTGTCCAGGAGACAACATCATAGGGCTGGCTCTGGCCATTCTGCCCTGTAGTGGGATGCTGAACATATTCAGGCTTGTCTCATAACCCAAGCAAGGCAATGGCTGTAGAAGGCAGCTCTCACAGTGGGAACAGCACTGGCTCAGGAGGGCTAGGAAAGGAAAGGAGGCTGACATCAGGACGGGAAGCCCTGCCATGTTGGCAAAGCCAAGTGAAGCCCAGGAACACCCGGCTCCAGCCCAAGCACAGCTGATGGCCCAGCTCTGCCAAGTTTCACTGCCTGGGGCACATTTTTATGACAGAGGAATAATTAGAGGCAGGCCTCCTATTCCTGGCCTTTCCCTGGTGCTGTGTGCGTGTGAGTACGCATTGCACACTTGTACATGTTCACACACACACATAGCTTGTATGGGTGAACATGGATGTCATAGTGGGTTTCTGTTGTTTGCCTGTGTGTATGTGTTAGGGTTGGAGTATATACGCTAGGACATTTCATACGTGTGAGTTTGTATGTAATCACATGCTTGTGTGTATATGAGAGCATGTTCAAATGTGGGTAGATGTGCTTATGTGCATGTGAGCACATTACTGTGCACGTGCTTGCACATGCATGAGCATATTTGCATTTGCATTAGCATGTTGTGTGTAAAGGTATTTGCTTCTGTGTACTGGTGCATATACTTGCCGTTTGCATGTGTGGGAACTTGTTTGTGTAAGTGTATATGTGTGTATGCGTGTGCACTTGTGCGTGTGCAGGTGGATCTGAGTGCTTGTTGAAGAATGGAGTCCATGGAATGATGGGACTCGCATTCTCTAGCCCCAGCCTCACCTTTTATGATCCACCCCACATACCCCGACCTCACTCTTTCATACAAACTGCAGGAGCCAAACAACTAGTAGCTACACCGACACTCTCGGCTGTTTCAGGCCTCCGTGATTTTGCATGTGCCGCCTGGAACGCCATCTTTTCCCTTTCTCCTTGGTAAAGCTTTTGTTCATCTTCCAGTTCCAGGTTTCATACCTTCTGTGCTATTTTCCTGAGTACCACAGACTCCATCCTCTGATCTCCCTGCTCCCTCTCAGACAGCCCTCTCTTAAACCGCGAGGTATTGTTTGTTCTTCCTGTAGACTGAGATTTGCTTGAGGGCAGGATCTGTATGTAATTCCTTTCTGGAAAACCAGGGATTGAAACAGGATCTGGCATGCAATGGGCTGGATGGATGAATGGAGAAATAGATGAATGATGGATGGATGGACAGACGGAAGGAAGGAAGGATGAATGGATGGATGGATGGATGGATGGATGGGTGGATGGATGGATGGATGGATGGACAGGTGGATTGGTAGATGTGTGGATAGATGGATGGGTGAACAAGCGAGTAGATGGATGAGTAAATGGCTAAATCTGGTGCTTTTCTTCCAGAATCCTGGATTCTGAAGGGAGACTGTTTGCAGCCCTTCCTCATGCATCACTTGCTCTGGTACAGAAGAAACAGTCTCTTTGCTTGCAGAGGAAGCCTGCAACCTCAGAGCCTGCCTGCTTTCTGTCCGCTCAGCCCTGGCTCTCAGGAGGGCTGGCTCCAGATTGGCCACCTACCTTACTGAGGAGAGATTAGGTCTGAAGAGGCCTTGCTGAGTGGCTTAAGTTAGCCCCTGTTTGTGTTCCTGGGCTTTCAAAGGCTGGGGAGAAGACAGAGGAGGGGCCTGACTTCAGGCCCCACGGCTAAGTGGGGAGGGATTGTGTATCCTCCAGGCCTGAACTGCAGGCAGCTCAAAGCAGGACCCTAGGAAGTTTGAGACAGGAAAATGGTGTTTTGTCTTGTTAATGCATTCACTTGGCTTTGAACTGGAGAGTAGTCAGGTGTCCCCAGACGGCGGCTTTTGAGCTGGTCTAGGGGAGGGGGCAGGGCGTACTCAGGCCCCGGATTACAGAGGCCTTCCCGGGGGAAGGGGGCCTTTGATGGGGCCGGGTCTGTTGTCCGAGTCTGCTTTGCTGGTGGCTGGAGCCCCCTAATGAGGGGGAAAGGGCTTGGTTTGGAGGCATTCCCCTGGCCTCCCTTGGGCAGCAGGCGGAGACCTCCTTTGATGTCGGAGTCCTTAAGCCAAGTGGGGACTAATTGCCACAAGGTACAGAATGTTCTGGTTGCTTGGGGGGTCTGCAGCCTGCTCACAATGCCACAGCCACCCTGGGGTGGGGGAAAAGGCAGCCACTCTCCTGATGTGAGACAACTCAGGGGCATTCGTTGTGTTTTTATTTTTTCCTTCATGCACAGAGCCACACACAGAATGGGAAACCCACTACACACTACACACTGCACACACACACACACACACACCCCTTACTCCACCGCAAGTTTGTAAACAGTATTATGCTTGAAAGCATACGTTTTTTAAATCAAAGAGTCAATGAGGTGGGAGGAATAATGGCAATGAGAAAAAAAGCAGACGTTGACAGGCCGGCGCCAGACAGATTTGGGTTCAAGACTCAGCTTTGCCACTCAGACTTTGCTGGGGCAAGTCACTGGACTTTTCAGGCTCCAGAATGCTCTGCAGATGCAAGAGCTCATGCCTGACCCAGAGTAGGTGCTTCTGTTTTTGTCTGTCGCCCTTCTATTGCTGAGGCAACTGCATGCTTGAAACAGTTCACTAAAAACACAGGTGTGTGAAACTGGCCATTCCACATGGTGTGGAGGAAAGAGGAAAACCTGTCGGGAAATGTCAGATCATTCTCATTTGGGTGGAGAGCAGGGAAAGTATGATTTCCTTTGAATTGTAATATTTGTGCCCACATGGATTCCATCTCAAAGAAAGAAGATCTTGTTTTCCCCGGGCTGTGCTCACTCCATACTCTTCTTTAGATCTTCAGATCTCTGTGGACTCTAGAGTCAGAGCAATTATTATTATTGAAAGAAAAAGTTACAGTCAGTTATTGTGTTTATACATGATATCATGCACGGGGCTGGGTGATCTGACTACTTTATTCCTGGACTTCACAGTGACCCTCTCAAAGGGTTTATAACCCATTTTACAGATTGGGAAACCAAGACTCAAGAGAGACAAATGACTTGCCCAAGAACATCCTACGTGGAAATCGGGGAGGCAGCTTTCTGCCTGGCCTGACTCCAGAGCCTAGGTCCTCCCAAGCGCACCCCAGAGGAATGAACTGAACAAGCTTCTGGTAGCTTCATCTTCCCATCTGATCACTAGGAATAATAATGGAATGCCCTGCTGGAAGGCAGAGCCTCTGCAAAGGTACCCAGAGGGGAACCCTGTAGACGTGGCAGAGACCTGGAACACTTCTGCTGCCTCCCTTCCATCCTCATCACCTGCTTCCCCCAACAACACCCCCACCCCACCCCCCACAGATATTCCCTACCCCCTCCCCCACCACCTCCACTATCTGGAACATGGAGAAGGGGAGAGCTGGGGAAAGGGGGGTAGTGATGTCCGTCAAGTTGTTCCTCCAGACTGTGGTGCCCTTTCTGTGTGGTTCCATTCTCACCTCTGGCCTCTGGATAGGGACCCTCCTGCCAGCCCCTACCAGTGTCAAAAACCACCAGGAGAAGCTTCCAGGATGGTGAAAAGAGAAGGACCTGTCTCTCTGGCTGTCCCTCAGTAAGCAGCAGAAAAGAAATACCTGGGCCTCGATGTTGCATACACACGAGCAGGAGAGCCCAGCGAGGAAGGCTGTGGGAGAGGAAGCGGGCAGCAGAGAGCGCAACACCCCACAATCTGGATATGGCAACCCTGAGTTACATGCGAGATGGCTCTGAGAGGTGAGGCAGCGCCACGGATGGGTGGCATAGCAGGGACCAGGAGCCAGCTCGGGCCGACTTTGGACACGAGGCTAAGCCCAGGACCCAGGAATGAGGAAGTGGCTGAGAATGAGCCTCCGATGGGGCTTGTGGTCATTACCAACAGTGTGGTCCTGAGGACCCCAGCTGAAAGGAGGTGCCCCCAAAGGGCTGTCATGAGACAGACACCACAACTGTCCCTGGGAAGGGAAGGCCTGTGGCTGTCCTAGTTGTTCCCTGTCTTGGAGGAGAGAATTGAGGGTGTCCCTGGATGATCAGAGAGCCTCTCAGGAAGCAGAGGCACCATCAGGACAGAGGAAAGTCTAAGAAACTCTGGCACAGTTCCTGCTTCCACCACCTTCACTTTCTTCTTCTTCTTAAAAAAAAACACCAATGCGGAGACAGCTTTATTGTTTTAGAGCAGTAATACTTTCTCCTTTTTTTTTTTTTTTTTAATGTCAAAATACAGCTAGGCAAAAAAAAAAAAAAAGAGAGAGACAATAAAAATGCCCAGAGAAGGTCATGGTCCCTCAGGTTCACTTGGTGTATGTATACATTGTGGAATGGCAACTGCTTCTCCCCTGCTTAACACATTGTGAGCACATTTTCGTACGTACACACCTCTATCGTGATTTTAAACGCCTCCATAACATTCCAAAGATCATCACAGTTTTTTAACCAATCCTCTAGTGTTGAGCATTTAGGTTGTTTCCAGTATCTTATGGTGACACGTCTGTCTACTCCTGAGACTCCCTCCTGAGCAGTTGTGTTGCTGTGTTAAAGAGCATGAGCATTTTTTAAGTTTCTGGTGGCCAAACTGTGCCCTGGGAAGATCTGTAACTCTACCACCCCACAAAGTATCCAGAGAGCTGTTCCTTCTCACTGTGTATGAGCCAGGTATGAGTGATTGCTTTTTAATCTTTGGTGACCCGATAAGTGAAAAGAAAATCTTGTTTCCACGTGAATGTCTTTGACTACTGCCTCTGCTTTCTTCATTCATTTGTTCCACAAAAATGTATTGAGTGCTTATCTTATGCCAGGCATCCTCTATTTCAGGAATAGTGGAGGTGCATATTTTAAGCAGAAAATCAAACAGACAATCTCTTCATTGCAATTGCAGTCAGTGTTATGAGGAATGGTGGCCTGGGGGAGATGGGCTAGTGGGAGCTTTGGCCCTTCCACAATCTCTATCAGTTTTGATATTCCTTGCTATGGAAAATGGATCCTTCTCAATGTCATATAAAATTCTCTGTAAATGCAGCTCCATTTCACCCTCGCCCCTACCCCTCTAGCCAGATATTCTCCTAAGCACCTCCAGCAAAGATGTTTCCAGCAACCTTGATAAGAAGAGCAAGTGCAAGGGGCTATTTCTCTGGCGAGAAGGTCTAGACTATTATCCAAGGCCTGTTTGGGGTGCACTTTCTTCAAAAAGCCTCTCTGGGTTCCTCCAAGACAAACCCCTCTCTCTTTGTCACACACTTAAAATATCTTTAAAAGACTCAATAAACATGGTAATAGAATCAAGGGTGAATTGCTTTTTCCCCTCCAGCGTAGGTGGACAGAATAAATTCTCTGCATCCCCTGGAGCTCCAGGCTGGTGATGTGGTCCATGAGAGGTAAGTAAGGTGGGTGCTCTTACATATCTGTTGTTTTCAACATCTTTTTCAACTGGGAGAATCTTTTTTTTTTTGAGACAGAGTGTCACTTTGTTGTCAGGCTGGAGTGCAGTGGTGCAATCTCAGCTCACTGCAACCTCCGCGCCTCCCAGGTTCAAGTGATTCTTCTGCTTCAGCCTCCCAAGTAGCTGGGACTACAGGCGTGCGCCACCACCCAGCTAATTTTTTGTATTTTAAGGGAGACGAAGTTTTACCATGTTGGCCAGGATGGTCTCCATCTCTTGACCTCATGGTCTACCCACCTCAGCCTCCCAAAGTGCTGGAATTGCAGGCATGAGCCACTGTCCGCGGCCTCAACTGGGGGAATCTTTTCATGATAACTGAGGTTCACAGAGCACTTTCTGGGTGCTTGCTTGAATTCACAGATAAGACAATGATGGCTCAGAAAGGTTAGAGGCCAGCCCAAGGTCACATAAGCAGGAAGGAGGCTAGATGTGACTCCAGCTCCCCTGGACCCTGGGCAGGACCCATGCTCTTGCATTACAGTGAAATCCCAACTCTGTGCCTCCTTCCTTCCTTTTTGGGACTAATACCCCTGGGAGTCCCTGGCCTTTTGGATTCTGAAGCTTCTAAGGAAGGGATCTTGCAGCAGTGCCCTGGCCTGGCACTTATTGGTACCCCCAATTGTAAACTGAGTCCAGAAGCCTGGCAGCCAGAGTGTCTGTCCAGATAGGCATCTGGGCAGTGCCCACAGATGGCCCCAGTGTGATGGGCAATGCGTTAGGCATACTTTCCTTGCTGACTGATGTCATGAGCTCGTTAGAGCAACGGGGTTTATAGTACAAGGCAACTATCCAAACAATAAATTAAGCACTTAATTATCCTCCCCTCATCGACTTCACTGTTGTTCCCGGGTGTCTGTCTGGGCCCTCCAGCTAGGTGGTAAGATCTTCCCTCTGCCTCACGCCCCACAGTCAATCCATCATGCAGCCCCACTGGGGCCATCTCGGGAACATCTCTCAAATACTTTCCCTTTTCCACATCCCCACAGCCTTGACCGCAGCCAACTCTCACTCTTTCTCCCCACTGGATTCTTGCCACCCTGGTCTCTCCCGCTTCGATTCCCCTCTCCGCTCCGCCCAAGTTACACGAGCATGGCTTCCCTTGGTCTGAAATCCAAAGTCCCAAGGGTCTTGGCATCCAAAGCCCTTCATGCCCAGGGTGCCTTGCCTACCTTACCAGCCTCCTCTTCCCAAACCCCCATGTTGGCTGCCCTCCCGCACAGAATACTAGCTTGAAGATCTTCCCTTACTAGGATCAAAGCCAAACTCCAGACTATTTCAACACACGAACTTCTGTGTACTCAGTTTCCTCCACGTGGAATATCCCCTTCCTCACACTGACAGCCCTGCCACTCAATTTGCAAACTCATTCTCATCCCAGCAGCCTGCTCTGGAATCTCCTCCTTCAGGAAGCCTGGGGGTATTTACTTGGCAAGCCCTACAGCTGAATCTCCTCACTTCCCATCCTCTCAAAGCCCATCTCACAGGACGCGCTCCCACAGGGATGCCCGAGATAATAAGATCAACAGGACTGTCTATCTGTGGAGGGCACGGATGGCTACGAAGCACTCTCACACTCATGCACTTTGGAGTCCTTATAGTTAAATCCTCAGAATCAAACCACCAAGGAGCCCTTTTACAGATCCTTTTATAGATGAGGAAACTGAGGTTCAGATTCCAGAGCCAGGTCCTCATGCCCAATCCTGCCTACGTTTAAAGAGCAGGGACCGTGTTCTAGGGCTCAGGGAGAACAGGCAAGAGGACCCCATGGGGGCACCTTTATGGGAGAGGCCCATGGGGGACAGGGATGGAGGACAGTCTGAAACAGGGCTGTCTTTTAACACAAAGGAGGCTTGGCTGGTCAAATTACAGCACCTCCACCAGGCATTCCCTTCTGCTCCTCCGTTTTGCAGGTGGGTGAATGGAGGCTCAGAGAGAGGGAGGGAGGAGCAGAGGACAACATCACAGAGGAATAGGGACCAAGTCAGAGCCAGGTGTCCTGGCTCCCGGTCCAGCTGACCCAGTGGGCTGCAGGTCAGGGAAACCACGCGGTCGCTCCTCCTCTCTCTGTCCTCCCTTCTCCAAGGGCTCCTTTTTCTGCGTACCTCCTGGCAGCCAGGCCTCACCCTCGTTTTGAAAGACACCGGGGGCGCCTGTCTGATTTCCTCCTTGCTGTGCCTGGCACATAGTGGGTGCAGTAAACACTTTTTTTGAGTGGCTTAATTACTGAATAAGTGAATGAGCACTGGGATTGTAAGATTCCCAGAAGGACCTAAAGCCCTTTATGGGCACAGGTCACAACCATATCCTAGGAGGTCAGCGTCATCACACCCATCTTACAGATGAGGGCACTGAGGCTCACAGAGGGAACAGGATTCAACTAAAGCTCTACGGTTAGAAAGCAGTTCTCAGCCACCCTAGGAAATAAAACATTACACATGCTATGTATTAATTAAAGCAAGGATGTTTTCCATCTGGCTTCTAAACAGGAAAAGGCTCCCTGAGAAGCCCATTGTAAATATCATCACCTCTTCTCAGGCCTCTGTCTGCTTATGTTATTTTATTTATCAACATTCAGCAGCGTGTGGATTCAAGAACATTTCCTCGAGTGGAACGCCAAAGAAGATGCCTGCTCTAGGGGCCAGAGCGCGCTCCCAGCACGAAGCCCGGGGCCGGCCGTTATCCAGGCGCTGGGCTGGGTGGGCGTGGGCAGCCCTTCCCAGTGCCTCTGCCTGGGTGGAGCGGCAGGTTGGAGTTGCAGCGGCGTCTCCCTCATTTCCATAAGGGGGAGCCTGTGCGCAGGAGATCCCGTCCCAGCCCTCGCAGCCTCGCCATCCAGGGACCCGCTCCGTCAGGAGTGGCCATTCGGGTGGCACCAGCAGATGTCTGCCCTTGGGGAGAGTCACAGGGTTCTGTGCAGACTCTGCCCTCCTCCGTTTATCCTCATGTCCCCAAGGAAAATGAAGGGGACCACCCAGGGCCCCGTGTGGAAAGAACATAGCTTTGGGGACAGACGGGACTGGGGCTCCCCTAGCTCCATCCAGGACTAGCTGCATGACCTTCGGCTGGTTACCTTCCCTAGTCCTTCGTTTCTTTATCTGTAAAATGGAGCAATACCGATTTTAGAAAGTAATGCAGAGCAGCGACGGACAGTGTCTGGGGCACAGTAAATTCTTTAAAATAAAAGGAATATTGATCACCCTGGTGATTGTTATCTGGATTATTCATGCAAGTCCTAATTGCCACCCCAGCCCTCACAGAAATTTCTGCTCATCCAGGTCCCCACCTGAGCCTTCAGTGTGATTTGCTCAGGAGCTGCGGCCTCCCTGGGCCCAGATGGAGACAAGTCCAGGAGAACAGCATTCTGAGCTTGTGGTCGCAAATATAAAACCAGGTGCTTCTTTAACAGAAATGATGACAGAGCAAAAGTACCAAAGACTATTTGAGAGAGAGACAGCGAGAGCTTATAGCTGAATTCCTACCCAGATTCAGCAACCAGTTTCTCTTCTTTTTTACACACCCCCACCCCTAGTCCACACGTGTTTTGGGGTTGTAATATACCAGGTGCTGTTTTATTCCCGACTTGCTGTGGTCTTTGGTCTGAATCACTCCATCTAGTTTCGTTTGGTTCCTGCCAGAAAGCAAAGCACATATTTCACTGTCCCTTCCCCCAAGAGAACTTCTCTGCTGGCCTGCCTTTGCACACCTTCCTGGAGCTGCATTCGGGATAGAATGATGGCATGGCCACATGATCTGCTGCCCTTCGGCTGCTTTCTTACACTCTTTTTTTTTTCCCCCAACATAGAAATAGCATATTCTCCCTGATTACTAAAGTAACACATGTGCATCATAAAAAATTGGGCAGTTCAAAAAATGAAAGTCACCCAGAGATAAACACTGCTAACATTGTGTCTTATCCTATCAGACTTTCGTGTGTCTGGTGCACACACAAACCTAGTTACAAAAGGAAATCTTACAGGATATGCTGTTGTGTATTCCAATTTTCTTTGTCTGCCTATGTGGTTTTCTTGATCATTCTAAATGGCTCAGAATTATTTTATTGTACGGCAATGTACAATAAAATGTATATACACCAACATGGTGAAATCCCGGCTCTGCTAAAAGTGCAAAATTTAGCTGGACATGGTGGTGTGCACCTGAGTCCCAGCTACTTGGGAGGCTGAGGCACAAGAATCACTTGAACCGGGGAGGTGGAGGTTGCAGCGAGCTGAGATCGCGCCACTGCACTCCAGCCTGGATGACAGAGGGAGATCCCATCTCAAAAAAATTAAATAAAATAAAATGTATACACAATAAAATGTATATGTAAAGTGACTGACAGTATAGTTCATTTAACCATGGACATTTAGGTTGTTTCATTTTTCTTTTCTGTTCTTTTTGTTTTTTAAGCCTTCATTTTGGAAATAAATATAAATTCATAGGCAGTTGCAAAGATAATACAGACAATTCCTGTGTACTCTTCATCTGGTTTTTCCCAATGGTGGCATCTTACATAACTCTAGTACAGTGTCAAAGTCAGGATATTGACATGAGTGGAGTCTGTGTGTACAGTTCTAGGTCATTTTATCCCATGTTGATAGATCTGTGTAACCACCACCACAATCAAGGCACAGAACTATTCCATCATCGTAATGATTTCCCCCGGAATAGCCTGTAGGATCACACCTGCTCATCTCTCCTCTTCTTCCTAACCACGGGCAATCGCCAACCTGTTCTCTAGCTCTATACCCTTGTCATTTTGAGAAATATATATATACACACACACACACACAAAAACATTATCTATGTATATATATTGATTTGATTTTCTCGTGCGCGGCATGTGTGTAGGAGGTGAACAAGAGGAGAGTGGGAAGGGCAAAATTTTTTCTGAATCATCCAAACTTGCCCAGCCTAGTGGCTCTTGAGCACTTGAAGTGTGGCTACTTCAAATTGAGAGGTGCTGTAAGTATAAAATGCACACTGGACTGGAAATCCTTAAACAAATTAGAAAGAAAGAAAACTCATTTGTCACGTTTTATATCGATTCTACACTAAAATTATACTATGTGGATATATACTAAGTTAAGCAAAATATAGAATAAAATTATTTTTACCAGTTTCTCTTTACTTTTCTAATGTAGCTACTGGAAAATTAAAACTTACGTATGTGGCTTGCACTTGTGGCTCACACTGTGTTCCAGTTGAGCAGCAAGGACCCAAACCCTCCCTCCCACAGGCCTTTAGGACCCACAGTGGGCAGGGACAGTGTGGTGGCCAGAGCCAAGGCTTCAGCTCTCAGCCACCGCAAGACAGTCAGCTGGTCCCTGTGGTTCTGGTCTCAACAGCCAGGACACAACCACAGACCCCACAGTGTGGTGGAAAAGAGCCTGAGGTCAGAGAGATCTTGGTTTCAAGCTCCTTCAGAGCGTTCTTGGATTTGAACTTTTAGCCCCTTCCATTTCCTTATTCCTAAAATGGGGGAACTAACCCCATAACATTTATGGAGACTTTTTTTCATTCAACCAAATGTTACTGAACCTACTACATGCTTTTGCAGCCTTGAAGGAGGCTCACGTGGTGCTCCAGCACTCACTGGACCCTCTGCTGCCTTTGGAGACTCTCTCACCCAGGCAGGAGGGCAGTGGTGCAATCTCGGCTCACTGCAACCTCGGCCTCTGGGTTCAAGTGATTCTCCTGCCTCAGCCTCCCGAGTAGCTGGGATTACAGGCACCTGCCATCATGGCTGACTAATGTTTGCATTTTTGGTAGAGATGGGGTTTCATCATGTTGGTCAGGCAGGTCACAAACTCCTGACCTCAAGTGATCTGTCCACCTTAGCCTCCCAAAGTGCTGGAATTACAGATGTGGGTCACTGCACCAGGTCCTGCTCAGCACTTCTTATGAGCCCACTGGCTGTCTGTGCTGAGATTCACCTCTGCCATTCCTTTATGACTTTAGCTAAGCCAGTCCCTTCTCTGTTCCTCAATTTTCCCATCTATGGAATGGGGATGAGAACATGACCCACCTCACAGGGTTGCTGTGAGGGTTACGTAAGATATATGGAATCATAATTCCTGGACTTTGGTAGGTGCTCAAAGTGGTAGCCTCTGCTATTATTGTTATTATTATTATTCGTGTTATTTTCTTTGCTTTAGAATCCTAGTGGTTTCAAGGGCGCTCCCAGGAGAGATGACCTAAGAACAGAGAGGAAAGATCTGGAAGGATTTGTCAGTCTGCATGTGATGAGGTGAGACCTTGGGCCTTTGAGGAGTTCATGAAAAATTCTATTATTCAAGTGACAAATATGTCCTGGACATCTTGTGGCTCGTGTCAAGAAGGGCTGCCTGTCTTGGTCATGCTAAGAAGATGGACTCTGTTTTCTCTAACTGAAAAGGGTTCTTGCTGCTGGCTGCCAACCCAGGCACCATCCCCCTGTTTCAGATGCTGTCGATGCCCCACCCATCACCCTTCGGTCCTCACCTCCACCTGCAAACACCTGCAATTCTCTGGCTCAGGTGTTTTTTCTATCTGTGGAAACTTGCTAGGTCTGAACTCAGGGCAACGTTAAAGTGCTGGTTAATGTACTAGAAGGAAGTAGCCCTGAACTCAGGGTAAATAGGGTGCTGTGGAAAAATACCTCAGCTTCCTGGCCCTAGATTGGGTTACCTCCAAGGTGTGTTCCACATTGTCTCCCAGGTTTCTCAGTGGACTCAGCTGCAGTTACCCACAGTGGCAACTGGCTTGACAAAAGCTGTCCTCTGTTCCACTTCCTCATTCTCCTGCTGTTGTTTCCAAATAAGGAAGTTCAAGTGTAAGTTCTGCTTCGAGAAGAACCCAACAAAGATACTTTTTCTTCTTTTTCGCATAAGTTATTCCCTCTCCCACAGAGCCATATGCTTTGGAAGAGGTTGACCCCTCTCCAATTCCAGGCTATCCTTTGCACCTTGACAATAATCAGGTCAGGAATCATCAGATAACTTAACTCTACCTAAGCAGAGGCAAGAGCATGTCTGCTGCTAGACATAGCCGTCTCCCATCTAACAGTGAGCTGCTGAAAGAGGCACTTGGTCCTCTGCTGGACATTGCTCTACTTGGATGTGAGGCCTGGGACTTCCGGTGCCTTCTCATTTGGATTTTGGGAATGAAGCCATCATTGCAGATGACAGAGCAGAGAGATGGAGAAACCTATGCGTCTGATGACAACATTGAACTATGGATCCAACCCACCGTGAAGCCACTGTGCCTCTGAAACTCTTACATGAGATCATAAATTTTAAGGAAATTTAAAGCCACCCTTGAATTTGAGATCAGGTTTTCATTACTTGTGTCTTTCTACTAACAAAGGCATCTTAACTGCTACCCCATCTATCCTCTCAGTTTGTCTTCATACAGCTCAGAGAGCTTGCAATTATTATTGACGTCCCGAATTTGCAGATGGGGGTTGGATACAGAGGAAAGCCCTCTCTAGGTGTGGGAGGTCTCCTTGTGTGTCCATGCAATAACTAATCTCTTGAGAAACTGTAGGTATTATTACAAATGGAAGGTCACGTTCATGGGTGCTGCAGCAATTTCCTTTACAAAGTAAAAAACCCTTCCACAAAGTGACAGTCCATTTTCTAGTTTAGAAGTGAAATAATTATTGAAGGTGCAGCATATGTACTGCTATTGTCCCTGTTTCATAGCTGAGAACACTGAGGCTCAGAGAGGGCCAACCACTTGCCCAAGGTCACACAGCTCAGTGGGTAGAACTGCCGGAACTTCAGTCCCCAGCGCTTTTACCTCCATTCCAACCGGCTCCCATGGCATCTGTCTTGGGCTTAAACAAGAGTTGTGAAAGTACTTTGTAGACAGTGAGGATGCTCACTTCTCAGTTACCTGGCTCTGCCCTCACTCTCATCCTAAATTTAGCAGAGGCCAGCAAGCAGACTTCAGCCCCCACCTCCACCCCAGTTTCTTTCCTTTCAGAGCCCAAATCCCTCAAAGCTGTTTCCCAGAATGCCTGTTTCCTGTGTGTCCTCCCCCTATTAAAAAATCTCCTGTTGGCCGGGTGCGGTGGCTCACGCCTGTAATCCCAGCACTTCGGGAGGCCGAGACGGGCGGATCACAGGTCAGGAGATCGAGACCATCCTGGCTAACACGGTGAAACCCCGTCTTTACTAAAACTACAAAAATTAGCCAGGCACGGTGGTGGGCGCCTGTAGCCCCAGCTACTCGGGAGGCTGAGCCAGGAGAATGGCGTAAACCTGGGAGGCGGAGCTTGCAGTGAGCTGAGATCGCGCCACTGCACTCCAGCCTGGGCGACAGAGTGAAATTCTGTCTCAAAAAAGAAAAAAAAAATCTCCTGTTAATCGAAAGATAAAACCTTTCTTTAAAGCTGGTTGCTTGTAACATACTGTTTTCTATTGCTGGTTGGGCTCCTTGAATTAGTAAGAGTGCACAAGCAGCAAAAAAGGGGAAAGGAAAACCCTTCATCGCCTGTCAATGACAAACATGGTGGCTACTTGGGCATTTTTCCAGAACGAAACTGGAGGGAACTTTCTTATCAGTCCAGTATTGTGTATGTGCAGTTTTTGAAGATAATACTTTTGAGCTGTTCAAATACTGTTCTCTGGGCTGGTGACTGTTGACACCAGTAGACCCGAGTGAGAGAGCCTTAGCTTTCTGAAGCACTTCTCTCTGCCAAGTAGTCTAATTTGGACAGGCTGTGCTGCTCGCTGGCAAGCGCTGGTCCCATCATCCCAGTGCCACGGTGTCATGGCTTTTCTTTCTGGGAGTCTGGAAGGATGTTTTTCTAGAAAAATGCAAATAGGACACTATCATTTCTTTTATTTTTTCTTTTCTTTTCTTTTTTTGAGACAGTCTTGCTCTGTTATCCAGGCTGGTATGCAATGGCGTGATCTCCACTCACTGCAACCTCCACCTCCCGGGTTCAAACAATTTTCGTGCCTCAGTCTCCCAAACAGCTAGGATTACAGGCGTGTGTCACCACACCTGGCTAATTTTCATATTTTTGTAGAGATGGGGATTCACCTTGTTGACTAGGCTGGTCTCAAACTCCTGACTTCAAGTAATCCACCCGCCTCAGTCTCCTAAAGTGCTAGAATTAGAGGTGTGAGCCACCATGCCTGGCTTGACACTATCATTTCACACCATTAGTCATTTAAGGCAATCAACAGTACAGGAAGGGCATCAACTAGTCATCTGGGTGAGGACCATCACAGCAGGCTATTTATATTGGGGTGCCACCATCATACAGCAGGTTGGGAGTCCTGAATTTAAACACAGATTTAAATTTAAGAAGCAGATAAATGGAGAAGGAATATGTAGTAGGTTGAATGGTGGCTGTCTCCCCAGAGATATGTCCATGTCCTAGCCCCTGGAACCTGTTAATGTGACTGTAATTGGGAAAAGGGTCTTTGCAGATATTATTAACTTAAAGATCTGGAGATGAATTCATCCTGGGTGATCCAGGTGGGCCTTCAATCCAATGACAGGTGTCCTTATAAGAAAAAGGCAGAGGGAGACTCAAGACACACAGAAAAGAAGTCAGAAGAGGGGCTGCTTTTGCAAGAACAAATACCAACATGGGTTTTGTTTAATTTGTCAAAGGCTTTAGATAATTTGAAGCGAGGTCGTTGGTACCCATACCAGGCCTCTGTGTTCCATGGGAGAGTCCCATGGTGTGACTTTGGGCATGATAGTTGCCCTCTCTGAACCCATTTCTTCCACCATTACATGATGATGCTCTTGGTGCCCACCCTCATAGCCAAGGTCAAGGAGGCTATGAGGTCAAGGAGGCTGTGAGGGTCAAGGAGGTGTGAGGTATCAGGGGTCATAAATCAGCAGCCCACAGGCGACTTTGGGACACAGGCATTTTTAGTTTGTCTCATACATTTATTTTCAAACTTGTTATCAACCTTCCGCTACCAGGAAACATTATACCAAAATCCCATGTTCCCTTGAAAAGTCAAAAAACCTGCCAATCTAGTGTCACTATGAAATAAATGGCTGGAGTTGAGTTGCAGCTGGCCCCAGCCTGGGCTCTTCAGTTTGTCACAGTCCACACCACTCTCTATTGCACAGCATGCTCAGACTCCAATTTGTTCCACTCACCTGGCTGGCCCCTGGAGGCCTCTGAGTTTGCAACCTTGGTGAGTGAAAGTTTTCTGTAAATTCTTGGTTGATTTCATTTTCATTTCACAGAAGGACAAATCCCAAACTTACATTCTTATTGAGGAGAGTGTCTCCAGTAGGGAGAGGGACTGATGAAAACGTCTGTCAGATGGAATTTTTTTACTTAATAGAGTTTGTTGTAACCAGATCAGCAACATCTTTTCATCGTAGGCTGCTGACTTGTGGAAATCTCTTTGTTACCCAGAACTAGACACAAATGATGGTACTTGTTAAAACCAGGCGTGCTGGTGGAGAGAGACCTCCATTTATGCTTGTTCTTGCCAAGATTTTGATGTTCCAGTCCTTCTCTGGTTTAATAGTTAAGTAAATGTTCATTTTGGATTTTCATTCAAACCAGTTCAAGAGGCAATTTTAAGAAAAAATAACACTTTTGGTTTGCATTTTGTCACCAAAACTAGCTATGATTTCGTTGGAGTTCAAGGTTCAGAAAATGAGTCCAGTTCATTGAATCAGACTCAAAATACGGCTCTGCCTCCTGCTAGCTGTGTGACTTTGGGCTGTCCCTTGACCTCTCTGAGCCTCAGTTTCTTCATCTCTGAAAAGGCCAGAATAATAGTTGTTACATCACAGGATTCCTGTAAGGATTGGAGATGAAATACGTTAAGCTCATGGAATAGGAGCTGTAGCATGAGACAATCTTATTCTTATTATGATTGATTACTCCTTTAAGAGACTGCCTTAGTTCTGGTTTGGGAAGTAGAAATCTTAGATTGCGAAGATTTTATTGTTCACACATATCTGTAGCAGAATTCGGCCTTGATTTGCTACCTTGATTTGATTACCTTCGAGGTAATAATGATGACCTTGATAATAATTTTGAGAGGTGATATTTATTGGATATTCCCTCGGAACAGATGAAATCCTCCTCCTTCTCTCCGCTTGTCCTCTTTCCCCTTCTCCATTGCAATCTTTGGCACTTGGCTGTTAGTTGTGCATCAACATGCGATGTCTAGGGAAATCTGGAATAAGAAAATATTCTCAAAGCCTCCTGATTTGCAAACTGAATGATATACTCGCTAATTGCCAGCCTGTGTGGGGCCAGATCAAGAGATAATAAATGAACGGGGGTGGGGGGGATGAGGTGACCATTCTTTACTCCTTGGCTCTGTTCCCTATTGCAAGAGGTTTCGCATTCCTGGGTCCCTGGCACTGGAGCCAGTAATGCCCTTCCAGTCACTGGAACAAACCAAAATGCCCTCCCATGCATCCAAATGTCCCCATGGGAGTTTGACAACCACCATTAGTCAAATGAAGCCAGCTGATGAGAATATTCAAGCTTTCTTGGCCTGCAAACTTGGGCCAGACCCTCCATTCATCTCTCTGAACCTCCGTTTCCTGGCCTGTCAAGTGGGAGCGTCATGCCCACCTTGCAGGGCTGTCGGAAGGACTAAGAGGGAGAGTGTATGTAAGGGGCCAGTCATGATCACTGGCACACAGTAAGTGCTCAATGCATGAGGTTGGCACATATTAAGTGCACAATGCACAGGGCACAGCATGGGGGTGCAGCAGACCTCTTGGCTCCCCTTTTTCCACTGATTGTGTCTCCAAGTAACAGGGCCAAGGGGGGCATTCAAAGCCCTCCAGACTTCATTCTGCTCTAATTGGAAGTCATTGTGGAATGAAGTCCAGTATTTAATTTGGCCTGTGTTTGACAGATCCGATGTGCACAGCGAGCAGAGCTCACACAGGGCCTGTGCGTGATACAGGGGGGATTCTTGGCCTGGGCTCAGGGCCGATTGGTGGAGAAAATGTCGCATTCAATTAAGGCTGATTGGCCCTGACAGTTGTCTGGGTGAAGTTTATAAGGTACATCTAATCTGGATGCATCTGGTCATAAAAATGCAAAACAAGCCATTCCCACCCAAGTTCTAACTCCAGATGTGGGCTGATTTTCAGTGATTGACACCATATTTTTTGCAGCTGTCCTACATTTCAAATCTTTTTCTATTTAAAATATATTCATCATAATTATGGAATGCAATAAACAAACTTCAGCCTGATGACAAGCTTTAAATATAAGAATGTTTCAGCTTAAAATAAATGCCGTGATTTCTCAGCGCAGGACGGAGACAGCACCAACAAGCCCTCTCCAAAGGAGCCTTGACCTTGTCACCATGAACCAGACACAGTTATTTTCTCTCCAGTAGTGACTGATATTTGGAGGCAGGACAGAGGGAGAAAAATAAAAAAGCTATTTATATCAGATAGAAAAATGTGCACAACCATCAGAAAGTCACACTTGGAACACAAAGGAAAAAACAATAGATTCAACTTAATCACGTTTTGAGGGCCTCTGGTGGTGCAGGTTCTTCCCAGGGCAGGGTAGACTAGAGGTTATACACATAGACTTTGGGGCCAGGTTGCCAGCTTTCAAATCCCAGCTTCCACACTTCACGCACTGGTATCTTGAGCGTTGCTTTGTCACTTAACTATTCTGTGCCTCACCTTCCTCATCTGTAAAATGGAAGATGATAATACCACTTATTTCATCGTGGAACTGTGAGAGCTAAATGAGTTACTCTAAATAAAGGGCATAGAACAATGCCTGGCACGTAAATGCTCAAGACGTGTTAGCTATGATGGTAATCAATATCAGCTGACCTCTTTCCATTGATCCTCCAAGGGGGAGACTGAGGTTTCCAGAGATTAGATGACTCGCACAAGTTTCATCCAACCCATGGCAGAGCTGACATCCAAACCCTGATCATTTGACTTTGCTATAAAACATGCCTGCGGGTGCTCAATTATGCTCGTGTTTGCATTTTTTTTCTTTTTTTTTGCCTCAATTTAAAGTTTTTTAAAGAAAGTTTTCCTGGTGGCTGCTCTATCAGTGGCTTTTTATGCATTCAAATAGTGTCCCATGAAATCTTGGACAAACGAGCATCCTTATGTTTCTTCTGCTGCTCCTGGGACTCATCTTTTATTTTTAATGCTATTTAAATGAGTCTGTAATTGAGAAAGTCAAATAAACAGGCTCTTAGGTTAATTATAGATAGCTCAGCCTACATCCAAACTGCTGGGTTTCCTATCCTCTTGTGGGCCTCAGCCATGACCTAATGATTCTACCATTAACAGCAAGTACAGCTTAGTTCCTTGAGAAAAATGAGAACTACCCAGAGTTCGTGTCAACAATCTGCTCCTCTTTAAAATGAAGCCATAAGTCACAAGCCCTCTGAGCTCCCAGAGAAGTGTCTGGAGCTAAATTTGTATCCTGACTGTGATAATTGTTCTCCTATTAGGCTGATGAGAGAATTAGCAGAGCCAGGGCCTCTGGGGCTGTGCCCACAGCTCGGGCCAAGCTGAAAATGACTCTGTGAGTTTTATTTTTGAGATGTGTAAAAGGCTTGTCCATCACTGGGCCCGTGGGCACGGGTTCAATATCAAAATAGCATGTGCCGCCTTTCCCAATAGACGGACTCCAGTCCTGGCAGACCCTCTGAATACAACAGGAACGAAAAATTCCTGCCGGAAAAGGGGTAGCTGGGTGTTAGTTCTCTCTACAGCCCTGTGGATGGCTCCGCTGATATCTTTGGCCCCTGCCTACCTGCTACACTCCTGTTTGACAGAGGTAGTGTGGAAAGGTGGCAAGAGTATGTCCTTTGGAGACAGACTCAGGTTCAAATGGATGGACTGGGGTCAGCAGCCCCAGGTCTTGGTCTCAGAGACTGGCCTGTGAAACGGGAGTAATAGTCTCCAACTTGCAGGGTCGTCATGAAGACTGGAAGAGATTATGTGGGGAAAGGACCAGGCTTGAAGCTGGTGCTCAATAAACAGAGGCTGAGGTTTTGATTCTCCGGTGTCAATGAGGCACTTAACATGGTTGTCTGGGATCCTTCTGTAGCCAGAATGGCAAATAGACTGTATCTCTCAGTTCGATATGATTAATTGGAGATGCCTGCTTAACGTGCAGTGATTGATTTGTAATGCCTGCTATGGACTAGGGTGGGTGAGAAGAAAATGCACCCCATGTGTTTCTATCTCCCTTCTAGAATGTAAGCTCCAAAGGCAGGGACTGAATCTGAACAATAATCCTTTAACTTTGTGCAGGCTCTAAAGCATTTTTGCATCAATTATCTCGTTGCTCTCCCCCAAAATCCTCAGACATGGTATGCTGTGATCCCACAGCCCCTGGAATTGCAAATAGTCTGTCCTCCAAAAGGGCCTGGAGTTTAAAAACTATAGATAATATAACAGCCAAGGAAAATCTTATTCACCCCAATCTACAGATGAGGAAATTGAGTCTCAGAGGGAGAAATAAACTGCCCAGAATCATACACTCAGTTGACAGAAGAACCAGAACTCAATTTAGATCATTTATTTATTGATCTACTCAACAAACATTTCTTCATTGCCTACTATGGGCAAATTCTGGACTCAACCTTCATGTTGCCCTTGAAGTTGCCTACAGTCTAGTGGGGGATATTGATGTGTAAACAACGAAATTACAAAATTGTGTGTGAGAGTCAAACAGTCAAGGAAGAGGGAACATTTCAACTAAGTTTTGAAGGCATGAGATCCAGAAGAGCTCAGTTATGGAACTTGGTCTTTATCCTGAGGGTAAAAGGGAGCCATGGAGGGTTCTAGGCAGTGAATGACCTAATTTCTATAGTGTTTTGGATAAATCACCAAAGGGCAGTGTGGAGAACGGACAGGAAGGGGAGGACTTGGAACAAGGGGCCAGGGAGGAGTTTTGTGGTCCAGGTGAGGGGTGCTGAGGCCTGAGCAGGTACAGGAGTACATGGGGTGGGTAGGAGGGTAGGAGGTCAAGGGTAGGACATGAAAACTCCCCAGTGGTCTCCCTTCTGTGAGCAGGAATCAGAAAGGACTCAGCAGAAGACTGCCCCAGGCTTGTAGGAGAAGACCAGGCCAGAAAACAAGGCCAGGAAAGGAAGGGCAAGGGATTTTTTAGCAGGTAAGTAGGCTGTGTCCCTCATTGCCACAGGTAATCTGGAAGCAAACTAATTTGAGTCATTTTAAGAGACTCTCCCTTAACTTACATGCCCACATAATAGTGACTATTAACTGCCATAAGTTAGGTTATGCTGCAGTAACAGATAACCCCAAATCTCAGTGGCTCGCACACAAAGCTGCATTTTCACTCTGCAGAGTCTGTTCTGGGTCTAGGCCAGAGAACAGGGCAACTGCTCTCTATGCAACAGCTCCACAGTCCCGGCGGAAGGACATTCCACCATCTTCTACATCATCGTCTGGAACAGGAAGTCTTCTCAGTCAATGCCAAAGACGAAGAGAGAGAAGGAGGGGGTTCTCAAGCCAGCAGTTAAATGCTTTTGAAGTGATGTTTGTAACTTCTGCTCACACCCATTGGTCAAAGCGAGTCCCCTGGCCCTGCTCAGCCAAGCAGGCTGGAGGTGCAGCCTTTCACGCACCCGGACAGAGAGGCAAGCAAGCCATTCGCGAGCACTGGCAATGTCTCCTACAGGGTCTATGGAATGGTTGCTGTTTTTAAAATTCAGAATTGTTTAAAATCCAACTTCTTTCCTTTTCTGACATTGAATCCTGCAGTAATTATTATCTCTATTTGACGGACGTGGAAACTGAGGTCAAAGGTCAAATAAATGATGTCTGCAACCGACAAAACAAGATTAGAATTTTTAAAAATTACCTGCAGTGTCACTCTGAAAACCTCTCCTGTCTATGGTCTCCCACTCAGGTGTTGATACCCACATACATAGTAAGGCACAGGAAACATGGGTTCTAGCCTCTGCCCTCATGCCAATCAACCAAGGACCCTGGAAAAGTCACTTTACCTTTGCAAGGCTCAGTCTACCTGCCTGCAAAATGGAGGTAGAACCTACCCCATCCTCCTGATCTCCGAGAGTTAGGTAAGGGTGAGATGAAGCACTGGGTATGAGGCAAATGAAACTTGGATAAAATTCCTGATGTTGCTATTATCTGTGGGAGGGGAGGAAATACTCTTGGGTGCAGTAATGCATGAGCTTTACTCAAAGGAGATCTTCAAAAGCTTATTTCTGGCGCTCAGAAATTACCCGCAGAATTTCCAGACTGCCATGTGGAGTGCTTTGACCTCGACTTTCAACTCTAGCCTGTCTTTGTGGCCTTGGGCAAGTCACTTCACCTCTCTGACCTGCAGGGTCTTCACCTGTATGGCTGGTTGCCTATTCTCCTGGCAGGGGTGCTGGGAGGGCCCAAGCCAAGGCTGAGGGGTCCCCTGGAATTCAGAAGGCAGTAAGCAAAAACTGGTTGCCCTTTTCCTGAGGATCTTGTAGGAGAACCTTGCCAGAGATTTGGGATCCGGAATTTTTCTCCCTTCAAAGGAATGGCAATAAGGAAATGTGTGTGAGCATGTGAGAGGGATGGTGCATATGAGTGTGTGTGTGTATTTGTGTGCGTGTGTGTGTGTGTAGGGGGAGAGGACTGTGGAGAAATAAAGAAATGGTGGGGAATAAACAACAGAACATTTTAGTGACTTGCAGATGAAAGCTTCTTTTAGCAGAATTCATTAGCTTTCTGCACACCAGTTTAGCTGTGTTTGGAAAAATACTTAACTTGCTACAGGATGCCAAGTCATGAATATGTCAGAGAGAGAGAGAAAAATTTTTTTCTTTTAGAAATTCATCCGTCCCTCTCCTAAGAGCAAAGGGTCTATTGAAGCGCAGTGGTTGGTGCTTGTTGGTGACATTCTCTTTATTTGTTCTTTGTATGAGAATGTGGGAAGGAAGTCAGGAGTGAAAGGTTTTTGCATGTTATTCTGAGAGATGGAGGGAGAGGGGGCAAAGAAGAAAGAACAATGGGTGGGAAAAGGAGAGAAAACTGTGAGGGGGAAAGGAAAGGACAGAGAGGGCTTGAAAAGGAGGAATAGTGACAGAGATGGAGGCAAGGAGAGACAGAGAAAGAAGGGAAAGTAAAGGGAGTGAAGCTGGAGGGGAGAGCTGAGAGCTGGGAGACAGGGAGGGGAGAAGACAAAGGAAGAGAAGGAAAGAGGAGTCAGGAGAGACAAGCAGACAGACAGACAGCCCACTAAGACAGCGGAGAGAAGGGCCGGGAGATGGGGCGGGACTGGGAGAGCAAGACCCTCTGTCCCCTCCCATCTTGAACCTGCCTTGGTATATGTCAACCTTGAAGCCTCTCTCAGGGCCTGCCTGCCCCACCAGCTGCATCTGCATGTTTAAAGCGCCCATTTCTCACACGGAGCCAGACGATGGAGCCCAGCCAGCCTGCATTTGACAACCAGATGCTGAGCTCACACAAAAGGGGTCCTCCACCCCAGCTGCTGGCGGGGAGACGAGCAGGGCTTTGCAGAGCACCAGTCCACTCTCTGGGCCTGAAACCCCAGGGCAGGCCCTGCCACAGCCTCAGCCACCAGGAAAGGACCAGGGTTTTGGAATCAGACAGAGCTGGATTTGAATCATACACAGCTAATCCCTTCCCAGTGGCTCTGTGCATGTGATTCTGAGCCTTGGCTCCCCCATCTGTGAGATGGGGCTAGTAAGAAAATGGATGGTGAGAGGATTCCTAAGCAAATCAAACATCAAAGGTTTGGTAAAGAGAAGACCATAGGTTGCAAACCTAGGCCTAGCAGGCTGAGTTCAACCTGAAGCGGTTTGTTTGACCTCCTCCAGGCTTCAGTTTTTGAATTCATTGCTGATATCAAAAACCCAGATTTCTTACCAAAAAATCTGTATTTCTGGTTTCTTGTGAAAGATCCCAGTACTGAAGCCCGAAAGTGAGCCGCAGGTCCCCTCTCTGCCTTAGGCCCCTCCCTCCCTGTGGCTCCACATCTTGCTGCCCTCATTTACATTTCCTTCCTGGCCGCTGAAGTCACTTGACCCTCATTAAGTGGCTAAATACCACCTTTTCCCCATCAACCACCCAAGTTATGCCCTTTTATACTTCTTCTGTGGTTGACATGATCTTTCATGGAGAAAGGAAAGCAAAAATTGCTAAGGGGTGAGTTGTCACCTCATTCTCAGAACAAAGCTGGATTTCCAGTTCAGACCCCAATCACGCCCATCAACACGAGGGACTGGACCCACACAAAGGACATGTGGATTGTCTGGGGTTGCAGGCGGGTTTCCCAAGAAGCGCTGAAATTCAAATGAGTGGCTGCTTCTCTTTGAAATAATATGTTTCAATTTAATGTTTAAATAATGTAGCTTTCATTCCAGCCATTGTTTTGGACTTTGCAAGACTTTTCAAGCATTTAGGCAGAAACTAGGTACAAACATGTACCCCTCCACCCCAAAAGATGAATCCTGTAGCTTCTCAAGGATTGGGAGACTTGGGCATATGTATTCAGGAGGATACAACAGGACAAAACGGTGGGAAGGGCCTGGGCTGAGGGAGGAAGGGGCCTCTCATTGGTTGAGCGCCCTTTGTGTCCTGCAGCCAGGGAGATGACCACCATGAATAGCGCCGTTGCTCAGAGCTTATAGTACAGCACGGGAGGACAACAGGTAGACACATTCCAAGTTTCCAAAGAGAACAGCACAAGATACTGGAGAGCTCCAGAGAAATGCCCAGTACAGCTGGGAGGAAAGCAATTTAGTTCCCTAGAAGAGATGAAGCCCCAGAAGGCCCCAGTAATGAGTAGGAGTTGGCATGGAGCAGAGGTGCAGATGGGAGCTCCAGGGAGCAGGTGACAAAGATCCAGGTATGTCTGGGGTCCCGGAAAGATTGCAGGGTTCTGGAACATAATGTGGAGGAGAGGGGAGGGGGAAGCGAGAGATAAGCTAGGGTCTGTGAACAGGGTTCGATGGAGACGAGCATTGCCTGCTGTGCTGAGGCATGCAGAGATGAGATCATCTGTAGGCAGTGGGGAGCCATGGACAGGTTTTTAGAACAGGAATGGCATGATCAGATTTATGTGTTAGAAACATGATTTTGAAGGCTATGCAGAAGCAGCCTGCAGGGGTGAGCCTGAAAGTAGGAAGACCACCAAGAAAAGCGGTGCCTGGAGGTGGCCAATGGGATACAGTGAAAACGGTGGATTTCAGAAATCGGTGTTGGTGGAAAAGCCGATAAGACTTGGCGACAGCTGCAGCATCCCTGAAGGAGGCCGATTTGCATAAAAGCTGGGTCTCTGCAAAGTTCCACCCCAATTGATGGGTGGTTAATTGAATTCATTCATCTAACAGCAAACATTTATAGATGCTGACTCTGCTGGGAGCCCCGAGCTAGGTGCCGAGAGGAAGAATGAGGAAGAGCTGATTCCTGCACACGAAGTGGCAAGCCACCAAGAACCCTTGCTTTTTAAAAGGCTTTTCTGACCCAGCACCCGACAAAGCAGATGGTAGCCCTCCCCGACCCCTTTCCAGCTCCCAAGTTCTCTGGCTGAGAGAATACGCATTGCTGCCACTGCACCCAGGCAAGAAGAGCCAGACCTTACCACAGTTTACCATGCGCTGGGCACTGTGCCCGGGGGCTTGTCACCGACTAGCTTATTCTAGGATGGGGTTCAGGGTTCCGCAAACTTTCTGTGAAGGGTCAGAGAGTCAAAAGTTTAGGCTTGAGGTCCATACGGTCTCTGTTACAACTACTCAATTCCACCATTGTAATGTGAAAGCAGTCATAGACAAAACATAAATGAATTAACGTGGCTGCATTCCAATAAAACTTTATTTACAGAAACAGGTGGTGGGCCAGATTTGGTCCACAGGCCACACTTTGCCAGACCCTGATGGAGTTCTCAGGATTCTACTTGTGCTATTGAAACTGCATCAGGCAGGGTCCAGGAACAGATGGCTACTCGCGTGGGGGAATTGAGAAGGGGGTCACTGGAGGGCTTTTTACAATGGTGGCAGGTGAAGGGGAATTGACAGGGCTGCTGAAGTCCTCCCAGGAGAGCAACAGTGGGGAGCTGTTGCAAACCCTAGGATTGGAGGGACAGCAGGAGGTGTGATCTTCAGAACCCACAAGACTTGCCGTGTGGAGAGAGGGAGGGCCGTCCAGCAGAAGCTGTAGCCTTCGTAATGAGTCACAGCCTGTCAAGAGAGGCTGGGAGGAAAGCACTCTGACCTGTTTTCCCTCCTGCCGACCAGTCTCCTGCTAGTGCCCCTCTTTGACTGGACCCAGCAGAGGCTGGGGGCAAGGGAGCCCACTGAGGCTGGTGGAGGAGGGTGGACTGGCAAGCAGAGGGCAAACAGAATCCCAGATCCACAGCTGTGGGAGTCTAAACAGCCGCCCAAAGTCATGCAGCTAGCGAGCGACAGTGCCTTGATTTTACGCCACCTTTGGTCAGCATGTTCTGCAGTGGCCAGGTTCTCTCTAGGCAGAGGCTGACATGGGAAGAGATAGAGGATGTGCCAAAGGACACGCAGGCTGAAGGAAGGGCTCACCGTGGGCAGGGATTTTCCTCAGACAAAAATATCCCCCAGTGGGAATCAGACAGTCCTGGTTCAAATCCCAGCTCAGCTCCTTACTCCTGTGGCCTGGCTCAGGTTGTTATGCCTCTCTGAACCGCAGCTTCCTTATCTGCAAAGCTGAGGTGAGATTCTCTTTATTTGTACAGTGTTTCTCAGGGGTGGTCAAGAGACTTCCAGTCCAGACCTCCTGGAGTGCTGGTTAAAAAAGCAAATTCTCAGTCTGTCTCAGACTGTCTGAATCAGACTCCGTGGGTGGGATCAGAAAATGTGTCTTCCGACAAGGTTCTGGGGTGATTCGAATGCACCCCAATGCATGAGAGCCCAGTCTATTGGCTTCTTGTGAAAATGAAATCAACCCGTTCACACAGCCATAGGCCCGTTGCAGACCCATCATTTACCGGCAGCCCCTATGAGCTGCACTGTGGATCTCAATCAGTTCATCATATCATCGTGGCAACCAGAGAGACGGAGGTTACTCTCATTCCCATTTCATAGATGAGAAAAGTGAGACTGCGAGAGATCCAGATGCTTGCCTGAGTCGGATGGATAACCGCTGGCTGGGACACAGTAAGAGCCAGTTCGCTTCCTCTTGCCCTCCCCAGGAGAAGAGGGGGCTAAGCAAGGAGGCCATGGCAGAAGAGGAGCCGTGTGCAACCATGCGCAAGGACCCAGAGGACCCCCTGGGGCAAGTTCAAGGGCTGAAGGGGAAAGGCCATGTTCCCCACAGGGAACTGCAGAGAGGGGCCACCCAGGAGAGCCTGGCAAACTCGCCTGAGCCTAGGCAGCCCCAGAAGAGAGGCACAACCTCTGCAGAGCTGTGAAGGCTCAGCGAGACTATGTGAATTAAGGCACCGGAAGCTGTCAAACAGAGGCGCTTTTCTCCTTCTTTTAAATTAAGCAATGGGATTTGTTCATGCACCTTAGGGTCCTAAATACTCTTGACTCCTATGGGGAGAGGGAAATGTGTCTTTGTGAGTCTGAGGCTTCTTTCATGGGCATCTTTGTGCAGAGGTACCTAGAGATGTATTTTTTAAAGCTAATAAATCAGAAACCTTGTTTGAATCCCAATCCAGAACAGATGTAATGCATATGGTCAGTAGACTTGGAGTTGCAAATAAATATGTTTGGAAACCAAATATTTGAAAAGCAATTCTTCTTCTCAGATTTTTTTTTTTTTAAGTGCCACTGCCAAGATCGGTTCAGGGATTTGGTTTCCCCTGAAGTTGTTGCCACAGCACTACACTCTCTCAGCCAGAAAGGAGATATAATAATGCCCCAGGCTAGGGGTGTAGAGAGGTTTCAACTTGCGTGCAAGTTGGGGTTGATTGGTTGTGGCTGCCTGAAGTGCTAGGCGGAGAAGGAACCTAGGCTCAGCTGGAAAGAGTGCTATGATCCATTAGCAATGTCTGCCCTAGGGCTGGTAGTAGGCAGTGGAGGTACATAATTGCCATCTCTGTCCGAAGTGTTTTAGGGTTTGCTAAACTCTGAGCTACCCGCTTCTTTAATAGGACTGTGCTTTGTTTATTTTGAACTTTTTAGGGTATAGAAAAATCAGGGATATTGAAGAGGTTCACTCACCCTCCAAATGCAATGCCCAAATAATAACTAAAGAGTCCTCTCACTAATCCAGCCCTCTACCTGAAGATAGAACAGGTAATCATCTGAACAGGCCAGGGCCCCAGAGGTGGCACTTATCACAAATACTTACCTTTGTTTATTTTATTTATTTATTTATTTATTTATTGTTTGTTTGTTTGTTTGTGTACTGGGTTATTGCCTGTTTCCTCCCTAGAACATCAGCTTCATGAGGACAGGGACTTGTCTGTTTCTGTTCATTGCTTTGTACCTCACATTTAGCTAGCAGTGTATGGCACATTACATGGACCAAAAATATCTTTGCTGAATAAAAGTCTTTTTTTTTTTTTCATTTTTTTGCTCATTCCCTCATACGTGTGCTTTCTGATTCCTTCACTACTCTGAGCTCAGTCCAGGGCTGGGTCTGAAAATTCAGATATAATAAACCTCCAGCCTGCTGAGGGAGACGGATATGTAATTCAGTGATCCTAGAACAGCGTGAAAAGATCACAATAAAAGTAGGTGCTGGGAGGCCAGGGGTGGTAGCTCAGGCCTGTAATCCCAGCAGTTTGGGGGGCAGAGATGGGCAGATCACTTGAAGTCAGAAGTTCGAGACCAGCTTGGCCAACATGGGGGAAACCCCATCTCTCCTAAAGATATATATAAAAAAATTAGTTGGCCATGGTGGTAGGTTTCTTGGCCATGGTGGTGGGATGGGTTATCCAAGCTACTAGAGAGGCTGGGGCAGGAGAATTGCTTGAACCTGGGAGACAGAGGTTGCAGTGAGCTGAGATTGCAGCACTGCACTCCAGCCTGGGTGACAGAGTGAGACTCCATCCCCACCACCACCAAAAAAAGAAAAAAAAAAAAAAAGAAAAAAAAATGTAGGTGCTGAGGCAGAAGCGACACATCAGAGGGAGGTGATGCACTGGAGTACCAGGAGAGAGTTCACAGAGGCTTCCTATTGACCTAGGGTTTTGAAGAATGAGTAGACATTTTCCAAGGAAAGTTGGATGTATTATGTTTTTTACAAGTATTTAGGATCCCATGCTGATCCAATCTATGGGGGCAGTCTTTGATCCCTCCCTGGTGTGATTCAGAGAAAGCCAGACCTCTTGCCCCAGTCCAGATGATCTTACTTATGGCCATTCTGCAAGGACCTTGTTAGCAGGAAAGCCTCATCCTCATTGGTTCTGTGGTGAGCACCAACCCCTCCACCCGCTGCCCCCGGGATATTGTCCTCGATGCCTCCCTGCCTGGCCCAGAGGCACGTGCAGCCTGTTTTTACAGCTTTTTACTGAGCTGAGCTGGAAGAAAATGCCAGCTTGATCCATTTTTCTTTCCTGTTCTTCAGACATGTGCAGGCAAAAAAGCTGGCTCAGCAGATTGCCTGCCTGGAGGATTTTGGATGGAAGGCAAGTTCAGAGTCTCATCATTTAAAAGACCTGCTCTCTTCAAAAGTAATGGTAATAACAATAATAATAACAGCTACCGTGGGTGGCTGGCACGCTTGCTCTGTGCAGCCCTGGACGGCCACTTTACTTGCACTATTTTATAGAAGCTTCACCAGGACCCTGTAAAGTTGCTATTATTTTTTCTATTTTCCCGTATGAACCTTAAGTCCAAGTTTACACAGGTCGAAGCCAGAAAGAAAACTGTAGTTCTCAGACTCCTGAACTCACACCTTGCCTTTCCATTTATCTGTCTGTTTAAATTTATCTATTGATACTCTTACTCCTTTCAAAAAAGATTTGAGGCAATGGTGGAAATACAAACAGAAAAAGAAAAAAGAATTAAACCAACCAAGGCTATCAGAGCCAAGAGACTCTGAGACAGGAAAGTTCAATATTTTCTGCAACGGTTGAGTACGGTGTTTTGTGTTATCAGGTCAGCCCAGTTTGTTAATTGTGTTATTCAGGTCCTCTCTGTCCTCACTGATTCCATCTCCTATTTTCTGTCAGTCACTGAGAAATGTGTGTTAAAAGCCCCGCTGTAGTTTTGGATTTCTCTCTCTCTCCTTTTAGTTCTGTCAGTTTTTTCTTTTTTTTTTTCTTTTTCTTTCTTGAGACAGAGTCCCTCTTTGTTACTCAGGCTGGAATGCGGTGGCGTGATCTCGGCTCACTGAAACCTCCACCTCCTGGGTTCAAGCAATTCTCTTGCCTCAGTCTCCCTAGTAGCTGGGATTACAGGCACACACCACCATGCCTGGCTAATTTTTTTTTGTATTTTTAGTAGAGATGGGGTTTCACCATGTTGGCGAGTCTGGTCTCGAACTCCTGACCTCGGGTGATCTGCCTACCTCTGCCTCCCAAAGTGCTGGGATTACAGGCATGAACCACCACACCGGGCCAGTTTTTGCTTCATTTTTGAAATTTTTTTGTGAGACACATACTGGTTTAGAATTATGTGTCTTCAGCAGAGTGATGCTTTTTATTATCATTTATCATTTTTATTACTGTCCCTCTTTATTTCTGCTTTAAAGTTGCCTTTGCCAATAACATAGCTTAGCTACATTTGCAGGGCACGTTTTTTGTCCATCCTTTCACTCACTCAACCTCATAGGGTCGTTGTATTTAAGATGTGTCTCTGACAAGCAGCATGTAATCCTGTTTTTGCTTTTGTTTTTAATCTGAGCTTTGCAAGCATTACTTTTTAATAGGAATATTTAGTTTATTCACCTTTAATGTGAGTGCCCATATATTGAATTATAGATGTATGTGTACAAACACATTATCTGTTTTCCATCTGGCCCACCTGTTTTATGTTCTTCTCTCTTGAGTTTCTTGCCTTCTTTTCAATTAATCATTTATTTGTTACTTAAATTTTACCCTCTATTATGTTGGTAGTTTACATTCTCATACTATTCTTTTAGGACTTTTCTTAACAATGACTATGAGCATCCTTGTCTTATTGAATCCTACTAGATGACAATACTATTACCGTTTATGAATAGTAAAATTAAGACATTATAATTTTATTATTTTAATTTACTCTCTTTAAATTTAAATGTTATTGCTGTCAAATATTTTTTATTCTATGTGTATTTAAACGCCACAAGACATTATCACAGTTGACCTTAGAACGACGCAGCGATTCAGGGTGCCAATCCACTGTGGAGTTGAAAATCTGCATTTAACTTTTGAGTCCCCCGAAACTTAACTATTAATAGCCAACTGTTGACTGGAAGTTTTACCGATAACAAAAACAGTCAATTAACACTTACTTTGTCTGTTATATGTATTATAAATTGTATTCTTACAATAAGGTAAGCTAAAGAAAGGAAAACGTCATGAAGAAAATCATAAGGAAGACAAAATATATTTACTATTTATTAAGTAGAAGTGAATCGTCATCATAAGGAGAGACAGGAGAGGCAGGTACACTCAGTGTAACTTTTTTTTGTTTTGTTTTTGGTTTTTTTTTTGAGATGGAGTCTCACTCTGTCGCCCAGGCTGGAGTGCAGTGGTGTGATCTCGGCTCACTGCAAGCTCTGCCTCCCGGGTTCACGCCATTATCCTGCCTCAGCCTCCTGAGTAGCTGGGACTACAGGCACTGGCCACCATGCCCGGGTAACTTTTTGTATCTTTAGTAGAGACGGGGTTTCACCGTGTTAGCCACGATGGTCTCGATCTCCTGTTCTCGTGATCTGCCCGCCTCGGCCTCCCTAAGTCCTGGGATTACAGGCATGAGTCACCACGCCCAGCCAGTGTTTAACTTTTATAGAAAAAAATCCATGCATAACTGGACCTGTGCAGTTCTAACTCATGTTCAAGGATTAACTATATTGTCATGATTTTATGCAGTCAAACTTCATCTAGAGTTATCTACATATCTATCCCGTCCATCGCTTGTCAACTCTTTCTGCATTTCTGTGCATCTTTCTGGGATAGTATTTCTTTTAGCACTTCTAAAAGAAGTTTGTGAGGAAGCTCCTTTTAGTATTTATTTTGGTGCAAGTCATTTGATAGCCAATTCTTTGTTGTTGTTTGTCTGGAAGTGTCTTTGAGGCCCCATTTTTAAAGGATATTTTCACTGGCTGTAAACTATGCTGGCTGTAATTTTATTCCAGCACTCTCAATATGTTATTCCATTGTCTTTTGGTTTACATCATTTCAGTTTCCAGTCTTGGTTTGCTTCTTTTATGATAAAGTGTCATTTTCATTCTAACTACTTTTAAAATTCTCTTTGTCTTTGGCCTTCAGCAATTTTACTCTGATGTGCTGAGGTGTGTTTTTCCTCTGTATTTATTCGGCGTGGAGTTCCTAGTGATCCATTAATCTGTAGTTTGAACTTTTTACCAGGGTTTTAAAAAATGTTTAGCTATTATCTTCTTAAAAATGATTTCTGTCTTGTTCTCTTTTTTCTACCCTTCTTGGACTCCAATTGCATGTAAGAAAGATCTTTTCACCATTTTCATATGTATTTTATGGCTTTAAACATTTCTATTGTTTTAGCCTTTATGCTTCAATTTGTATATTTTCTATAAATCCATCATTCAGGTCATTAAACTTTTCTTCAGCTGTATCTAATCTGATATTAAAATCATTGCCTCTATTCTTAATTGCAATTATTATATTTTTAATGTCTAATATTTTCATGTGATTCTTTTTTAAAGATTGAGTTCTCTAGTGAAAATGTTCAACGTGTCATTTATTTTCTTGAATATATTAATCTCAATTTTTAAAGTCTATGTCTGATTATTCTAATATTCAGATCACCTATGGTCTTGTTTCTATTATATATATATATTTTTTTCTTGGTATGCCTGATAATTTTTTTTTTAAAGACAGGGTCTCACTCTGTCAACCAAGCTGGAGTGCAGTGGTGTACTCTCAGCTTACTACAACCTCCGCCTCCCAGTTTCAAGTGATTCTCATGCCTCGGCCTCCCAAGTAGCTGGGATTACAGGCAAGTGCCACCATGCCCAGCTAATTTTTGTATTTTTGGTAGAGATGGGGTTTTGTCATGTTGTCCAAGCTGGTCTTGAACTCCTGGTCTCAAGTGGTCCACCTGCCTTAGCCTCCCAAAGTTCTGGGACTACAGACATGAGCCACAGTGCCCAGCCAATAACTTTTTATTGAGTATTGAAAACTTCTGTATAAAAAATTTTAGAAGCTGCAGATGATGTTATTTTCCTCCAAAGAGAGGATTTTCTTTAGCTTCTGACAGGCTATTATAATAGAAGTGCACAGAATCAGCTCAAACAGGAATTGGGCTGATTCAAGAATGAGTTTTAATCTTTGTAATGTCTGGCCCATTTCTAGCTCACCTTTATTCCTAGGGTGTAGGCTGACATGAGTCTTATCTAAAAGCCAACTCGACTATTTTAGGAAAAAATAGAGGCATGTATTAGAGAAGTAGCATGACTGTGGGAATATACGAGTATATCTGGGAACTCAGGAGCCATAAGAACCAGGGAGCTGAGCACCCCAGGACTCTCTCTCCTCATTTGGAACACCTCTTTTCCTCTGATTTCTGACTTTACCTTCTCAGACAGTTGTGACTGGGAACATGGTCATCAGCAGTTACCAAAAGCACACTTCTAAGATCCTCTACCATAGAAGGACTAAGACCTGATCCCTCTAGTGTCAAGGTCAAAAATTTCAAGACAGAGCAGTGATCTGGTCACTTTGGGTCAATCACTATAGCCAAGTAGAAAGAGTCCCAGGGAACACAGATGACTGAGTCATAGCCACAAGGCTGGTATGGAGAAAGGAACATTTCTCAAAAGAGTGAGGAGGATAGATAGAGTTAGGTGCAAAACTATAGCTATCTAGTGCAGCGGGGCACTGAGGTTTCATATTCCTCAGAAACAGGTGCTGCTGCTCTTAAAATGAATGAAAGCGTTCCCTTTAGTTAATACACTGTGAGTACTGAAGGGTCTCCCCAAGCTCCTAGCAGACAGAAACTTCTTGCAGTATCTCCTGTGATGATAATCACAATAATAACTGCTATCCACTAAGCAGCCCAGTCCTGGGTCAGGGAAGCCTTTACACACATCTCACAAGAACATTTCCCATCTGTCTGCAAAGTGGGTGTAATTATGCCCATTTTCAGAAGAGTAGCCAGGTTATATACCCTGAGGCTTATGAAATCACAAATAAAAATCAGGTACAAAAGTGAATATTTTAGTATACAAAAAGAAATCACACATATTTCATATTTTAAAAAGCTGATAGATACCACAAACATCATGAAAGCTATAAAATTTACATAATATTTTAAATTAAAATATTGCCTAGCATTCCTCTATAATACTTCCACTATTTTTGGCCACATACTCTTTAATCATCTTTTCATGTGACAAAGATGTGATATTCTTTCCTATGGAAAGAATAGAAAGATAATTCAGTCTTTCCTTTAGCATGGTTGAGTATTTTTTAAAATTGAGAGTTGAGATGCAAAAACATGCAAATTCACACAAAAATATACTAGCTGTTTGTAGTTCTGTTATTGATTTGTGCTCTACAAACAAAAACTTAATAAATGATTATTTTACATGATTCCTATTCAAAGAAGAAAAAAAGAATGGTGATTTTATAATTTCGTAGGCTGAATTACTGGGCATGTTTCTGAGAAAAAAAAACTTCTATTTTAATTATATATCTACAGAAACCAAATTGCCTGCTTACAGTTTTACATGTCTGATGATTGGAAGTTTTTGTTTGTTTGTTTGTTTTTGGCTTTTTTTCACAGACTAGGCTTTGACTCCATATGTTTCAAATTTTGTTCCTCTTCCACTACCCACATATTTCTGGTGTGAGGCACTCTAGAAAACTCTCATATTGCGAGACAGCTTCTAGGTATACCCTGTCTTGGACAGTGGGATTATTGAAGGGGAAGCAGGAGTATTTGAGCAGAAGTGGAAGTATTCCTGGAAGCCATTCCTACCCCAGAAAGGCAACTACACAGTCCAGGCATGGTGACTCATGCCTGTAATCCCAGCACTTTGGGAGGCTGAGGCAGCCAGATCACCTGAGGTCAGAAGTTTGAGGCCAGCCTGGCCAACAACGTCTCTACTAAAAATACAAAAATTAGCTGGACGTGGTGGCATGCTCCTGTAGTCCCAGCTACTTGGGAGGCTGAGGCAGGAGGATCACTTGAACCCAGGAGGTGGAGGTTGCAGTGAACCAAGATAGTGCCACTGCACTCCAGCCTGGTGATAGAGCGAGATTCTGTCAAAAAAAAAAAAAGAGGGAAAGACAACTATACAAATATATTTAACTAAACTCAGATCAGAGGTAATCCAACTCATCTTCACCTTAGCCTGATTCCAAAAATGATTATGGCAAAGTATGAGAGAGGAAATCACATGGAAAGGGACAGTAGTCTTGACCAATTGGGACTAAAATATCTTGCTTTTACAAATTTTGTCAAAACATACGACCAAGTGAACACATTGTCAGCCCTCTTTCTGGGCTTTGGAGGAAACCTGCACAAAGGGAGGGGCCCTGAGCCTTAAGCTTTGTTAGCTTCATGATCAATAGATCATTTCCACTTTCAGATGAGGAAACAAAGGCTCAGGGAGGTGAAGGCATTTGCTCAAGGCCATGCAGCTAGTAAAAGATGAGGCTGGTAAGTGGAAAACATGGTCTCTGAAAAACAGCAGAGGTCGAGATGAATGGATTCCCTTCTGTCAGCTTCCTTACCCTTCTGTTGGGTCTTGGAGAAATAAAGACACAGAGATGTTAAGGAGTTGGCATGAGGTCTGACTAAGAGCGAGTGTCCTTGCGGCAACCAGAACCCAGTGTGCCTGATTCCACCCCAACAAGCATCCTCTGTCTAGGTGTTAACATAAATTAGTGGTCTTTGATGGAATCCAAGGGCTTCCCTGGGGGATCCATCAGAGCCGATGTGGAGAATCAAAGCTCTGGAATTCAAGCCCAAGCCTTGTTTATGATCTTTCCTCCTCCCTGGGGAGACTATGCTATCCGCTGTCTCTCAAGCCAGAGCTTCTCCTTTCCCTGGTGGGAAGGTTCCTGACTCCTGGAAAGGTAGACAGGTGCAGGATATAAGAACCTCTCAGTGTGACCTTGGTGGATGATTCTGGAATTGCTATAATAGGAAGTAGAATATTGAGCAAAGTAGGACATGTATCCTCTTGCATACAGAAGATCTGGGCTTTCATCTCTTCAAAATCAAAAATACAGAGAAATGTTGGAGCAAGTATGGTCACTGTCGTTCCTCAATTCTTCAATGACTTTGTGCTTGAAAATTGGGTCTCATATATCCATCCCACCATGCCTAAAGGGTGAGCAAGATTCTAGGACAGAATCTCCAAGAGCTTCTTACCCAGTGATCATTGGAAACAGACATGCAATGCACTGTGTAGTGTTAACACACAGGAGGTTAAGTGCAAGCTCTCAGGCCCTTTGATGTATTAAATACCAAGGACTTTAACGTAATAGAACTGTAAACCTCAAATCAGAGCTAATCACACTAATTTGCTGAACTCCAAAACCAAACCAAAATGTTCATTTCTTCTTAAACTAAACCACAAATCCAAGTTGTTTTGATCTACAAATCTATCTAACAAAAGATTTGAGGTGGCTTACAAAAAAATACATGCAATAAAACAAAACTCTAACTAGATAAAAACCAGGATCAGGGGGAAAAAAATCAAAAGAATCAAAACCAGAGGGAATATTACAACATAGATATGCAAGACCTATGCAGTAATTTAAGTTGAATCGATGAGTTCCTGAGCCCCCTGGCAGCCAAAGCAATACAGAAGACATATTAGTTACATGACATACATTATTCATAAAGAGAAACAATTTTTAAACAGCCTTTAACTGGTTTAAAATGAAGCTAAATCTCTTCCCATAGTAGGAAAAAAAGATAACAAAATATTCTCTGAATCACACTTAAAGTACTTCATTTGCTTCAAGATCCTGTTTAATGCACATAATGGTTTCAAAAACATGAATTTATTTATCATTTAGTTTCCATTTCTATTGGCTTTCAAACCTGGCTTAAAGATATTAATACAATTTCCATAAACCCAGTGGGTCCAGATTTTCCTTTTTCGCATTCTTGCCTGAAACTATCTCAAGCTCTTGCTGTATTGGTTTTGTACACGACCTCATTGTTTTAGCAATTAAAGAATAAAACTTGCACGCGTGTCTCCAGGGAGATGAGAATTCAAGAGGTTAAGTGTCGGCCTTGCACTGCTGAGTGTGGTTCCTAATCCCCAGAGAGCTCCCCTAAATTGTTTGGATAAACTGAGGAAATGTCAGGGGGAGTTCTGACACTGAGCATGACATTAATCTTCGTAACCATTCCTCCAGATGTGCACAAATGTTCCGAGGATGCTGAATATCCAAGTTCCTGCAGCAGCCCACTGTTCTAGGCAGTGGGGGTGGGGAGAGTAGGGAGGGGGGTGGGGATCAGGAGGGTTGGAGGAGTTTGGGGGTGGGGCAGCCAATTCTGTTCTCTTTCCTAAGTACTCTCATGCCTTAAAAAGATCTGTGTGCTTATGCTTGCAGAGATGGACGTTAACATTATTTCAAGTCACCATGAGAAAATGCTCAGTACCTCCGTTTCATGTACCAATATTTGCAAGGCATACAGCTATAGTTACAGCTATAGCTCTACCTAGATTGGGTGTATATATACTCAAATGTCAATCATATGTATAAATATTTATTTAAGACAACACCCAATCTCTCTGGGTGGAGGAAATTTTACTATTCATACTTTTCTAAGTTTTCCATAACTAACATATATTGTTTTACAATGACCAAAAAATGACCAAAAGAAAATAGCTGTTTTCTTTTATACCTTAAATTTAGTCATTTTAGTCATTTTAGAATATCCAAAGGGTCTCACATCTATTTGCAGCAGGAAACTCTCTGTACATCCAAGATGTATCTATCATTTTTTTTCCTAGCGGCCGTATGAGGCTGTGGCTAATATTTACGTGGGGATATACACACTACAGGCCAGGCATCCTGTAAAGGTTTTTCAATAGCCCCACCCTTAAGAGACACTGGAATTCGTTCTCAGATTGTACACTTGCTCTTATTGCTTCTGGGGGGCTCAGATCAGTTTGCAAATATTGTTGAATTTAAAAAGGAGTTTTAGTACCCACTGTGTAATTTGTCCTCACCCCATCTGTCGACTGCAGAAACAAATTAGCTTCTCTCCACATGGCCTGCCGCTCCCCTGTTCCTTCCCTACCCCCCATCCCCAGCTGCAGTCCCTTTCCAAGAATCCAAGACTTGGGAAGAAAAGCTGAGTGCAAAAAAGAACTTTTCTTGCCAAGACAATGAGCAGTGCGGCAGCATATGTCTGCACGTACATGTGTGTGCACAGTGCACATGAGTAAGTGTGTTTACAAGTGTCTGTGTGTATGGACACTTCTGTAGGTAACCAGTGCACAGTTCTCCAGCTCAAGGCGCCAAATGAGGTCACATTTCTGCTAAGAGTCAAATTATGGTATCTCCTGCTTACTGTAAAAAAGTCATTTCTCCCCCGTGGCCCTTCTGTGATGACCAAGTTGTCCAGGGCCTGCTTGGACCAGGACACAGGCCTGGTTACTATCTTCTGGAAGAGGAAACTGGGAAGTCTGACGGTGTCCTTGGCTGCAGCCACATGACATTTCTGGACAAAACAGAGAGCTTACGACTCAGATGCAAGGTTTCCCTCAGCCCATGTGGGGCTCGGCAGAGAAACAGGCGATGTGTGGGGTTTTGTCCGCTGTGCTGGCGGCTTCGGCAGCTCAGGCCCCTCGATCAGCATTTTTCAGTGTAGAATGGGACACTATGGGACACATGGTTCTAGTGGTGTGCTCAGTGGGCCTCTGTGCCAAAGGAGGCGATGCCAGGGGGTGGACCCACAGGGCTGTGTTCAGCATCCGCACACTGGCCGCCCCACCTACCCACGGTGTTAGCTTGGGTTCCTGAGCCAGCCCTCCTTTCCGGCTGGACGGGCTGAGGGAAATTTTGGTCAAGTGCCGTCCCTCATCAGAGGCCTTCTCACAGCTTTGAACGTCAAAGATGAGTGTTGGGGTCGCAGTCCCATTCCTTCCAGAAGTCCCCTGGGCCTGTATCAGATAGCCTCACCTTCCTCCCAGTGACCCTCAAGCCCCATGGAAGTAGGAAGGAGTAGCAGGGGAAATGGAGTCCACTAAAAGGCCGAAGCCCTCGGCTCTGAAGACAAATACCTACCCCCTACCAAAACCTAAATTCAAACTCAGAAAGTGAATGTCTGCTTGTCTGATGCCCACATAATTAGAGAAACAATTCAAGTGCTTTTGGCTTAAACACAAAAGACCTTTTACGCTAGGAACAGAACTGGATGACACTTCTAAAAATGACAGTTTTTGCCTTTAAAAAATAATAAAATAGAACAATAAAAATAAACCCTGCATCAGTAATAACCCCAGTACATGTGTATGTGAATATATGCCTATAATAATACTTATCACTTAACGAGTGCTATATATGTGGCAGGCGCTGAGCCAAGCGCTTCATAGGCAATACATTCTTTCATTCTCCAAACAACCCTGTGAGTTAAAAAAAAATTTAAAACTGTTCTTAGCCCTATACTGCAAATGATGAAACAGAGGCCTAAAGAGGTTAAAATAATTTGCCCAAGGTTGCCCAGCCCAAAAGTTGTATTGAAGCCAACATACAAATCCAGGTTATCTGGTTATCTGACTTCAAAGTCTTCATTGTGTGCATGATTTGTTAAACGAATAGACTGCAATTAACAATGTTTACTTTTTAGAATAGTTTTAGATTTACGGAAAAATTGTGCAGATAGTACTGAGAGCTCTTGTCTATCACCTCTTCTCCCGCCAACACCTGCACAGCCTCCCCTTTTAACATTTCACATTAGTGCAGTTCATTTGTTACAATTAGTGAACCAATGTTGACATAATATGATTAACTAAAGCTCATAGTTTATATTATTAACCAAAGCTCATAGTTTACTCAGACTTCCTTAGTTTTTACCTAATGTTCTTTTTCTGTTCCAGGACCCAATGCAGGTCATCATATCGCATTTCATCATCAACATTTCACCGTCATGTCTCCTCAGGTTCCTCTTGGCTGTTGACAGTTTCCCGGACTTTCTTTACTTCTGATGCCCTTGACAGTTTGGTAAGTTCTGGTCAGGTACTTGGTAGGATGCCCCTCTATTGGTATTTGCCTGATATTTTTCTGGTAATTAGACTGGGGTTTTTGAGAAAAAGATCACAGAGGTAAAGTACCATTTTCATCACGTCTTATTAAGAGTCCATGCTGTCAGTGTGATTGGTAATGCTGATATTGACCTTGGTCACCTGACTGAAGCAGTGCTTTCGTGTGATTTTGAGACCCAGGGAGAAGTCACTTAGTGGGGGACAGGTGTGTTGGTCTTTGCTCAGGAGCCTCAAAGCCTTCCAGTCAGCTTCATGGTGGTTCCCTAAGCAGCATTCATCCCTACACCATGGGCCACCAACACCACTCCCTCCACTGGGCTCCAAGCAGCAGGACCAGATCCCCGGCCTCCATAATTGGGATTAAGGAGGATCTTCCCTGCCGGCCCCTTGTGTCACCTCTCAGGATTCTCTTTTTTTCCTTAATTATCACAGACATTCCAGGCTAGATACTCAGCTTAAGAAGGCAGTGATGAGGTCTTTAGCTGGTCTTTATTCCAGCACCTGAGGACTGTCGCTTAACTCCAGGTAGGTTGCCTGGGCTGGGGCCTAGAACTGCTTTACCTCCATATGGCCACTTTTATTATTTTGTGCTAATCAGAACATCTGATGGGCAGGTGCAGGCATCTCTGATAGTGACTACAATCTAGAAATGTGAAGACACTTTCACCTAATATGTGTACCTGGCTGGAAAGATGAAGTTCTGAAACCAGGTGGCGCTTGGCTTTGAGAAGGTGGGCTGTTTCTCAGGAATCACACACTGGCAGCCCAAGGGTCCTCAGGTCAGATCCAGCCCATAGGTAGGTTGTTACACTTTGTTTTCTTTTCTTTTTTATTTGAAACGGAGTCTCTCTTTGTACTCCAGGCTAGAGTGCAGTGACAGGATCTTGGCTCACTGCAACCTCTGCCTTCCGGGTTCAAGCGATTCTCCTGTCTCAGCCTCCCAGGTAGCTGGGACTACAGGTGCATACCACCATGCGTGGCTAATTCTTGTAGTTTTAGTAAAGACGGGGTTTCACCATGTTGGTTAGGCTGGTCTCGAACTCCTGACTTCAGGTGATCCACCCACCTTGGCATCCCAAGGTGCTGGGATTACAAGTGTGAGCTACCACACTCAGCCTACCTTTTTTTTTTTTTTTTAATTAACAGATTTGATTTTTTGGAGCAGCTTTAGGTTCACAGCAAAATGGAGAGGAAGGTACAGAGATTTTCCTTATTCCACGGCCCCAACACACGCATAGCCTCCCCCATTATCAATGTCCCCACTAGAGGGTACGTTAGTTACAGCTGATGTATCTACCCAGAGACCATAGTTTGCATTAGGGCTCACTCTTGGCATTGTACATTGTATGGGTCTGGACAGAAGTACAGTGACATGTATTCCCCATTACACTATCATGTGGAGGCATTTCACTTCCCTAAAGGTCCTTTGTGCTCCACGTATTCATCTCTCCTTCCCTCCCTTCAATCCCTGGCAGCCAGTAATCTTTTTACTGTCTCCATAGTTTTGCCTTTTCCTGAATGTCACTCGCTTGGAATCATACAGTATGTAGCCTTTTCAAATTGGCTTCTTTCACTTAGTAATATGCATTTAAGGTTCCTCCCTATATTTTCATGGCTTGATAGCTCTTTTTTTTTTTTTTAAGCACTGAATAATATTTCATTGTCTGGATGTACCACAGTTTATGTATCCACTCACCTATTGAAAGGCATCTGGTTGCTTCTACGTTTTGGCAGCTTTGAACAAAGCTGCGGTAAACATGCAGGCTTTTGTGGGGACGTTAGTTTGGATCCGCTTTGAGTAAATACCAAGGAGTGCAATTGTTGGATCGTATGGTAAGAGTATGTTTGGTTTGTAAGAAGCTGACAAACTGTCTTCCAAAGGGGCTGTACCATTTTGCATTTCCACCAGCCATGAATGAGACTTCCTGCTGCTGCACATCCTCGCCAACATTTGTTGTTGTCAGTGTTTTGGATTTTAGCCATTCGCGTAGGCATTTAGTGGTATCTCATTGTTGTTTAACTTGCAGCTCCCTAATGACATATGATGTGGAACATCTTTTCGTATGCTTATTTGCCATCTGTATATTTTCTCTGGTGAGGTATCTGTTCGGATCTTTCCCCATTTTTTAATTGGTTGTTCATTTTCTTATTGTTGAGTTGTATGAGTTCTCTGTATAGTCTGGATTAATAATCTGATATCTTTATCAGATATATCTTTTGCAAATATTTCCTCCTCCTAGTCTATAGTTCATTTTTCCATTCTCTTGATGTTACTAAGTTTTAAAATTTTGAATTCCTTGCCAATATTTAAAAGTTAGAAAATTTCCCATGAAAATCTGATTTCTGACTTTTCCTTAAAACCTCAAAGCTCTGACAACACAGGCCGCACCTTCCTGCATGGCAGCACTTGGCTGGAAGGGTCATGGCTACAGCCTGTATAATGTGCATGCTCTCTGCTGTGCCTCTTTCCCTACTGCTTCAAGACATTGAGCTCAGTGTTAGTTCCCTTGCTTGGCCTTTCCTTACACTGGGCCCTCTTAATTCATTTATGTCGCTGTCAGGCTTCTGGAAACATTTTGAATTTGAGTCTTATATCTTATTGTTTTGGATGTCAAGCATATTCATTGTCACAAGCATACAATTCTCGAGAGGGAAAACAAGTCAACTTGCTTATTCAGCATTTACCAGGCTCCAGGCACCTAATATGTTGGATATATTCAATTCCCACATCACCCTTCACAAAGGAGGCATTATTACTTCCATTCTATACCCGAGGAAACTGAGGCTCAGAGAGGGGGAGTGGTATCTTCAAGGTCACACACCTAGGAAGTGGTGGAACAAAGATTTATATCCAATTCCGACTCCCAAACCCCTGTTGATTCCTGTAAACCAAGTGGTTTCCCTGGAAGACAGGGAACCTGGATTTTCCCAATGGAAGAGCTTTTACCAAAAATCAGGGTGCTCCCTGCTAACCAGTGCTCTCTGCTCTGTGGCTTGGTTGCTCATTATCATCTTCTGGAAACCATCACTTGGGCTTCAATCCTCCACCCAGGGTTCCGATAAGAGTCGTCATGTTAGTACAATGTGACCCGACCTCTTGAACCTGCTCTTTGGCACGGAATGAGCAAGTGACCCACACCAGGCCAATTCCAATTGCTCCCCAGGAATCTGACATGTGGAACTGAACTGGTAGTTGCTAGAACTACAGAGGCTGGTCGTTGTTGGAGGTGAAGCCCATAAAGGGTGATGCTATGAGGAAAAGGTTCTGTGAACTCTAAGCATGGAAGACCCATGGCCACTGGGGTCCTTCTTTTCTGTGACTCATTGTTCTGTGCGTCTTCGAATTCTATGAGAGCTCTTGAATATCCTTCCCAAAAACAGTTGTTTTTAGAAAATCTGCTTACAACCAAAATAATGTAACTCATTCACCTCACCATCAAATCATCTACGAATCAGGCTCTTAGACATAGGAATCAAGATGAAACAGGCCAAGGACACGAAAAGGATGATCTAGAAACAGGCTTATTGTCACCCACTCTGTTATGTTGTCAGAGCAGCACCTTCTCTTCTGTTTTCAGCCTCCCTGGGGATTTTCTATTTAGACTGATGAGGGGGTGAGGTTGGGAATCCTGAACCCTAATACTGACAGTGGCCATGATCTTATTGTGACAAGGGTAAAGAGGCCAACCCTAAGAAGAAGAGGCAAAGATATGAGATATAGACAAAGACTCTTTGCAGGGCTTGAGGCCATCCCTGTGTTTGATGATAGGTGCTCATCGGTTCCCCCTTTGCCTGAGCCTACTTTTTGTCACTTGGCCCCAGAGCCTTCCAACAAATACAGACACTTCCTGCGAGGTTGATCCTGAGTGCAGGCTATTTCTGTCTTTCTTTTTTCTTTCTTCCTTTTTTTTTTTTGAGATAGGGTCTCTGTCCCTCAGGCTGGAGTACAGTGGCACGATCACCTCCCGAGGCTCAGGTGATCCTCCTGCCTCAGCTCCCCGAAGTAGCTGGTACTACATGCATGCGCCACCATGCCTGGCTAATTTTTGCATTTTTGGTAGAGATGGGGTTTCACCATGTTGCCTAGGCTGGTCTTGAACTCCTGAGCTCAAGCAATCCATTCACCTCAGCCTCCCAAAGTGTTGGGATTACAGGCATGAGCCACCGTGCCCAGCCAAGTGCAGTCTATTTCTTACCACTACAGGACCTGGCACACAGTGGACACATAATAAAGGTTCGTTGAGTGACTGGATCAATGAGCAGAATACAGTTGGCAACTTCCTGCTCCTGGTGATTGGCACCACTGGACTGACTGGGGTTACAAAGACTGGTGAAGAACGGGCAGAGAAGATCAAGGACTTTGGACAACTTCCTCATCTCAGATTCCTCTGAAGTTAGATGAGGCCCCCACAGTCCTATCCACCGTGGTCACAATGAACAGGGGCAGAGACGCTGCTGAGGGATGATACCATCATTCCTAGGGGTGGGTCATGGTTGGACTTGCCTTTGTATCAGGCACACTTGGCCAGAACCTGGCACAGTGCCTGGCACACAGTAGATGCTCAATAGAGAGTAATGAGGGCAAGAACCAGTGAGTAATCACCCATGGAATTAACACCTCTGTGTGCTAAGCATAGCCTGCCTACAAAGGAGGGAGAAGATCCCATGTTTACCCTTCAGTTGAGGAGAGAAAATTAATAACCCAGTAACCATAAAATAATAATGAAGGATTAAAGTGCAGTGGCTAATGGCACAATCAGAAGCTGATTCATTCCTTCAACAGATATCGTCAGAGAACCTACTTTGTGCTAGGTCTGATGCTGGACATTAGGGATTCAGATATGAGTGAGATACAGTCACAGTAACTGAGGTCTGAGGAGGAGTGCCATAAAAAATTCACTCCTTTAGAAATATCCGCTGAATTCCTACTATGTGTCAGGCATGATGCCAGGGACTGGCACGATGCGGTGCACCACAGAGGCAGGGAGCTGGGGCTCCCGCTGAGGCTGCTCCATCCTTTACAGTCTCAGGGCCATCCTTCCCTGTTCAGGCCTCCGTTTGTAGACCTGTCAAATCAAGTGACAAGACCAAATGGCCAATGGGCTCTTCCACTTCTGACAGCTAGGGCAGACCCTGTGGGTAGAGTTCAGTTGAAACCAAATCCTGCCACTCTTTAATTTCCTCATCTGTGAAACGGCCTTGTCACAAACAGCACCTACTTCATAGGGTTCTTGTGATGATTAAATGAAAGAATATATGTAAATTACTAAGTACGTACCTGGCACCCTCTCAATGCTGTCTGTTCAACCAGTTCCTCATTCTTATTACTATGATTCTGACACCTGCCGCGTGCCCTTCCTTGTGCCAGACACTAAGCCTGGCTCTGTGGAAAGAGCGTAAAAGACCCTCCAGGGTGCACCCTCCAGGAGTGCTGTATGGAGTGGGCTGAAGGAGGGAATTCACCCACAGGGTGGTAGGGTGAACCTGGAAGCCTCTGAGCTGAGCCGCTCAGGAGAGAGGAGGAGGGGTCACTGGGGTTGGGGGACAGGAGTGGGGATCAGAGGAGCTTCCCCGCGGGGGAGGGGCAGGGCCTGCGCCCTTCCCCTCCGGGAGCCCCCCGTGGCTAGGTCTGGTCCTGGCGCAGCCCCTGACTGAGGCTGCGCTGGGGGTGCCGAAAGGTGGCCTTGTGGGTAAGTCCTTCCAGCTGCGGCCAGGTAATCCCGGCCTTCGAGCGGGAGAGATGATAGCCCCCGAGGGCCGGGCCTGGTCCGGCTCAGGATGCGTGCCCTGTGAAAATGCTCAGCAGCCCTCGCCTTTAGGAGTGCTCAGGTCCAGCATGAATCATTCCTTTTTGAACTTGTCTAAATGTGTTTATAAAATAAAGCTGCGGCCCAGGGCTGCTCCGGGCGGAGCGGGAAGGTAATATGTTTTTAATTGGAGAGATTGGGGGAAGGAGGCAGCGGGCCAGGGTGAGCTCACCCCGCATGAATGCGGCTGGGCGGAGAACAATGTACGTTCACATTCTTTGACTACAACGGGCCTCCGCAGGACCTGGCTTGGTGGGCAATTCTCCGGCCTCAGGGCGGGCGTCCAGGCCCGCGCTGTCTGAGGTTAGCGGGAGCGGGTACCCTGGGAGGTGGCCAGAAGCCCTACATGGAAATATCACACTGGGTCAGAGCAGGGGTCGCAAACTCCAGTGCGCCCAGGAGCCAGGCAGTATCTCAAATCCACGGACACCCACAGTAGACCTGGAGAACTGGAAATGCGCGGCCTCTGCAAAGGGGACAGGCACCAGTGGACTTCACCAGCCCCATCACCAGATTGAATGATTTCTCAAGAGAAACCAGAAATCAAATATGGATGTAAAAGCTCCTCTTTTTAAAGGTTGTCTTTATTTAATTTTATCCTATTTTCTTACTTATTTTTGGTCATGTGGGCCAAATAAAACAGACGCCTAGGCCGTATTTAGCCCTGCAGCTGTCCCCTCTTTCAGATCTTGGGAGTGGACCTCATGCTGTCTTTTACCAGCTACCAGGACTTTAGGCAAGTTGCTTAGCTTCTCTGAGCTTTGGTCTCTTCAACTAGAAATCTGATAGATTAATGCTACTTTTCCTGACTTTTCAAATGGTTTCTATGTTGAAGATAAAGAAGACAGGAAAGAAGATAATTGTAATATTCATTGGGCATCTGCTCTGTGCCAGGCATGGTGTTAAGCAATTTACGTCTTTTTTTGTTGTGATGTTTTGTTTTGTTTTTAAATCATCATTATTCTGTAATCTAGGTATTACTCCCATTTTGCAGATTAAGAAATACAATCTTAAAAAGCTGACGCTGGAATGTGAACCAGTATTTCCAACTTTAAGCTGAAATCATCTTCTGAATTTAAAGAACACGTAGTGGTAAGAATGGGGAAACGGAGTGAAGAGTTAACTGGTTGACTTAATGTCACAAAGCCATGGCCAGTGAAGGCAGTAGCCATTTTGGGTCCTAGCTCAGGAATGACACAATCACCCATTCAATTAGCAATAGCGTTTTGCAAAGTAAAACAGACAGAGCTCTCAAGGTTACATCAAGGGTATAAGGGAGTAGGTACTCCCCTGCACTGCTCCAGTTACAACCCTTCAAAAGGACGATGTGGCAGTATGTGTTAAAAGATTCATATTCGCTAAAAGATTCATCCACTTTCACCCGGTAATTCATCTTGAAGGAGTCAATCCTAGAGAAATAAAACAGCTGTGGGCAAAGATTTGTAAAAAAAACAATACTCACAAAATCGAACATTCATTATAAAGAAAGAATTAAATAAGGTATGCAATGTCCATACCCAGGAATATTATGTAGCCTTGAAAGAATGTGCAATAACAGGAGGAAATGCTCATGATATAATGTTAAGGAAAAAAAGTAGAATGCAAAATTAGGTAAACACGTATATGATAATCAAAGAAATGTAAAGAAAGAAGATGGGAAGGAAATTCACCGCAATGTTAATTCTCTGCCTGGTGGAATTTTAATCTGATTTGCTTCATCCTTGTTGAAATTTTTAGATTTTCTCTAATGAGCATATTACATTTTATAATCTGAAATATATATATTTGCAGGATGTTACAGGCCTCATCTCATCCAGTTTGGGAAGTGGATGGGTCTCAAGCCAAGTACCACATTTATTTAAAAAACAAAAGCCCGGAGAGAAACTCGAGAGAGAAAAATACCACAGTGTAAAGTGGTTATTACTGGATGATAGGATTATGGGTGATTTTTTCCTACTTCTTTATATTTCTATGTGTTTTTCAAACTTTCTACATCAAGATTTCTTTGAAATTGGCAAACAAACAGACAAATCATAAAACACTCTCTTGCATTTCCAAGTGTTCCAGGCACGGAGGTATTCTTGGCAGCGGAGCTATCCCAGAATCCAGGCTTTTCTCTCACATTGCTCTATCCTCACTCTGGTCTTTGTACTTGTACCCACCCCCAGCCCTGCCGCCCAGCTACCATGATGATAGACGCTGAAGGGTTTAATATACTTAAATTAGTTTAAAGTTAAGAAACTGTGAAATTAGGATTCTTTTGCAGTTTATGGAGGAATGGCTTGGCCCAGTTTGTTCCTGCAACCTGTTTTTGACCACTTTGTCAAGCTAAAAGTACCTATTGCTTATTCTATTTAATTGAGCCAAGGCCCTGTAACCAGGACCTTGCTGGGCTAGAAGGCATGTTTATTTCCCTGACATGGCGCTATGATCTGAGCTGTGTGGTCACTTCCTATACCCAACCTTTCATGGAGTTGGTCACTCTTCTGGCTTGGAAAACCATAACATCTCCAAGTGACCTTACTAAGAGTCAAGATACCTGGGTCCTTGTGGGGTTTACAACCTGATGGTGCTTCATTCCTGACCAAGTCGTCATGTTACATGTACCCCCACCTTTATCTCTTGAGACCCCTCCCTCTGAGTCTTTGTAGCCCAGAGACCAGGAACTGAATCATCTGTGAACCTGAGCTCACTGCTGCACTTCCCTCAGCCTTCATTCTTCTCTCACCTATAGAAGGGGAATAGAACACCAACAAGGGTCTTCGGGTACAAAATAGATTGTCTTCCCTCTTCCCTCTCTAGCATCCTCTTTCCTTCCTAATTTAGGAGCTTTTTCTAGTCTGCTTCCAAATATGCACCTTGGCCAATCTCGAAACGTCACCAAATCCTCGTGGTGGGCTTTCCTCATAGGACCAATGTGGGAAGTGCCTGAGAGAATGCAGAGATGGCTCTTAACAGGGTCAGGTGCCTGGCGTGCCTCGGTTCGGTTTTAGGTTATCTTCACCATGGCTGGTTCTGCAAAGCAAGGGTTAGTCAGTAGTGCCATTTTACAGAACACTGAGGCGCAAAGAGGCACCGTACCATGGCAGCAGATCTCTCAGTGGGGAGTCAGTGTTTTCTTACATTTTCCCACCTGCTTTCCGCTCAGTCTTTTCCTTCTCCCTTCACCGAGTCGTCTTCCAAGTTCACAAAAATGAAAATCTTCCTAAAACAGGAAGGCAAATAAATGAGAATCCCCCTTCTGACCCAAATCGCTAGCAATCACCCATGTATTTAAGTTCACATGAGCTCTTGACTCTGGAGCCTGGAGCCAATTCCCCTAAAAGTCAGTTCATGTAAACTTCTTGTTGACCAAAGTGACAGTGGTAATTACCAAGGTGACAAGGGGAAAAGACTAGAATAGTTATAGGGCTGCTGACGAGATCTGGTTAAATCTGGAAGCATCAGAAAAGACCACAATGGGATGGTGTCAACCTATTTTGGGAGTTTCTGGACCCTCTTCAGTATCTTTTTCTACTTTGGGGGCTCTTGAACATTTCAAGTTTGCTTTAAAAAAAGTGAATTCATCTAATGTCATTCTGTCTTAATTTCAAGAAAACAAGCACATTTTAAGTTAATAGCTAGAAGGCAAGGTCATAAATAAGCAAAGAAAGTGAGGTGTGCAAAGAAAAAAAAAATAACAATCACCCCAGTGTGTGACCTTGAGCAAGTCACTTAAGCCTTAGTTTTCCTCCTCTGTAAAATAGGGGTAATGATTTCTATCCCATGAGGATGTCTGATGGCTAATCTCAGTGACACAATTTGTGCAAAGCAAAGAGAACTCTACTACATGGTAAATGTTCTATTCTGCACAACAACAATAATAATCTCTTCAATGGGGGGAAAATGATCACAGCCTTATACTTTTTGTCACTTATAATATTTTTGCTTCTTTTGGGTCTGGAGAGAAAAGCAACTCAAGATGGGGGAGAAGGGGGTGTAAATGACTTCTTGCAACTTATAAACCTGCAGTTAGACCCTTCCATGCCATACTGTGCACTGAAATGCATTCCAGGTGCACTAAAGAATTGAATGTTTTAAAAAATCAAACCACAGAGGGGAAAAGACATGAATATTTATCAGACCTCTGGGAAGGTCTGGTTAAATCTAGAAGCATCAGAAAAGATCACAAAGAAAGAGATGGACAGAATTGGCAGCAGGAAAATTCAGCACATCTGTACATAGAAAAGACAGGAAAATGCATACAGCAAAAATGACAGGCAAAGGCATCGTATCTTTATTATAGAAAGAGCTTTTACTATCTGTATGTATATATGTATGTGAAGCCATGAGAAAGTTATTTAGACCCTACTAGATAAATGAATAAGGAATTCAAGTAGATAATTCACAAAGGGAGAATATATTTGGGGGAGAAAATGAGAGAAAGCAATCTCATTAGCAACGAAAGAAGTAAGTTACCAATTTTCTACCATTGAATAGCACTGACTTTTTAAATAATAAAGTCAGCTGTTAAAGAAGGCGAAGTGAAACAGGCATATGGATACACTAGTAGTAGAAAGGTAAATTGGTTTGACCCTTTTGGGAAAAAAAAGTCATAACATCAAGTGTTGTGAAAAAAAGTTGTCTAGTATATGGTTTGGGGAAAACTGGAGAAAACTAAAACTAGATCCCTATGTTAAAGTATGTACAAAGGTGGACTCCAAGGGGACTAAACATCTAACTGTGAAAGGTAAAAGTATGAAGTCAATTGCAGAAAATGGTAGGAGATATTCTCCCTCTGACACATATGAGCTGTGTCACCTTGGGCAGGACGTTTCACCGCTCTGAGCCTCGGCTTTCTCATCTTAAAATGGGAATTTTAATGCCCACAGTACAAGATAATGTATATAAAGCACCTGGCACTTGTTTTGACAGAGAGGGCTTTCCTCCTGGGTGCAGAGCTGGGTCAGCCTTCCTGGCCTCTCTTGTGTTGGTATGGCCATGTGAATGAGTACTCTGGCCACTGGATTGTGGGGACAAGTGATGGGTGCACTTCCAGGGGTCACCCTACAAGGCCTCCCATGCATAATTCCATATCCTCTTCTCCATCTATTGGTTGATTAGAGAGGATTTAGGACTATGGAAGAGGGAGGCACAACAAGATGGAAGGAGCCTGGGTCACTGAATCCCTACTTGGAAGTCTGCTTGGCCAAGAAACCCTGATTAGACGATGTGATTAAGATACAAATTTCTGTTGGGTGAAGCCACTGATTTGGAGATTGTCTATTACAACAGCTAACAATACCTATTCTAAGTAACAGTGCCTAATAATTATGCTGCAATTTGACCAACAAATTCCCCTATTGGGAATCTAATCATTGGGGTTCATTAAATGTGGTTCCTGGTGAAGCCCTTGGTGGGTGGCAGTGGGATTTCTTAATCCAGTCACTAATCAAAACTGCACACTGCAAGATTTCCAGATAAGTGACGAATAGAAAAATAGATTCTGTTAGTTGATTTCAGGTTTTGTTCTAAATTGTTAATGTTGGGTTTTGCACACTCTGAGATTGGGATTGACGAGAATGCTTTGACTAGACTAGAAAAGAGCTCAAGAAATTTTCAAAGGATAAACCAAAACAAAAGTAGGAAAGGGGAAATATGGAAGTAATCAGGTTGTCTGTATCAGCTGATAATAGTCTGTCCCTGGGCACACAGCCAGAAAATTTGAACCCTGGCCAGCAACTCACACACTCCAGGTGATCTGCCAAAACAGAGGGCTGTGATGACTGACTTAGGAGGTGGGGAGGCTTCAGCTCACAGGGGCACTGAGATGCAGATAACTGCTCTGGCCATGCAAAGGAATATTTAGGGCAGTATTTACATAGTGCAAAACTTCCAAAGCAATGAAATATCTGTGGCTGATACTGCTGGTTCTCTACCCAATAGCCGTTTCCCCTTCTTCCTTAGAAAACATATCGCAATTTCATTCTCAAAGGTTGACTCGTGATTGTTCTAAGCTAGTCTTGGTCTTTCCATTCCCCCTTGTCAGTGATTGGTCTAGGACTGGACGTGTGATCTACTTCTGGCCACCAAGATGTTAGGGAAGATTTGCTAGGGCCTTTTGGGAGGGATAAAAAACAGAGGGAGATGGAAAGTGGCTTTTCCTCCCACAACCCCCTTTCCTTTTCACTTTGGACTTTGCGGAGGAAGATATGATTGCTGGAGATGCTGCAATCATCTTGTCACCATGAGGGTAAGGCCAAAGAGACCCATAGAGACACCAATCCAAACTTACTAAACCTCTGAACCATCCTTGGAGTTTGTTATATGAAATAATTATGCCTGTACTATGTGCTTTTATTCAGGGGTTCTGCTGTAGGTTTATTCAGTGGTGCTATTGGGGTTAAGTTGATAGAAGAATCTTTAAGGAAATTTGACTGATTTTCCTGGAGTTACCTAGACATGGTTCCTGAGTCGCACCTGGGGATGTCTAAAAGCAGAAGCCTGGTTAGTTTGCCTGTGAGGACTAGTCAAAGAGTGGATGCTACTGTGGGAGTAACTTGCCCTTCCAGAGTTTCGTGGGGCAAAGAAATGTTGACTTTTCCCATGGGTTATGTGAGCGCCATGAGACTAGCGGGGCTAGAGTCTTCTGGAAAGGACCTCGCCTAAAAGAAAGGCCTTCCAGGGCAAGAGGACCCCCAAGAGGTCTCTGTGGGGTGCATATCACAAAAGCATAGGAGCTGGGGGACATTGTATGTTGCCAGCCAGGGATTGTCTCTTAAGAGAAAAAAGTGAGAGTTTCAAGGTCCCCATCAGGAGATCCCTGAAGAAGCTGTAAAAGAGAGATCCAGCATTTGCACAATGGCTGACCAGAGTATGGAGAACCAATGATCTATTGCCCAACACCAAAGTACACTGGAACATGTACTTAGTGGACTTCAGACATTACAGGGCATTTGGCCTGTGGGGCTCTTTACTGCTTCTCCCCTTGCAACCCAGTGCTGAAGGAGCTGGAACAAACATAGGGAGTGGAGGAGGTATGGAGGGTCAAGGGCCATGGGGTCATGAAAGAACAACCATGCTCGTGTGCTATCTACCACTGTCTCTTGGCTCCATACCTACCTTCTAGTGTTTGCCCTGCAAAATGGGGTCTGGGAGTCTATAAGTTAAAATTCTTAGCATTAAAAGATGCTTTCCGAGTTGACTTTCTTTTAGATTCTGTCAATAAGTGGCCCTAGTATGAGATCAGAAGGTAGGAGGAGGGGCCAGGGGAGTGAACAAACCATTGTTTGTTCTCCTTCTATCTCTCTCTCTTTCCTTCTTCCGGCAGTGTCTCTGCAGGTGGTTGCATCTCTTCCAAGCCCCCAGCTTCTGAGCACCAGCTCCTCCCCAGTGGCCCCAGCTCTGAAGATGACAACAATTCTTCCAAAATTGTAGAATCTAATTTTGTAGAATTTAATAGCAACACCTTCTCTCTCCCTACTCCATTGCCCTAGGGATGGCAGCTGCTTCCTGCAGTTATTGATCTCCGTGTTGCTGTGCCTTCCCCCTTTTTGCTCCTCCATCTTCTAACACCCATTTAATCAATTTCCTGTATTCAGCCCCCTTTGTTGGAAATACCTGGCATGGTTTCTGTTTTCCTCATTGAACTCGGATTGATATATCTCTCTTCTTAAGGGCTGATCTGAAGAATTCTCAGGTGAGGCTAGACTGAGGAGAGAAAAGAACTTTTCAATTGGACGAGAAATTCAGTTTTAATATTAGATGCGGCTGAGTTTTTAATAGCTGATAATGATATGTTCCAATGCCTGAAAGAGATTGGGAAACCCAAGATGTCACCTAGAGGCAGGGGAGGGAGATGGAACAGAGCAGGTTTAAAAGGAAATAGTGACAAAGAATAAAACCATTTCCTTCCCTACGAAGTCTGATTGCATCAGAAACCAGTCACACCATGAAATAAGATAAAAAAGCATTATACTAGGGATTGCAACCTGGAAACTCCCACCAAATATAATCAACAGACTTGTTTGTTTAGTTCAAGCACTGTTTTTCTATTCAGGATTTCTCAAAGTCACATTATTGACATTTTGAGCCAGATACTGGGAGGAGGGGGCTGTCTTGTACATTATATTGACATTTTGGGCCACATGTTTTTCTCATACGGGATGTTTAGCAGCATTTCTGGCCTCTATCCCCTAGAAGCCAGGAGCGCCCTCCAGACGTGACAATAAAAAAGTATCTAGATATTGCCAAATGTCCCTTGTGGGGCAAAATCTCCCTTGATTGAGAAATATTGCTCTAATTGGAAATTTTGCTTTAAAATTAGATTCCAGCCAGCCTTCCTTGAAAAATCTACAGACTTGTAAACAACGGACCTATGTTTCTACCTGGCTACAATCAACTGTCATTAATTCCATCTGTTTCAGCTATATGCTATATTGGTTATCTATTGCTGCATAGTGAATTACCCAAAAATGGAATGGCTTAGAACAACATATATTATCTCACAGTTACTGCAGGTCAAGAATCTGGGTATTGCCTAGCAGGATTCTCTGGCTTAGTGTCTCTACAAGATGGTAATTAAAGTGTTGGCCAAGGCTTCGGCTATCTCAAGGATTGGCTGGAGAAGAGTTGGCTTCCAAGCTCACTGATGTGGTTGTTGGCGGGATTCAGTTCCTCACGGGCACTGGACAAAGGGTCTCAGCAAATCACTAGCTGGTGACTGCAGCCACCGCAGTTCTTTATCACTTGGGCCTCTCCATAGGGCAGTTCACAGTGTGGCAACTTGCTTCATCAGAGCAAGCCAGGAAGAAGACAGAGGAAGAGAGAGAGAGAGAGAGAGAGAGAGAAAAGGCCTGAGAGAGAGAGAGAGAGAGAGAGAGGAGAAAGAGGCAAAGAGAATGAGAGCTCCAGAAGTCACTGTCTTTTATAGCCTAATCTTGAAAGTGACATTCATCACTTTCACCATATTCTCTTCCTCAGCAGCGCTCAGTGGGAGGGGATTATACAAGGGCACGGATATCAAGATGTGGGGGCCACTGGGAGCCATTCTAGAAGCTACTGTATTAGTTTCTTAGTGCTACCATAGCTAATTACTGTAAACACAATGACCTGGAACAACAAAAATCTATTCTCTCACAGTTCTGGAAGCTGGAAGTCTGAAGTCAAATGATCGGCAGGGCCGTGCTTTTTTCTGAAGACTTTAGGGAAGGATCCCCTCTTACTCCTTCCAGCTTCTGGTGGTTACCCTCAATCTTTGGCGCTCCTTGGCTTGTTGATGCATCACTTTAGTGTCTGCCCCCATGGTCACATGGCATTTTCCCTGCGTGTCTGGGTCCAAATTTCTCTCATCTTGTAAGTACACCTGTCATTGAATCAGGGCCCATCCTAATTCAGTATTACTTCATCTTAATTTTATTACCCTGTTTCCAAATCAGATCACATTCACAGGTACGAAGGGTTAAGTCTTCAACATATTTTGGGAGCAGGCACAATGCAACTATAATACCTGCCTGTCACAGATGGAGCACGTGCATCTCTGTGGAAGCATGCTGCTGTGTCGTGGGACGATGTTGTCTGCCCACCCCGCAATGATGCCTTATGAATCAAGATCCCTATATCGTTGCAGGGGCTCCTTGAGGAAGGATCATTCCTCTGCCTCAGTGCAAAGTTTGATGCACGGTGCTCTGTGCTTCGGCCCTGGGCTCCAGCCCTTCCATTTGTACTCATGGGCTCAGCTCTTCTGCCCTGTGCTTTTTCCTCTGTCATAGCTTTTATTAGTCTGATTTCATGCTAGTTTCTTGCTAGTCTCTTTGACTTCCATCCTTGAAGTCAGGGATCTCACCTGATTCATTTCTGAGCTCCCAGTGGCTCACACATGGCCGGCCACCTCGTGGATGAGTTGATGGATCCATTTGACTAGTAGATAAATGCATAAATGGAGAGCCAACATGTATAGTATGCAACGTCATGAAAAACAAGGAACGACTGAGGAACTGGCACAGATTGGAGGAGACTAAGAAGGTTTAACAACTAAATCCAACATGGTGCCCCGGAGTGCATTCTGAAACAGGATATTAGGGAAAAGCTGATGAAATTCAGGCAAAGTCTATGAGTAGTTTAGTTAATGGTATCATATCAGTTTTCTTAGTTTAGACAAATGTTACGGAAGATGTTAAAATTAGGGAAATTGGGTAAAGGTTATATGAGAACTCTTAGTACTATCTTAATAATGCTTTTGGAAATCTGAAATTATTTCAAAATAAAAAACCTAAGTAAATCAGAGTTAGGGAAGGGCAGAAGCTAGGGTCATCAAGGGGGTTTACTAAGCTGATGAATAAGTTAGAATTTAAAACAGGAGAAACTGGGAGCAGGAACCACAGAGAACAAGTGCCTAATCAGGGCCCAGTGGAAGGAATGAGCCAGTTTTGTCCAATTTTGCCAGACTCTCTTGGCTTCTCATCTGTAAAGTGGGTGAAAACCCAGATGTTGGATGGGGCTTTGACAGCACTTCAGGTCTAACTAGGATGGCCTGAAACCCCCAATCCCATGGACTGGAGCAGACAAGAACTTCCAAGACTTCTGCACATTTGCAGAGGTTTGAGGTCCTATCATTAGCCATGCTCGGTTCCTGTACTATGGGTATATGTATGTGGGCCGATGGCCTCATTCACTGGATACACACACACACACACACACACACACACACCCCTCACCAGGGACTTGGGAGTATCTAAATGTTTGAGAATCACAGAGCAGGGAGACATCCAACACAGCACAGCCTTCCGTTCACTGCCTGGCTTCTCTCCCCTTTACCGCTTCCCTCCTGGGTTATGTCTAGGGACTCCACGTCTTCTCTTTCTATTGTGTGGGGCAACCCAGTTCTCCTCCTGGAAGCTCTGACTCCCAAGACCCTCAGGATCACTCCCCCCTACCCTCCTCCACCTCAATTCAGTTCACAGTAAAACACAATTCCTTTCCTAGAAGGAATCTGGACACCAGCTATTAAAATGCCATTTACTTACAGCTCCTTACACAGATGTGAAGCCTGTGCTGTCTCCTTTTGAGCTCATTACAGCCGTGGCTTTGATCCAGTGTCTAGACAACCTTGTGGGTCAGAAACAGTTGGGAAAAGCCTGGCAATGTAATTATAGGCTTACAACAAAGCACTGATATTTCAAATGATTTGGGTTAAAATTATATAAGTTAGAGCATATCCAAGGTTAGCCTTATGACAATGTCATCCCTCCTCATTTGCATTCTAATATGTTCTTTTGAGTGGGATGGAAATTGTGAAACTATAGCTAGCCAGTGGAATTGTGGAGAATACCAGGTACGACAACCTCGTTATGTGTGTACCAACAGAAAATAGGTTGAGAACTGCCTCATCAGAGGACCAAGTGAGATCTTTACAAGCTATAAAATGCTTAAGCGAAGTTACCAACTAAAGTTCATATTGGACTTGAAAGAGCCTTAAAGGTGAGCGAGTCCACCCTGGCTCCTGGCATATTACAGACGGGGGCACTGAGGCCCACGGGAGGGAAGTGGCCTGCCCATAGTTATACCTTGAGCCAATGATAGTCCAGGCCTGGATCCCAGGCCTGCCCCCCAACACCTTGAATCCTCTATTCATACCTAGAGATGTTCAGATGAAAATAGAATGGCCACAGGGAGAGATCAGAAGCTGGGAATGTGGCCCTCTGTTTTTCCCCTGAATTTCTAAGAACAACAGAAGGTGAACATTATTTTTAGTCACTGACAGATGACATTGAGCTGTAACACTTTTACTCTTGCTTCTCACTGCAGTGCGTCTTGTTTGACAATTTTAGGGATAATTAAGACCAAACGCAAGGAGACAGCCAAGTTCCACAGGAGGAAGGATGTCACCAGTTGGGAAGGGTTGGAATCTTGGCTCTGTGATGCCTGACCTTGGTCGGGTAGGTTAATTGAAGCAGGCCTTACTTTACTCTGCTGTAAAACAGTGGCAGCCGAAGCTCTCTCAAAGATTGATGTGAAGAGTAAGTGACCCTGGTGCATAGGAGGTGCTCCTGGAGGACTCTCCACTATCTGCCCCAGGCCAGAGCTTGCAACTTTGCTGCTTAAAAGAAGGAGCATTTCTGTACCTTATTCCTCTATGTCCACAGGTGAATGGGCTGTGCTGCCCCCTTCTTCCAAAGACCTCTTCTGTAAGAGATGAAGACACTGCAGGCCTTCTGTGTCAGGGCGTGTTTCCAGAGTGGGGAGGAAGAGCACATGAATGAACTGGAATTTTTCTTCTTTGAGAAACAGAAGCCCAGTTTGAACCATCATATTCATCTCTTCAAGGACATACCCTTTGCCCTAAGTTCCACGTTTTAACATTGTGCTTTGCAATCCATTGAGAGTTAACTGGCACATTAAATAATAGTGCATCTTACAATCGATGGCATGTTAGAGGCTATGAAACATGGTACCTCAAGCAGCTCAGCAAATTCATTAGTTCACGGAACCACAGAACGGAGTGATGCTGGCAACAGGAGCCACAGCACCCAGGAACTGGGAGTCTGCTTTTTCTCCCAGTCTCCTTCTCTGTCTTCCTCCTCTCACCCTCCCTACCCCACTTCCCATTTCTCTCTTCTCTACACCCTTTCTCCTTCTCACCTCTAGGCTCTGTGTTACCTTGGCTTCATCCCCTTGGGTCTGCTCACCCCACGAGGCTGGATGCGTGGCCCATGCAGCTCCAGCCTGTGTGTGGTCTCACAGCCCTGAGACAACAGAGGAAAAGACAACTCTTCCAGCCATCTCCAGTATGAAAAACCTCAGCAAAGGGACCTGAGTGGGTCACGTGCCCACCCCTAGATCAATCACTACTGAGCCTCAGCCCCACCCCGCCCCGCCCCACCCCTGTGGCTGACTGGGAAGGCAGTACGCTGAGAGCCCACCTCCGCCTGCCCACTGGGGGCGCTCTCTCAAGCGCTGGGTCCACATGGTCCATTGCGCCAGGAGCTCGTGGTACCTTCCCTTGACTTTTGTTCCTCCCCAAATCAAAGTAAGTCAATCACTTCCACTTTAAAACTCAGTAACTATCATTACTATCATTATTGTTATTAATCACTGTGGCCCCCATTTAGACTCTACATTTACTGAGGACAAGAACATTTTCCTCCATTTCTTTTGAGATGGAGGTCTCTTAATGCAACGAGCAGTCACTAAATTACTCTAGAAATGACTAATAGCTAATGTTTATTAAGCACTTGCCATGTGTTAGACACAGTTCTAAGTATATTGCATGCATTAGGTCATTTAATCCTCAAAACTCCCCAATGAAGTAGAAGCTGTTTTTATCTCTGTTTTATAAGTGAGGCAACTGAGGCATGGGGAATTTGTGTAACTTGCAGGGTAAGCGAGAATTCCAAGACAGGCAGTGAGACCACGTCGTGCACATGCTCAGTCACCACAGTGTCCTGGAGGGAGGGCTGAGTGTGTCCATCCTGGAGTCCAAGGCCCTGCTGCCTCCAAATGACCAACTCAATGCCAGGGCCGCAGGGAGTTAAAATCCCTCATGGATTTTATTTTAATCCTTAAAAATAATAGTTCCCATTTGTTGGCACTGGTTTAAGAGCTTAAATTACATGATCTCATTTTTCTTCTAAAAAACTCATTTTGAATATGAGGAAAGAGAGGTTCGGGGATGGTAGCTATCTTGCCTAGAGACACACAGCTAGGAAGGTGGGGAGCCAAGGTCATAACTCAGGACTGCCTGACTCCAACGCCTGAGCTCCTAACAATACACTTCTCTCCAGAGCAAAGAACCCCAGCTCTGAGTCTGGAGTGAGGGCATGGGGGCTGGTCATGGGGAGAAACCTTGGGAGGGTGGATTTTCCTTCTCTGCTCACACACCCATGCCCACTCCCTCCCTGAGAACTTCCATGGCCTCAGGGGCAGGGCTGAGAGGAGCTGCCCACTTCCTCCCACACTCCTAAACTCCTGCCAGTCCTGAGTCTCCAAGTATCTGGGAACAACACTACTACCACTTCGGGTAACTGTGGCTATGCTTGTGTGTGAACCATCCCCACCCCTGGTCTGCCATGCCATGATCTGTGATTCTCATAGGACTGACTCCACGGGACCAACGTGTAATAATAACCACAGTTACCCCTTATAAAATGCCTCATAGAGGCCAGGCACTGAGCTAAGGCAGTGGAAATGACCTCATTCATTCTTAATAATGCCCCTTTATAATAACCATTCAGGAAATTGAGACTCAAGGAGGTAGAGTGAGGAACTTAACTGAGGGTTCACGGTCAGCAAGAGGCAGAGCCAGGATTTGAACCCAGGTCTGGTTGACTTCAGTGTCCATGACTTTAATGCCAACCTGCTGCTTCTTAGCCTGGCTGAGACAACAGAGAAAAAGAAGTCACTGTCCTTGTTCTCAAGAAGCTTGGGGTCCAGCAGCAGAGTTACATGAGTGAACAAATTGTAATTAGGTGGCAATACCAGAAGTGATAGAAGTGACACTAGGTCCTGAGGTGGCACAGAGGACGGAAGTGTGAACTTGGATGGTGTGTTCTTCATGACTTCTGATGGCAAGTGACAGGACTCCAACTTAACTTGGTTTAAGGAGGGAAAAAGTCAGGGATGGGGCAGAGATTGATTGGCTCATGTTTCTGAAAAGTTCAGGACAACTGGCTTCAAGGATGGCTTTATGCAGGAACTCAAGAATGTCAACAGGAGTCTCTCCCCTGCTTCAGCTGTGCTTTCAGCCACACTGACTATTTTGAAGACGGCACCACTCTCTGACAGGCAAGTTGTCCACCAGAAGCACCCTCCGAGGTCAACATGGTTAGCAACCCCTCTGAAAGGAGAGGTCCTGTTTACTTTTAATTTCAACCAAATTCCCAGGTTTGAGTGTTGGTGAATTTGCTCAGGTCACATGCCACTCTCTCAATCACTCACTGTAGTCTCCATAAAGGTGGAATCATTGATTGACTATTGGCCAGGTCTGGGTCCTCTGCTCAGTTCTGAAATTGAAGGAAGCCAGCCCCATGCAAATCGGGACACCATCACCGTGAGAAGGGGAAGGAGGATGCCAAGTGGGCAAAGATGGTGGCATTCCACAGGTGAGGGAGCCTTCCCGGAAGAGGAGTCCTGGAGCTTAGTCCTGAGAACGAACAGAGCATGCTGGGCAGAGCTGGGGCTGTGAGGAGAGGGTGTTTCCTACCAGAGGGAACAGCCTGTGCCCGGGCGTGGACGTGTGAACTCATAGTTTGGCATAGCTGGAGGCGAGGGTGGATGTGGGAGAGGAGTGTGAGGTGTGGCAGAGAGGGGCCCAGCGAGGGTCTTCAGGCCTGTGGACCACGCAGGCGTTTGGATTTGCTCCTGCAGGTACCCTAGGGAGGTAGCACCTCAGGCTCAGGGCGGGGGCTCTGGACTGGATCCCCTGGCCTGACCCTGCCTCTCTGAGTGATGCAGTCTATCTGATTCTCAGCTTCCCCATCTGTGAAACAGGAAGGATGGAGGACAACTTCACAGAATGGAAGTGAGGGCAAACTGAGGCAAAGTCATGATAAGCACAGAGGAATTGCTTATCAATGTAGAGGAAGTGTTCAGAGACACAGACCATTACTACGGACCAATCTTAAGCATCAGAAGAACATGCTCTAATCTCCACTCTAGACAGCTCCCCCTGGGGTGCAGTGGAGAGTGGGGACAGGAGACCAGTGGGAAGAGGTGAGTTTGATGGTTTAGGTCCTGGAAGACATAGAGAAATGCTGCTTTAGGGGAGATGGAGAACACGGGGAGAGGGCTCAGGGAGAGAAAATTCCATGGCACTTGGCAAAGAATCAGATGTGGGGATAGGGAAGAATCTAGGATAAAAATAAATAGGAAGACAAAAATCTACCCTCGACCTTGGATCCCTTAACTTTTAACTTTTGAACAAACACATTTTCTCTTGAAAACATTCAACCAATTTCCCTAGGTTTTTTTTTTCTCTTCAAATACCCTCCCAAAAAACATCCGTAGACCACTTGATTCCCAGTGTTGAAATCTTAGGGTATCTTTTTTTTTTTTATTATTTCAGCCTGAACATGCCAAGCTGAACATGCTCAGAATGTCCTTCCCACCTTGCCAGCCCTTGAAGCCCACTTTCTCCTGTTTGCCCTACTGGGTAAATGTGCCTAGTTTTCTAGGAAACCAGAGTTTGGTACAATGGGACCGACCATGCGCTTGTTTGGATGGGTTTACGAGCAATTTCATTCACCATGCTGAGTCTAAATGTCAAGTAGGTTTTCAATACCCAAGCTCTACTGAATCCTTGTTAAAAATAAAAGAAGAAAAGGAAGGAAATGGGGGAGAAAAGAAGTAGGAAGAAGAGGAGAAAAAGAAACAGCAGCGGCCATGATGAATTCAAAAGAAAGCAAAATTTTAATCCAAAAAGCCCCTCAGTCACTTCACAGAATATTTCACAAGAGCTGTTTGATGTCCAAGTGTAAATAATCATGGTGCTGAGATTTTGTGTGAAACTTTGTCATTTCAAAGCAATTTTTACAGTTGAAAATTAGCTAATCAGCAAATGAATCAGAGACATATGGGTCATATTTCACTCAAATCATATGATTTTAAATCGGAGGGAAACTGCTGTTGGAAAACAAATAGTAAAAGTGCTTTTAAACAGATTTTTTTTTTAATGTTTTGATTTTGTTAAGGCCCGGAGCTTGATAGCTGGATGAAACGAGGTTGTACACCAATAGGATCGGGTTGCTCATCACGTTTAATGAGAATATAAACCTCAGATTTCCATTACGGCACCTACGCTTCCCTGGGTGGGAACACTCAAGGGAAGGAAGGGATAAACAGGCAAACCTACCTGTCCCTGTACCCAATAAAGTCTCAGGGAGAATTTTCCCTGGGGAACCAGCTGCCGAGTAGACCAAACCAGATTCACCTGGGACACATGTCAAAATGATGTAGATGTTTCCCTGAAAAGGGCTTCGAGGCTGGTGGCCTTTACACACATTACTCTCTGCTGGCAGCTGATGGGCAGTTTCCAGACATCTGAGGCCTAGTGGTTAATAAGAATCATAACAGGCCGGGCACTGTGGCTCACGCCTGTAATCCCAGAACTTTGGGAGGTCGAGGCGGGCGGAACACCTGAGGTCAGGAGTTTGAGACCAGCCTGGCCAACATGGTGAAACCCTGTATCTACTAAAAATACAAAAATTAGCCAGGCGTGGTCATGGGTGCCTGCAATCCCAGCTACTCAGGAGGCTGAGACAGGAGAATCATTTGAACCCAGGAGGCGGAAGTTGCAGTGAGCTGAGATCGTACCATTGCACTGCAATCTTGGCAACAGAGTGAGACTCCATCTCAAAAAAAAAAAAAAAAAAAAAAAAGAATCATAGCAATTCTAGCTGAAGCCTACTACATTGTTACTAAGTGCCAGGCACTATTCCAGGTGCTTGGCATTCATTAACTCATTTAATCTGGTGATGACCCTATGTACTGTTTTCCCCTTTATGGGTAGTTCAGGAAGGGGAGGTCACAGATGGTCACGTTATCCAAGATCACCAGTCGTTATATGCTGAAATGATGTTCAAACCCAGGCAGCGGGGCTCCAGAGTTCAGACCACTAGGCTAGACTGCCGGCCCAGGCACAGTGGAGGTCTGGAGAGCCTTCTCTCCTTGCCGCCCAGGCACCATGGGGGAGTTAAAGCATTCCTTTGCAGTCGTTCCCCAGCACTGCGGTCTGCCTTTGCCCATGTTTTCCCCTCTGCCTGGACACCTCTTCCCTAAGGCCTCCAGACCTCTGCTTACAGCACTTTGGGAGGCTGAGGCAGGCGGCTCACGAGGTCAGGAGTTCAAGACTAGCCTGAACAACATGGTGAAACCCATTTCTAGTAAAAAATTCAAACATTAGCCAGGCATGGTGGTGCGCACCTGTAATCACAGCTACTCAGGAGGCTGAGGCAGGAGAATTGCTTGAACCTGGGAGGCAGAGGTTGCACTGAGCAGAAATTATGCCATTGCGCTCCAGTCTGGGTGACAGAGTGAGACTCCATCTCAAAAAAAAAAAAAAAAAAAAAAAAATGCCTCTCTTTCCCAGAAAACTCTGACCACATCATCCAAGGCACCCCCAACCTTCCACTTGTTGCTCCTGGTTTTTCTGACTGGTGCCTCTAGGCAGTTTGCAATATTTATTCATTCGCACATCTAATTGCTCATGGACTTGTGCCTCTGCCCTCCAGGAAGCTGTGTCTCTCTGCACCTATATAATAGCATCCAACAACACAGTATCTAGCCCAGAGCCCCATACTGAACCTGGAACACAGTATGTGCTCAAGAAATACTTGCTGAACAACAAAAAATCAATCAGATTCTGATTTCAGAGAGGAGCTCTAATAAGAGAATTTTCCTCCTCTTCATCTTCTGTTTCTGGGCTTCAAACTCCACGAGAGCTGGACTGGAGTCCTGAGATGCACAGGCAAATTTATTTTCTTTTCATTTTAATTCGACAGACATGGAAAGCTGGGACATGGAATCCAGGTCTGCTGGTTCCTGCCCTCAGGGAGCTTCAACTTGGTGAAGTGGGCAGGGCGGGAGGGGGACCGACAAAGGAGGCAGAGTGTCTCCAGCAGAGGAGTGGAAGACGCAAAGGCCTAGAGGTGGGAAAGATCATGGCATATTTGGGGAACCTCTGTGGCTTGGCATGACTGGATCAGGGGGACAGGTGGCAGAAGACAAAGCTGGAGAGTGTGGCCACAGTCAAGTCCTTCAGTGTGTCAGGCTTATACAGTAGGGACCCCTGAGGGTTTTGCACCTCCAAGTGTGGTGGGGTTGACCAGTGTGGAGCGGGCAAGACAGAGGCAGGGAGTCCCACAAAGGGGCAGTGACAGCCATCCAGGCAGGACGAGGCCTGAGCGGGCTGATGGGAGAACAGAGGTGAGGGTTATTCAGAAACAGATGTCAGGCTTTCCATGATGCAGTCAGGGAGAGGAAGAAGGAAGGGCAAGGAAGACCCGGAGGTTCCTGTGGGAGACTATCTCAGCAACCCACACTTCCCAGTGGCACCCTGGCCACTCCCGCAGCTCTCATATGAATCAGTTTGTCCTCAGAATCCTGAACTCATTGTCCCCTGGCAGCCCTCCCTCAAGCACACAGCTCCTTCCTGCGCCTGGATAGTGTTTCTGGAAGACCCCGAAATGTCATGGCCTTTCCCAATTCATCATCCCTGGGGCAAAGCCGCCCAGCTCTCTACCCACAGCAATAACTCTTGGGTTCGAGGGCTGCAGGGAGTGTGATCTATTCTTTGGCAGCTGAAATTGCCATATCCCTCACAATATAGAACCCCCAATTCACGAGGGTGAGCAGGCAGGGCTCCAAGAGCAGAATACTGCCTCTTTGCTCTCGGTTCAGGGCCAAGATTTAATTTTTAATTTTCAAAAACATGAGTGGTCAGACCACGGCTTGAAAATTGAAACCATCCTCTGAGCACCTCTGCGTCTCCCGCGTAGACCTTCCCCACTACAGAGCAGGACGTGGCTTGGACGCGGCAGCATTTCAGAATTTCCCAGCTACCAAGAGTAGGTTTAGGCTTCCACCTTGGGCTGCAGCTGACACTACCTGCCCAGTTCCAAATTCTCTAGCTCTCTGTGACCTTGGGTGTGGTTCTCAACTTCTTCGAACCACGGTTGTCCCATCTGGTAAAAAGAAGCCTTAACACAATACTTCATAGAGCTGCCGTGAAGAATAAATGAGACACGAATGTTAACTCTTAAGGCATGTCGGCCGGGCACAGTGGTTCACGCCTGTAATCCCAGCACAGAGAGTTAACATTCTCTTAAAACATGTCTGCCATAATGGGGAATAGTTGCAATTTCTCTAAGTTAAAAACTGATCCAAGACTTTTTGTTTAGAGGAGCAAAAATTGTATAAACAGTACCTTTACCCACACATGCTCTCATCTCCTCACTTCTCTGGCCAGGTCTGCAGAAACTCTGAGAAGAGGAGCATGGGAGGCTCTGTGATCATCAGCAAGGCTCTGAATCTCTCTGGGTGTTAGTCTATTCGTCTTTGCAATGGAAGCAATAATGCCCAACGTCAGGCTGTAGAGCCAGGTAGGGAAGGGACCTACCGTTTATCCAGCGCTGAGGGAGATATTCTCTGATGGAGGGATGAGCTGTGTGAAGGATTCAAGGGGTCTCACCGTGAAAGAGTAAGAGGATTTCCCCCTTTTCTTTTTCAAGAAGGAAAGGAAGGCTTTATGTCCTGGAGGACCAAGGTTTCCTTGGCTCATGGGAGAGTAAGGGGCTGTACTTTCAAAATCTTAGGTTCAGAGACACAAATAACTGGCTTGCCTAAAAGGGGCTGGTTCCAAGGGATGAAAAAGGGGTGAGATTTCTAAGAATGAGCGTGTGGTTGAGGGAGACGGCCTCACTTACAACCAACAGGCCTCCCACCCCCATGAGGGCCCTGGGCGGGTAGAATCTCCAAGGATGATGGCACATTGTTGGACTCGTGGAGAAGGACTGGCCTCAGATTTTCCAGGGCCCAGCATATAATGAAAATGTGGGTCCTTTGTTCAAAAGTTGTTCTGAATTTCAAGATAGTGGCAGAGAGAATGAAACAAGAGTGAGGCCCTTCTGAGCATGGCACCTGGGGCAGTGGCACAGGCCGGACACTTGGGAAGCTAGCCTTGCCTCTCTTGGGCCTCAGAAACCCAGGGAAGACTTCATGGCCCAGATGGGTGCTGAGGAGTGGATGCCACAAGCAGAGGACTCCTTGCCTTCCAATAAACCATGGCCCAAGAAGATCAGATGCTTGGTCCTCATTTTCAGTCTGATGAGGTTCCCAGAATTCTTGTACAAGTTTAGGGAAAGGAAGCCTTCCCACTCTCCACCCCTACAGCATTGAGACTCAATATCCTGAGTCAGATTTCACATGACACAAGAGTGGAGAAACAAGCCTTGTGTCCGAGTAGTATGTGGCAAAGGCTGCTCAGGCCGCATCGCATTTAAACCCCACAGCAGCCCTGCTGGCGCCAATGCAGCATTCATTTCCATGAAGGCTCTCAGCCTCCCAGACTCTCAAACCAACCAGCTGGAGCCTGGGCATGTGATGTGTGCATAGGGGATGTGGGGTTGGCAGGCAGAGCCCAGGCCCCTAGGAGGAAATGCCCCCTAAGGACAGGCACCTTCTGGGGAAACAAGGAGTGTATGAGAGAGGTCAGGGCATGTGGCAGGGATCAGAAGTGCTCCCCCATCTAATATCAGTAACACTGATAACAATGGTACCAGCAATAGATAACATTTACTCAGCACTCACTAGGCATGTCGTCTCATCTATGCCTCAGCACAGCCAAGTTAATAGCAACGCCATGGCCCAGAAGAGTAGAACTAGTTCGGGTTCTCCAGAGAAACAGAACCAATAGAATGTTTACATATGTCTATATGTCCATATAGATACACACATACTATATACAGTAGATAGATAGATAGTAGACAGATAGATAGAGATAGATGATAGATATAGATAGATAGAGTAGTAGATGATAGATAGATACATAGATACAGTAGATAGATGATAGATAGAGATGATAGGCATAGATAGATGATAGATAGATAAATATAGATGATAGATACATAGATGGAGATATATGATAAGTAGATAGATGATAGAGATGATAGATATAGATAGATGATGATAGATAGATGGACAGATAGATATAGATGACAGAGATAGATATGATAGAGTAGATAGATGATAGATAGATACATAGGTATAGTAGATAGATGATAGATAGAGATGATAGATATAGATAGATGATGATAGATAAATAGACAGATAGATATAGATGATAGATATAGATAGATAATGATAGATAAATAGACAGATAGATATAGATGATAGGTAGGTAGGTAGGTAGGTAGGTAGGTAGATAGATAGATAGATAGATAGATAGATAGATAGATAGATTTACTTTAAAGATCTGGCTCATGCAATCTCGGAGCCCGGCAAATAAAATCTTCAGGGTGGGCCTGGCAGGCTGGAGACCCAGGGAGGAGTGAATGTTGCGGTTCTAGTCGGAAGGCCATGTGCTGCAGAAGCCGTTCTTGCTGAGGGAGGTCAGGCTTGTCTATTCAATTCGGGTCTTCAGCCCAGTGGATGAGGACCACCCACTATAGGAAGGTCCATCTGCTTTACTTAAAGTCCATCCATGTAAATGTTAATCTTGCTCAAAAACACCCCCACAGAGATATCCGGAATAACGTTTCCCCAAATATCTGGGCAGTATGACCTAGCCAAGTGGATACATAGAATTAACCATCAGGTGAGATGAGCACAGCGAGCAGGCAGCGGCCCCAGCTGTAACTCAGGAGGCCCAGCCCTAGGCCCACACTCTACTGCCCTCCTCGGTGTCCTCTCAAACCATTGCCTGTAATAGATGACTTCAAGAGGCACATGGATGGACTGTCTGTGAGATGGTAGTAGGTATGTATCCACTCAAGAAAACAATAGAACTAGCACGTCGACCCCATGAATTTTTGGACATTATTTCATAGGAAGAGATCAAAGAGAATAAGTGAATCTATTTTAGAATTTTAAAGCACGATATTAAGTAAATATTATTAGGTTGAACCATGTGATATTGTCATTTTTATAGGCAAAAATGGTCAAATAGCAGCAATTTTCTATGGCTCAAACCTATTGGAAGTTCCATTTTTCATCGCACTGCCTCCTCTCTAATGTAGCAGAAATGGCCCACAGACTTGTCTGTTTTCCCCTCCACGTGGCTGCAAAGTGTCTGCTCACCAGAAAGTTCAGGTCCAACATCCCCGGCTACTGCACACTTGCCAACCTATGGGGGCAGGGATGGAAGGTTGCTCTCATGCAGATGCACGTAGACCAACCATGCATGGCAACATGGTATCCTGTGATCAGCAGTCTTAAACAGCAGAGAGGCCTCAGGCTTAGGAAGGGAGCACATTGAGATGCAGCTAGTGTTTGCTAGCTTATTAGCTGTGTGACCTTGCTTGAGTGGCTTAACCTATCTGCATCCCCTTTCTCTCCATAAGCACAATAAGAATTGGGGGCCCGGAAAAATAATTGTCTGTCTCATGTACTTCTAGACAATGAAAACCACATCATCTGTTTCTCTCTGGCTTGGCCATTAGGAAGCTCAGAGCTACACTCTATGTTTAATTTTCGCAGTGTCCATGACGCCTCATGCAGCTGGGTGCTCCCTTATCTGTCTCCCCACTATAATGTGAAGTGTATAAGGACATACACTATCACAGAGGTGGTACGTGATTCCCCAGGCCCTGACCCAGAGCAGGTGCTCAGCAACAAGACCCATATTCTAAGCCAGGCCCTGTGCTACTTGCCTTGGCCCAGTTAACGCTCACAACCGTGAGCCTACGGGATAGTCACTGCTATTTGTCCCATTTTGCAGATGGGAACACAGAGACCAAATAGTTTTCCCAAAGTCCAAGAACTCTTAATAGTAAGTGGTAGTGCGAAGATTGGAGCCTAAGCATTCTGGCTCCAGAGACCCCGCTTAACCACACTGCAGAAGAAGCAGGTGAAGGAGAGAGTGACTATCTTCTCTAGGCCTCGTGGTGTAACTTCTCTCCTCTCCTCCAGTTCTTTTTTATCTTTTGCCCTGCACTGCTGGGTCTTAGTCTCTGTCACTCTGTGGCTCTTACTGTTGGAGCCATAAACACCTTACAGAAGCTGATGGAGCGATAGTAGTCAAGGGAACTGATCCCCTACAGGCCTTTTTCGCTCATCCCTGCCAGACCCTGTGTCCAGCCCTTTTTCACTTACAACCCCTCACAGTTGCACAGGGGAGGGCATGGTAGTCCCATTTCACATATGAGGAAACTGACACTCAGACAACTGTAGTTGCCTGGTAAAGGTCACTCAGCTGGGATCGAACCCAGGTCTGGGTGACCCCACAGTCAAACAAACAAAAGGCAAAGATTTTTGTGGATTTTCTTCAACAATGAAGTAAAGCAAGAAAAGACCTGGACTTTTTCCCCCTCTGGCCTCAGTTTCTCCATGTATAACACAGAGCATTAAGCCCATTAAGTGTAATTTTCTTGTTCAAATTCCAGCGCTGCTGGCCGTGTTACCTTGGGCATATTACTTAACCTCTCTGAGCCACAGTTTCCTCATCTGTAAAATGGGGATGGGGATAGTAGCTGTCTGTACTTTGTAGGGTTGTAAAGTTAAGTGAGATTAAAGCAATGTAAAGCATTCACCCCAGAACTTGGCATATGGTAGGCAGTGGGGAATTTTGGATATTCTTATGAAAATTAAAGTTTTGAGATCTTTTCCAGCCATGCTGAGATCTTTTCCAGCCAGGACCTTCCACAGCCTAAACACAAGCCTGAGACCTGGCCCCTGTCCCCTGAAACCTTGGGGCAGAAGCCCACTTGGGGTGAGCACTCCCCCATCCTCATTACCCCTATATGGGGGCACTGGTGGGAGAGGCAACGGCCTTGCCCTATGCATGAACCTGGCAATGACCCAGGAGGTGTTTCCTGGGCATGAGGTAGCAGAAGGCTGGAGCCTACCCATCATCACTCGGGCAGGGCAAAACAAGAGCGCCAATGCACCAAGGCTTCCCGTGGCCAGGAGTGGCACAGGCCAGCCCAAGTTCCAGCAGGAGGAAGCCTGAAGCTGGAGCATGCACACTGTCTTTGTGTCTTGAAAGGAGATGACCAGCAGCCAGCAGATTGGTCTTGCAGTGATCCAGCCTCCTGCTGGGGGACCTGGGCTGGAGCCAAACAACTGAAGAGACCCCATAAGCAAATGCCTGGCTCAGGAGTGGCCCATCCCCATTCGTACCCTGGAAAAGAGAGATGCAAACAGAATCAAGTCAGAATAAATGTGTGCAGTGAGTCTGGGCTTTCTCCTGTCAGACTGGCCAGGTGTCAGACTCCATGCCTGGCCCTTGAGGTTCAAGAGGCAAGAGGACCTGCCCCTGAACTAGCAGGTGTTCAGGCGTGGAGGTGAGATAGGCTTTGGAAAGTTCAGCGGTGCTCTTTATGATGATGGGGCAACAATGGGGAGGAAAATCAGAGAGGGCTCCTCAGAGGAAATGACCTCCAAGCTGGGTCTTGAAGGGTGAGTAGGTTGTCGGGGTAGTCTATCACAAAGCGGGTATTCTAGGCAGAGGGTACTGTATAAGCCAAGGCAGGGAGGCGGGAAATAGTACCAAGCACTCCAGTATCCACAGGTGCTAGCTGTAAAACATACAAGTAGGTAAGAGATGGACAATGAGGCTCGTGAGGTTGTCAGTGGCCACAGATATGTCACTTATTGGAAGCTTCTTGGGGAACACAGGCATCATCTCATTTACCGTGCCCACTTTACAGATGAGGAAACTGAGGCTCAGAAAGGTAAAGCAGTTTCTTTCTCCAAGGTCAACTAATAACAGGGCATCTGAGACTACAACCCAAGTCTACCTGCCCTACAGCTGAAGGTCTTTTTTTGTGTGTGCAGTGACGCGATCTTGGCCCACTGCAACCACCGCCTTCTGGGTTCAGGCAACTGTCCTGCCTCAGCCTCCTGAGTAGTTGGGACTACAGGTGTGTGCCACCATGCCCAGCTAATTTTTGTATTTTTTAGTAGAGACGGGATTTCACCACATTGGCCAGTCTTGAACTCCTGGCCTCAGGCAATCCTCCCACCTTGGCCTCCCAAAGTGCTGGGATTACAGGCGTGCACCACCACTCCTGGCCAAGCTGAAGGTCTTGACTGCTTACTCCATTACCTCTTACAACCCTGGACCCTCAAAAGCCATGGTAAGGAGCTTGGATTTTACCCTGAGAGTAATGGAGATCTAGAGAGGATTTAAGCAGAAGGAAAAGGCAGCCACATTTGCAATTAGCAGACTCACCCTGGGGCAGAGCAGAGAATGGACAAGAAGGATCCAGAATAGAGTAGGTCAGAAAATCAGGCGAACCCAGTGAACCCAGTGAGTGTCAAGCCCTGCCCGAAGGACCTCAGCCCCGACAACCCGGCCCCCGCTTCTCTTTGCAGCTCCTTTACTCCCCGGCTTCAGCCATATGAAAATTATTCAGCGCCCCCCTGCTGCGGGGCTTCTGTCATCTTTTCAGATTTGCTGTTCCCTCTGCTGGAGTCTTCTCTCTGCTGCTGTGCACCTGACTAATGTCCACTCCTCCCCCAGGTTCCAGCTAGAAGGTCATTTCCTTCAGAAGCCTTCCTCGACCACAGGGCCCGATATCTGAGTTCTGTGACCCCAGTCACCCTACCTCTCCTCTGGAACATCATTCATTCATCGTTTTCTCTTTTGAGAAAGGGAGGACCCTTGCCCTTGCCCGCCCTGGCCCTTCAGTGCCCAGCACAGAGGGCAGTTCCTGGACATCCAGCCCAATGGGGGCTCTGAGGTGGCAAGGCTTCCTTAGATGACAGTCAACGCTGTGTTCCTCCCTCAAACACTGGACTGCCCACCCCTGCCCTCATTGACAGTGACTCCCCAGTCATACAGACATTGTCTCATGAGCCAGGCCCCTGGCCACAGTTTTAAGGGAAATTTTTAGTCCTGAGGCCCAGGCAATTAATAATGTCATCCTGAAACTTGGACAAAAGTGGTCAGTCTAAGGATCTTCTACTCTGAGAAGACTGCCAGGCCCACTCTCACCCTGTTTGGCCTCTGTCAGACTGGGTCAAGTTCCCTTTCTGGGTTCCTGCGGTACTGAGCCATCTCTTGGGGTTTGCATGCCTGTCTCTCCCACCAGGCTGGTCCTATTGAGCCGCATTTCTGAAGCCCAGCACGTGGATGAAACCTGGAACACGGCCAGATGGATAAATGGATGGATTAGTGGGTGGATGGATAGATGGATGGGTAGGTGGATGGGTGGGTGGATGGATGGTGGAGGGGTGGATGGGTAGGTGGATGGATGGATGGATGGATGGTGGATGGATGGTGGATGGGTGGATGGGTGGATCCGTGGGGGGATGGATGGATGGATGGATGGTGGATGGATGGATGGGTGGATGGATCGATGGATGGATGAGTGGCCTAATAAGCATGGGCCATCATAATGAACAGCTCAAACTGAATGATGTCCAAGATTTACTGTGGACATGGAGGCTGCCCTGCTCAGCTTGGATGGACTAGAGGGGCCCGCGTAAGAGCCATCTCTACCTCTGATTAGGACAAAGATGAGCAATGCCTACAGATGACAGAGATACACTTGACAAAAATGAGATGCCCTCCCTTCTAGGGCATCCCTTGCTCGTGTGGACTGGTTGCTTCCATTCTTGATTCCCATCTGGGTGGGCCACACAGTGTCAGCCCACATCAGCCTGCTGTGGGCAACTTCTGGTCCAGACAGATGGGCACAGGACTGGCCCCCTATCTCGGACAGACTCACAGACTGGCCTTCCTTCATCTTGGGAGGTGGAGGGAACAGGAGATGCCAGATGATACCTATTCCTAGAGATGTTGGGACACTCACTTCTTGGAGTGAAGAAGGTGGGCCCTAAGGCACAGCCAGATTTTTCTGTTAGCAAGGAGATGGGGAATTAAAATCTGTTAACACCTCCCATGTGCCAAGCACTTTACACACTTTGTCTCTAAGCTATACACAAGCTTTATAGATGGTTACTTACACACACACACACACACACACGCACAGACATACACCCATTTTACAGATGTGAAAACTGAGGCTCAGAGTGGCAGGTCCAAGATAACACATTGAATTAGTGGTGGAGCTAGGGTTTGATCCAGGTTCCATGTGACCCTGCCGTGTTTTCGGGGACCCTTCAGTTGGCAAGAACCTCTACCTCAAGTGCCCTGTACCCTCTCCTGTCACAGAGACAGGGGTTCCTGGCCTCCTCCCTCTTCTCTGGCTCAGGCTGCCCAGTTCTCGCTGCTGCTGCCAAGTACTGAGACCTGATTTGAATTTGGGGTTCTCTCCACTGCAGCCCAACAAAGGTTTTTATTGGAATGCCCCTCAGATTTCCAGACTTTGAAGATGTTTCAACAATGCAGTAAAAGGCAGGTCTTTGCCACAACAAAAGGCAGAAATATCAACAAGGAGTAAACAGAATTCCTTGGCCACTTCAGAACATGTGTCAACATCTCTTCCCCCCCCTCTCTCCCTGCGCCTTTTCTTGTCTTGTCTTTTCTTTACTTTTCTCTTCTCTTCCTTTCTTGTCTACAGATTCAGATCTTGTCAGTGAAGGTGGCTTGCTGACACGAATGGGCTGAGCCGTGGGTTGCCCTAAACTCAGCAGCTCTGTCTCAGAACAGATGCTGGGGCTTTGGTAAACTGAGAAAGCATAGCCTGCTGCGAGACGCTTTCCTGATGACCACAATTACCCACATGGAAAAGCCATTCCGCCGCTCCAGCCCCTCGCCCTACCCCCTGGCACACACATGTGGTGGCCTCGGCTCCAGACACAGGGCTTCCCAGAGCGAAAATATATGTGACGTGTACAAAACGGCTTGCTTTCAACCCATGGCTGGAAATTAAATGCATTTGGAATGTCCATGCTTAAAAACAATCTTGGTAGAAAGCGTGCCTGTTGACAATGGCACCTCCAAGTGAGGCCTCACTCCCCAGGCAGGGTTATGAGGGGCTGAGAACCAGCAGTCGGGCCCCACCTGGGACCCCTGCTCACTGAGGAGACAGTCCCCGGGGCAGAGTGTATGGGAGTGTATAAGCGTGCGTGAGTGTGTGAGCACTTGTGTGAGTGCATGTGGCATGTGTGTGTGTGAATGTGTAAATGGTGAATATGTATAAGTGTGTGTACAGCCTGTGAGAGAGTGTGTGTGTGTGTGTGTGTGGCAAGTATGTGTTCACTGCGTGTCTAGTCTGTGAGTGTGTGTGTATCCACGTGGGAGGGCATGTGTGTCTGTGTGGGGAATGTGAGTGCGTCTGTACGTGTGTGTGAATGGGTACAATGTGTGCACAATACACACGCTTGTACGACTGTGTGCACAGCTGTGTGTACGTGAAGAGAGACAAAGAGGGGCAAGATGCAACCCCTTCTATCCTTTTCCAAGGAAGCAAATGTCATCTGAGCACCTCTCTTGTGCCTGAAGGAGGAGGGGCTAGGGAGAGTGTTGATCTCAGGAAAGGTGGGGTCGTGGCCTCTCAGAGCTTATAGGAGATTTTGAGACAGAGACCAGGTTAAGGAAATCATTAAAGAGCAATCCAAGATCATTTTGAAGTGTGTACTGGAAAGGGGAAAGAGGAATGACGTGATTAGGCATAGACTTAGCATTGGCATAGAATGGCAAAGAAATCTAAACTCAGACCAGTTAGTTTTGAGTGTGGGCTCATCTCTACCCCTTCCTGACAGTGAGATCTTGAGCAAGTCACTTTTTCCCAGGCATCAGTTTCTGCAAGTAAAGTAGGGCTAAGAAAACATTGCATTCATGGAAAGATGCAAAAGAATGTCTGCAAATCAATGGTAGGCCAAGCGTTCAAGAAGTTGCAGCTGGTATTCTTCCATAATCACGTTCCCCGGGTGTGACCTGGGAGGAAGGCATCATGTCCCCATTTTAGGGATGAGAAAACTGAAACCCAATGGTCCCACAGCCACATGGTGACAGAGTTGGGGCTAGCCACCAGAGCCATCTGCTTTCAAAATCTACCGCCTCGCCTCTTCTGCTGAGGCTCTGACCTCCAGAAATCCTGGAGGTGGCAGCGCTCAGCCTTCCGTGAAGCCTTCTGAGATTCAGTGGGAAGGAGAGGCCCAGCCCAGGGCAGGGGCTTCCCTGGTGGGAGAACATTTTGGATACCAAGACAGGAAGTGGCCTCCCGTGAGGAACACTCTGTTTTGGAGTAAGCGGGGAGCAATCTCCTATCTGTGAGGCCTAGGAAATGCCCTGGGGGTTGAGAGGTGACCAAGACACAGACCTGGACCCTTTAAAACACCATAAAACCCTGGCTGTACCGTTCCCCTGACCAGTGGTCATTCAACAGCTATTAGCCTCTTCCCATGGAAAGGGGCTCCAGACCACGATTAGATGCCATTGCCCTTTCCAACGTTTATAGTGGTCCAAAAATAGAATGGACTTCCTTGTGAGGGAGTGAGGTTCCCATCAACAGCAAGTCTGGGATATGGTTGTAGAGCTGAATAGAGTATAGAACATTGAGCAATTCAGTGACTGATACAATGCGGTGTGACATTACCTACCAGGAGGCTCTATTCATTCCATTAGACACACAATATGTGTTTAGTAAGCACCTGCTGGATGCTGAGACCTGTGCTGTACACAGGAGATGCAAACTTAATATAATATAACCCATGCCTTCAAGAAGCCCCTATTCTAGCTTACGTCTCTCTCTGCCACTTACATCCCTTGCTGGTTCTCAGTTTGCTTTAGTCATGGATGAAGTTTGGTGGGCCTTGGCTTTAACATTCTAAACAAGTATACTGCATATTTGGTGTTCATTGTTCTTTTTTAAAAAGTCTTTAAGACAAGTGACTTAGGTCGTTTTTGTGAACACGAGGCTTGACCTGACTGCTTTTCTTCTAAAGCAGGACTTCTCAGTCTCCTCACTAGTGACATTTGGGGCTATAGAATTCTTTGTTTTGGGGGCTGTCCTGTGCTAATGGCATGCCTGACCTCTACCCCCTAGATGCTAGAAGCACCCTCTCCCCAAGTTGGGACTATCAAAACATCTCCAGGTATTGCCAGATGTCCTCGGGGACAAAACCATGCCCAGTTGAGAACAACTGTTCTAAAGGATTCTCTCCACTAAGACAAAGCCCAAAGTGAGGAATAAGATACATACGGTAAATCCGGGGTCCCTGCACCTGAGGACCTTCTAATCCTACAGTGCCTGCATTAACTAAGCACATGGAAAATAAAGCATGACCAAGGATGGTGTGCTGAACACTGAGCCATGGCCCTCTGGAGAGGAGAGGGCCTAGGTGCTAGGCCTGACGGCCGGATCATCCAATCCCACGGAAGAACTGTGGAGTTTGAATACCTGTTTCCTCACCGGGAAGTGGCATTATTGTGAGAGTTTGAGTGAAATCCAATTTGTACAAAGCACAAAGTAGGTGTCCCATCAACATGAATTACCTTCCTTTTTTCTCCAACGCCAATGCCACTTTTCCTAACCCCAGGAAAGGCAGCAGCAAATGCCACCAGCTAGCAACTTCACTGTCCTGCCTGACCCCCTCTCTCTGGACAAACGGCAGAGTAAAACAGTGTCCTCTTGGGAGTCCAGGCACATAGACACCTGAGTTTCTCTGAGTTGGGGATGTGTAGGGCCTGCAGCAAAGGCATCGCTCCCCCAACTGCCCATTTTTTGTTCCACACACAGGGCAGTTTTCAGACTCATCAAACAAAAAGGAAAAAGAAAAAAAAGGTTTCCGCAAGCCAGGCTTCGAAAGCATAAAATTAGCTGCAGAAAATTTCTGAACTTGAGCTAGCACGTTATTGGGCAAATTTTGAGTGCCATTTGCATTTGTTGAAAACAGCTCTTGGAGGGTTTCTGGGAAACCTGTTGAGCAGTGATTTTTTTTTCTTTCATTAGCCACCAGTTGCTAAGTGCATGGGCATCGTAGCACTCTGGGCACCACGGTTTGTAAGCAGCTGAAAGCCTGAGATCAAGTGCAAGGAGGACTCTGGCTGCCAAATTTCAGGGCAGGGAGAAATAAAAGGAAAAAAGAGAAATCTGGAATGTGTTTCTACTTACTGTCCATTCCAGTAAAATGAAACGATCTCTCCTCCAAACATGTGTTACTGCTTAGGCCAGAAACTGTATATATTGGTCTAAATCCAGAATGGTCTATGTGACATATTACTCTGTATGACAAAATTACTACAACCTGCATTCGCTGTAGAAATGCCTGCTGCAACAGTATAGGATGATAATTTGTTGTACAACAGAAGTACATAATAATTTCATGTCAGTGTGGGCCAGGCCTTGGGATTTTCAAAAGGAAATCTCAGATGCATGTGAACCAATGCTGAATAGGCACCCCCGATCCCTCCTCCTCTACCCCCAGGCCCCCAACACTCACATCGCATGTGATCAGAATAGGAGAAAGTGAGGCTTTATGTATAACATACCATATTCCACTTGAAAGTGACAAGAACACACACACACACAGACACACACACACACAATCAAAACACTAAAAATAAAGTCAAGTGGCAATCTGGTGTTCTCATGCATGAGGCATCAGTGGTCAGAGCTAGTTCACCTACCAAAGGGTGAAGGAGGGTCCAGGAGCCAACAGACAGGAATGTTCATCTTTCAGCACTGAGCTGCTTCGAACCCGTCCAGAGTGAAGCCACGTGAATTCCTCAAGACCCCTCCTCCCCGCATCCGACAAACCACAGCCCCCTCTTTGGCCCTTGTCTGGGCTAAGGTTTCATTACAAAGCCCGGGCCCCATTCCAATCCTCTCATCTGTCCCTCTAACGGGCTCCGACAGATCACTCCGCAGTACACGGATTCTCGTTGGGATAATGTCTCGGAGAGTAGCAACCTGAAATATGATCTAGTCAGAGTGCGTTAACGGTAAAGCATTTCTTTATGACACTTTTCACAAAGCAAGGTTGCAAACCAGGGAGAAATATACGACTAGAAAAACGGAATGCAGAACACAAAAACAGCCCCGTTGCTAAGACATGTTAGCGCGTGACACCACGTTTCCCGATGTGGACACTTCAGTTCTAGGAAAATGTTAAAACGTTTTTTTCTCTTCCTTCTCTCTCTTCCTTCCTTTCTTCCCTTTCTTCCTTCTTTCTTTGTCTTCGTTTCTTCCTTTTGCTCCTGCCTTTCTTTCCTTCCATCTTTCCTTCCGTTTCCTGTCCTGAGGTTTTCAGAGTAGGAAAGAGGAGACCTCCCTGGGGAGCATTGCTGAAGTGTCCTTTTCTGGGTGTTGCCCCAGATAATCTGGTCATCCAAGCGCTGCTGTCCTCCCAGATCACAGCATCTAAATTTCAAACCTATTGTTCCTCTAGAAAATTAACGAGGCTCCTCTCAGACACACTTAAAATGTTGCTACAAAGGAAAAGCTCCCATAAAACCCTTTTATATCTCAATTACATCAAAATCTCACTTAATTTGTCTCTCCTATCAGGGGCAATGACTTAAGCTACCGTGGCTTAAGGGAACGAAGCCTTCTCTGCCGTCAGCTGGGCAGCCAGACCTGTATTCTGGGTTTGGTGACCGTCGAAAATCTATCTTCTTAGAGTTTTTTGGTTCAATAAAACCTGAAACATATTTTGCCTGGCGTTTTTCCTCAGGATTTTTAAGCCCGTGTGTACTTTATGGCAAATGGGATCCATATGTTCCTGATTCATTGATACTTAAGCCATTAGGATGCTGTGTTGTAAGAACACTTTGATGTCCAAGGGCCGTCTTGCTGTTTGCAGGACTTTTTTCTTCACAAACAGGAAGTTTTCCCTTCTCAAGGAGTACACAGAGCGAGAGGCCAGCTCCCCAGAATGCGTGACAGTGAGCAGGAGGCAGTCCTGGCCGCCAGTATGTGCTTGTCTGGCCCCCAGACCCTGCCCCGGGGTGGGGAGGGAGGGGCCTTGTATAAGGAGCCTTGGAGCCGGGATTGGGCCTGGCCCTGGCGCCTGGGTCATTAGTCCCCTGCCCGCAACCCTGCGACTCGGAACCGCCTCCCAGAGTGGACTCAGCGTGCCTTGGCGTGTTTACTGCTTTTAAGAGACATAAAAAAAAAAAAACAAGAAAACAAACAGCCAAGCACCATGGTTGAAGAGAAGGGCGGGGACATCACTTGCCCCGCTTTCTTCAAGACTGCTGTGGAGACTGCCTTGGGGTTGGTTCAGGAGATAGACCAGTCCCGGGTGCAGTGGATGCCATTCCCCAGGGCACCTGCAGGATCTCTCAATGATCACTGTTTTGTCAGGGACCAGCCCATACCTCACAAGGTCCAGATGGGCCTCATGACCACCAGGCAAAGGCAGGAGACAGCCAGAGCTTTGGACACTGGCAGGCCTAGGTTTGGAATCCCAACTCTGCCACCTACCACCTCGGGCACATGACTTCACCCACCAGAGCCTCAGTTTCCCTTTCTGCAAGCTCTAAAAGACAGCCTGCAGAGTTGTTATGAAAAGCATGCCTAGAGGTGGATCAACTGTGGCGCCTAAGCCCTTCTCACTTCCATCTACACAGACGTGGTCACCTGTCTGGCTTTCCAGCCTCTCAGCCTGCTCTCTCCTGCCCGCGGCGCTCTCTCATGTGTTTCCTGGTGGGAGTGTGGACTCGCTCCCTCGCCCAAGAGGCCAGTCAAGACAGGCCCATGATTTCGGCCCAGCCAGAGGAGGACTGCATGTGTGAGTTTGCGTTTTGAGCTTGTGACTTCAGCACATGAGGGTGGCGGGGGTCAGACTCACCGCAGCAGCAGTGGCACTGGGTGGCCAGTGTGTTTCTGCTGTGTATTCCTGCCTCCTCCATCCTGAGACACTCTTGGTCCCATTCACAGTCCAGTCCCACCTCTTCAGCCTCCTGTCAACTCTGGGAGTCCCCGAAGTCCTGCTGGCGGGAGTCCTTCTTGCTTAGGATGGAGAAAACTTTTGTTTCTTGCAGCCAAGAACCCTGACAAATCCATACCTCTAAGCCCAGCTCACACATTCATTCTAATACCTACCCTGGTGATAATCCTTGTTCAATGCTCGCCTCTCCCAACTCTAGGAAAACAGCCTCTGCCTTTCCCACTCACTCACTCCGTCACACCCACCACTCTTGTCCTCCACCTCCCCCCTCGTGCCCTCTTTTCCTCTGCTCCTCACGTGTAGAGGACACCCGCACCCTCTGGGTCTCAAGTAGAGCTGACTCTAGGAGTAAGCACACAAGCCAGACATGGCCAGTTGGAGAACTGCATTCCTCTGAACAGGCTCATTGGTTCAGGAATAGGCACATGACCTAAATTGATCCAGTAAGTCAATCTTGTGTGACATTTTCTGGAACTCTTGGAGCATGAAGCACTCTTTCAGCTGGAGTTGCTAAACTAGTTGGTTATAGATCGGGAGCTGCAGGGGGCAAAGATGAACATTGCAAAGGGACAAACTGTCTGAAAAGGAAGCCAATACAGGAAAGCAGAGGCCATAGACAAAGACAGTGTCTTGATGACACTGTTTAACCCCCTGGATCCAGCCGTGCCTGAAACCATCACATCCCTGGACTTGCTGGATGTGTAAGCAAATCTACTTAAGCTTACAAACTTGGGGTTTTGTTACTTACAATGGAAAAAGTACACTGCCTTCAATCCTACAGTTGCTCACTTGAACCAGTCCTTTGCCAATATATGTAACTTCCTTGGTTCCACTCTTCTTCTACTACCCAACCTAGAAAAACCGCAGCCCTGGATGACTCCAACAATCAACCCTCCTGGCTCCAGCTCCGAGGCTGCAGAGAGCTGCTAGGGAAACCCATAGCAGATATACTGACCTCATTTCAACTACCTGATCTCCAAATTCAACCTGGTCCTCAATGGTGCCCTATAACACTACCGGGTCACTGACCCCAGCCCGACGTAGTTCTCCCACACACAAAATTCTTCTTTCAAATCCCCAGACTCATCAGTTCTCTTCTGCTCTCAGCAAGTGTTCCTACCTCCTGCTTCCTTAAGAAGCATTTAAGGCCACCTTCAACTTCTGCCCTTTCTGTTCACACACTAGCCCGGCAAAATTCTACCTGTAGGCACAGCTACCCTTTCCTTCTAGGCTCCTGCCTCGGGAGGAGAGGTGGACTGACTCCTGTCCAAGGCTGAATCTTCCCCTCTTCTGTTTTGGCTTTGAGAAAAGACACACCTGAGTTCAGCCCCAGCTCTGCCACAAAACTCACCAAGTGGTTTGTGGCCACCATGACTTGGCTCCCTGTGATCAAGCTTTCCTGGGCTTTGTGGCATTGCAGAGGACAACACCTATTCCCAGAATAGACATTGTCACATAGTCACAATGTGACTGTTCATTTTAAAAGTCACATCCTTGTTCTATGATTACGCAGCAATACGGTCCTGTTGTTATGGGAACAGATTATTCCTGTAATCCAATTCTTATAACTGTACACATATTTGTGTTGGAGTTCCTGGGGAAGAGGACTGGGAATGGGGCAGGAGACAAAAGGCCTGAAAGGCATTCACACAAAGCTTCCCACCGCTTGCCAGGACCCAAGACTGGACAAGCAGAAAACCACCGCTGCCATCGCCCAAAGGCGTCCTTTGAAAGGGAGCTGGGAGAAGCTGAGAAGGCATGCCACCTGCATCCCCTGACCTAACGTCACCTGGTGCCTCTCACTGTGACCAGCCCCTTCGGCGCACTGCCATGGACAGCATTGCACAGCTGTGCGTGTGCCGGGTACTCACTCTGCCGCCAGTGTTCATCAACCCTCAAATGCAGCGTTTCAAAGAAGGGTTTCACTGTGTGGTCTCCAGCAAACTGCTTCACTTTTCTGAGTTTGGTTGCCTCATCTGCAGGATGAGAATGACATGACCCTCTCCTCCCAGGGCAGAGGGAAGCGTGGAGGAGGTGTGGAACGTAGCCCTCCACATGGCTCCTGGTGTGCGGGCAGCACACGGGACAGTGCCTGCTGTTGCTCATCTCGCTCCCTACCCACCCCATCGGGATGTGTGGCCTCTTCCATCCCATTAACTCCTCCTCATCCTATCAATCTATTCTAGTTTCTCACCTTTGAAATTAAAATAAAACCAAAACGTTTCCTCACACCACATCCAATTTCCACCCACGTCTCTCTCTTCACATTTCTTGAGTATTTCTTCCCTGACAATGTCTACGCCTTTATTTCCCGTTCATACCTCAAAGCCCACGCAAGGCCGCCAGAGATTCTCCTCAGATTTACCAAGGATGCCTGGGAAAGCCTCTTCTTGTATGTACCTCAGCAGCACAAATACAGAGGAAGCTGGCAGAAGACTGAGGGATGTGTTAGAAGAAAACAGCCCCAGTAGGGCTGAGACTAAGGTGCGGTGAGTGAGGCACCCAGGGTGCAAAGTTTCAGGAGGGGAGGCGCTCACTCTCAGAGTTGTGCAAGAATGAGCGCCTCCTTAAATTCTGTAGCCAATGCACCTACTTGCCTCACCCTAGTTGTAGCCCTGCTTCTCAAAATAATCCAAAGTTTAGTTTATTTCTAACACAAAAAGGATACAAAAGGATACAAAAAAGATACCATGCAGTCACTAAAAGGAATGAAATGGATCCTTTTATATGGCTATTATGCAGCTACTCCCTCTGGCCATTTGTTGCCATAGGAACAGAGGCCCCAGGTCGCTGGAGGTTCTAACGTTTCAAGAGAAGTTGGAAATGTTAATTTTTATGTGAAAGCTTATGACTTTGGAAATTGCTAACAGAATAGATTTCAAGTGTTCTCACCACAAAAAAATGATAAGTATGTGAGGTAATAGGTATGTTCATTCGCTTGGTTTAGCCATTCCACAGTGTAAACCTACATTGAAACATCATGCTGTACACCATAAATATATACAACTTTTATTTGTCAATTAAAATAAATAAGTAAATAAACCAACCGAAAAACACACAAAAAAGAAAAGGAAGCTCATGATTTTAAAATGTTGTCATCAAAGTCAAATTAAAAATCGAACGCTTCGTCTGCCAAATAAAACCTATCAGTAGGCTAGATTCAGCCTTCAATCTGCAGATCACAGGTTTCTAGCCTCTGCTGGCTAAAGAGATGATGATCAGGGTCTGGGAGGTGTAGATGTGTGTTGGGGGTGGATGCAAAGAGAGGCAGAGAGTAAGGAAAGTGGTATCTCTGGTTGCTGGGAGGGCAAGGAATCAGGCCCTCCACCGACAGCAGTAGCATCCTAGGGGATGGCAGAACCCCAGAGGTGGCTATGTGGTGCTATCCTACATACTGGGGTTTCCAGTCTCGGCAAAGACTCCATCCCTATGTGGATTTGAAGAGAACATGCCGGCCGGGCAACAAGTGTCTCCTTGGCAGCCAGTGTGCACTGAGGGAGATGGATGACCAAAGGCTCTCCCTGACATAACCCGGGAGTAGAGGAGCCCCAGGGATGACTGAAGTTGAGTTTCCTGCTAGACCATCAGAATGGGACCTTCAGATCATTTTAAAGCTGATCAAAAAAGATAATAGGAAACGGTTATTTCTTGCCCACCTGAGATTCACATTCTCTGTGCTTTTAAGTGCATCTTTCTATTTTTGTCTATATTTAGTCTTTTAAGGAATTTTTTAGAGTTGTGCCCTGGCTAAGAACTGCCATTCTTCATATTTGTCTTCCTCACCACCAGATCCTGAGAGCCTTTACCACAGCATTACCCAATAGAAATAGAAAGTGACCCACAAGTGCAAGCCACATACAAAATTCTAAATGTTCTAGTAGCCACATTTTAAGAGCAAAAAGAAACAAATGAAATTAATTTTAACAACATATTTTAGTTAACCCAATAGATCTAAAGTAAATCATTTCAACAAATGATCAATATTTTAAAAATTGAGACATTTTCTAAGCTACTAAGTCTTCAAAATCCCTGTGTATTTTCTATATACATCCACATTTCACACACTCAGTCGTGTGACCAGAGGCTGGGTATGGCAAGCACAGGCCCAGCCCAATGTGAGTGCCCAATGAATGAATAACTCGGGGCCCTTGAAAAAGTTACTGAATCCTGCTAAGCTCCAGGATTCTCATCAGGGGAGAGCATACACCTTGCAGGCTGCTCTGAGGATCCACTGGGGTCACCCCTAATCCACCAGGGCCTGGCACGCAGGTGCCAAATGAATTTTTGTAAAATAAATAAATGTTAGCTATCATGTTGTTATATTTGTCTGAAGTTGTGATTCTTAACCTTTTTCGGGGGTGACAGGCCCTGCTGCAAATCTGATAAACACTCCTCTTAGCAAAATCAATCCAAACTGAAAATATTGGATAAGATTTTATATTCACAGCCAGGTGCAGTGACATGCACCTGTAGTCCCAGGTACTCAGGAGGCTGAGGGGGTAGGATCCGTTGAACCCAGGAATTCAAGACCAGCCTGGGCAACATAGCAAGACTCTATCTCAAAGAAAAAAAGATTGTATTGACAGAATCTCTACAAACCAACCACAGACTTCCTGGTGTACAGACCCAAGTAAGAAATCTATGGTCTGAAAACATATCTCTATTTCCAACAAGTGAATATATGAATGATACATTATCAAATGTATATATCCTGGGCTCAAGAGATCCTCCCACCTCAGACTCCTGAGGAGCTGAGACTACAGGTACATGTCACTGCACCTGGCTGTGAATGTGAAATACATTTCAAATTTATATATTGTTCATACTCTTTATGCTTTATTAAAAATATTCCTGCCTTCAATTGGTGAGTTTCTCTTTTCTCTTTTGTAGAGTCATTTTTTAAGTTGGAAAGCAGCCAGTCTCCTTTCCAGTTGAATGAGGTGCGATGGTTTTGCCAGTGAGGGAAAGATTTTGGATATGTCCATCAAAAATTCATGTTTTGCTATAAAACTTGATTTTTTTTTGCAACATCTAAGTCATGTACCAGCACTGTATCACCAAATACAAATTTAATGGTCACAAGCCATGTTTCCCAACTTGTTCAAATAATATACATTTGTTAAGATAAAATACAATAAATACAAACTAAAATGTATAAAAATAAGAACAGGGAAAATACCACAAATAGTGCTTACCACTCAGACACCTGTTTATGTTTTCATGTATTTTTCCAGCATTTTTTCTATGTATATGTTTTTGATAATCATGTTTACCTATATTTTATAAATGCACATTTTTTATTTATTTATATTTGTATCATAAATTATTATATAAGTTATGCTTATTTATATATAGATATATTTATATGTATTTTTAAATTTCATATATGTATTTGTGTGTGATACATGAATATTTATTTATCTACTTATTTCCTGCTTTTTAAAAATGTATTATTTCTAAGCATTTCCCTGGATTGTCTTAAACTCTCCTTAAACCTTATTTTAAGTGACTGTCATATATTATAATAGTCTACAGAATGGAGGCACCGTGCTCTCCCTAATCCTTCCCCTACTGCTAGATTTTTAGATGTTCTCAACTAGTTGCTCTTTTTTTTTTTTTTTTTTTAGACAGAGTCTCGCTCCGTCACCCAGGCTGGAGTGCAGTGGCACGATCTCTGCTCACTGCCAGCTCCGCCTCCCAGGTTCACACCATTCTCTTGCCTCAGCCTCCTGAGTAGCTGGGACTACATGCGCCCGCCACCACGCCCAGCTAATTTTTTGTATTTTTAGTCCAGATGGGGTTTCACCTTGTTAGCCAGGATGATCTCGATCTCCTGACTTCGTGATCCGCCCGTCTCGGCCTCCCAAAGTGCTGGGATTACAGGCTGGAGCCACCGCGCCCGGCCCTTAATTAGTTGCTTTTATAAAGAGCCCGGAAATGAATATCTTTCTGCACAAAAGCTTTCATCTCACTGGGCTGAGGCATCTGCTATGGTCTGAATGTTGTCTCCAGAATTCATGTTGAAATTTAACCTCTATTGTGGTGGTGTTAAGAGGTGGCACTTTGGGGAAAGTGATTAAGTCATGAGGCTTCTACCATCATGAATGGATTTGAATGGGTTAGTGCCTTAAAGAGGGCTGGAGGGAACTTACTTAGGCCCTTTTTGCCCTTCTGTCCCTTCCACCATGTGAAGACATGGCATTCATCCTCTCCAGAGGGCACAGCAGCAAGGCGTCATCTCAGAAATGGTCTCCGGGTCCTCATCAGACACTAAACCTGCGTGATCCTTTGATCTCAGACTTCCCAGCCTCCAGAATTGTGAGAAATAAATTTCTATTATTTATAAATTGCCCAGTTTCAGATACTTTGTTATAGTAGTGCCAGTGGACTAAGACAGGATCTGATCTAAATAAAACATTTTACATGTGTTGCCTTACTCTTTCCAATTTATACTCTTTCCCCAGTTGTATCTCTCCCGTGAGCAACACCAGAATCAGCCAGCTAGAGCAAACGCTTCGGATGACATCGTACTCCAGGTCACCCCCGAGGCTCTCAGGCACCCTGGGAGCCTGTGACGAGCATTTTACAAGTATTCCTGCAAGTGCGAGGAAGAGAAGCAGCACACCCACAGCATGACATGCACCCCAAATCATCTTTTCTTTCAGCAGATACGCAAAGCACTCCCGTGTGCTGCATGGCAGCAGGAACTGGTCACAAGACTGAGAGCAAACAGACATGCTCTCCCTCTGGAAGTTTACACGTTGCTGGGGGAGACAGAGGTGAAATAAATAAACACATATTAAAAATGGAGATAGAAATAAGTGTAAATTATGATTGGTGTAATGGAGGAAAATAATAGAAGCATGCCTAATTTAACCTGAGGCCCCAATGGCCTTGTTTTGAGCAAAATCTGAAAGCATTAAGCAAGTTGGACTGGCGAAGAGCTGGTGGAAAGGTGGTTTCAAGCAGAGGGACCTACGTGAGTAGAGTTCCCAGGGCAGAAAGAGCTCATTGTGCTCCGAGAACTGAGAGGAGCTCAGGTGGTGGCCTTGTCGCAGAGGGAGGGCAGAGGGCTGAGATGAGACCAGAAGGGTTTGCAGGATCTGGCCCCACAGACCTTGTCAAGGGATTGGGCTTTGGGCTAAGAGCAAGAAGAAACTAGTGGCTAACTGGGCAATGGCATGGTTGGACTCACTTTTGCCAGACTGGATGCCGTGTGAGGAGTACACTGGTACAGACAAGATTAGAGGCCAAGAGATTACATAGGGCCCATAGCTACCATCCAGTCAAGAGATGACAGTGACTCAGAGGGACGGTGGCCTTGAGACAAGAGATACAATCCACAAGGGTTGGAATTTATTAGATGTGGGTGATGAGTGTGAGGAGTCAGCCATGACTCCCAGGACCCTGGGATGTAGCCCTGCTCCCTGAAATGTGGGCGGAAGGCAGGCATAATAGAGAGAGAAGAATAAGGTTCCTTACTGGGTCGCTACTCAAGGATTTCCACTGAGTTGCCCTTGAGGCAAGGGAAAGCTGCCGTTAAAGATGCAAGTCTAAGGAAATAACTCAATTTCAGTTTTTTAAAAAGTATGTTGTACCAATGACCCTTGGTTGTACCAATGACTCTTGGATCCATGAATAAATAAGTTTGGAAATGCTGTAGACCATATATCTCCCAATTAGAGCTTCACAATCCAGTGGGGCACATACAGCTTTCCTTGCAGGAAGAAAAGTTGCTTAACTTTGTTTAAACCTGCGCTTCATATATTATTTGATCAAGGAATCATGTGTGTCTACAGCACCTATTAAAATTCCCTGGCACTGAAATTCTGTAGAAAACCCTTTAGGAAAAGTTGATCTAACTGTATAATTATTAGTAAAAAACACATACACACATACACACACACACACACCCCCCACAAACAAGCAAACAAAAAACACCTTAATGGTCTCCTAACCAGGGCAGACCCACAATGAAACACAGCTGAGAAGCAGTTTGTTATATTTATACCTGCTTTTAATTATATGCAAATTAAAGAGTGGTTTATGCAGAAATTTCTAGGAAAAGGGCGTTAACTTCCGATTCATGGGGTGGTTGCTATAGAAAGGGATGGTAACTTCCCATTGTTGCCATGGCAACAGTAAACTGACATGGCCCACTGGTGGGCATGTATTATGGAAAGCTGCCCCTGTTCTAGCTGGTCATCAATTTGGTCTGTTGTCTGCAGACCACCTCCATTGCTGAGTCCCGCCTCCTACCTCACTGGCCTTGGAGTAGGACTTTGACAACTGAATGGGTAGTTTGCAGATAGAAGGGAGATGGAGAGGACAGCATAAGGGTATTCGAGAGGAAAAGTCCATGTCCTTAGGCTCGGTATAGCAGCTGCTTCCTTTACAAGAGGAAAGACCCAGGGACACTGTGAGACCCTGCTTGCTCTCCCTGCCTCCACTGTGAGACTCTCCAGTCCTCTTTGCCACCTGCAGCCCACATCATCTTTCAAGGGGAAACCTGATAATATCACCTATCTGCTGAGAATTCTTCGATGGCTTTCCAGAGCTTTAAGATGAGGATCGAGATCTTCAAAGGGGCTGTATGGCCCTGCCTGGCCCACCCTCAGCCTGCCTCTCATTTCCTTCAACCTCTTACTGCTCTGAGTTCCCCTGCCCTGCTACCTTAATCTCCATCATCGAACCTGCCATTCTGCCTTCATGTCAAGCCCTTCGCTCATGCTGTTCTGCCTGGAGCATCTGCCTTCTTAGGCCATGCCCACATGCCTTAGTTGAGTGCGCTCCTTCCTTCCAAGCTTAGTTCCCTTGTCACTCATCAGGGAAACTGTCTCTGACCCTTCAGATGATATCAGGTCTCCTCATGGGCTTGTGAGCTGTTCCATCATAGCACTTATCACAGGATGCCACTCCACATTTGCTTCTCTGATCCTTTGATTGAAGCCTGTCTCTTCCACTTGTTACACAAGATCAGAGACCATTTTTATTTGTTTGCTGCACAGTGACTGGTATATAATAAGTGCTCAGTAAAAATGTGTAGCATACATTAGTAAACACAAGTGGAATATAAGGGACTGTCACAGGTGGGGAGCTTAGGGACAAAAAAAATAGGAAGAGGACAAATGATATTGTTCAAGCAGTGAAGCAGAATCACTAGCAGATACACATTAAGAGATTTATGGCAAGGAATTGGCTTACACCCCTTGGGGGCTGGCCAGGGAAGTCAGAAATTCACAGGGCAAGCCCTCAAGAGGGGCAGCCTAGAACACTCTGTTACAAGCCAAAGCTGCCGCCCACTGGCAGAATTTCTCCTTCAAGGAAACCTGTTTTCTTCTTAATGCCTTTTAACTAATTGAATCAGGCCTACCCAGATTATCTAGGATAATCTCCCTTACTTAAAGTCGAATATAGACACTAATCACATCTATAAAATACCTTCACAGCAACACCTAGATAACACATTGATTGAATAACTGGAGGTTGTAGCCTGGCCACATTGACACATCCCAAGACCATTACAGACATCAAACAAAGTCTGAAGTCTTTGCTTCAAAACTGGGAGGCAACAGAGGAAGGCAAATGACACCGAGCTTCGGAATCAGGTTGACCAGTTCACCTTCTGTAACTTCTAGCTAAGTGAGCCCAGTGTGGCAGAAACTGGCTGGCTCTTCAGCAAAATCGTCTCCTTTTCTTCCTGGGCACACAGCAAGGCTACCTTTCCCAGCTTCCCTTGCAGTTAGATTTGGCCATGTGACTGAGTTCTAGCCAATGACACGTGAGAAGGGAGTGTGCCAGTTTCACATTGGTCCATGAAACCTCCCTACCCTTCCCTGTGCTCTTTCCCTTTTCTGTCTGGCTGAATGGAGATGACCCCAGGGCAACTTTGGAATTTCCATGTTGAAGATGGAAGCACCTCCATTATCCTGAGTCCCAGATGGTGCAAAAGAAAAGGCTACCCTACTGACCTTCTTGCTCACTTGTTACTGTGAAGTGAGCAAGAAATAAACTTCATAGTATTTAAGACCCTATATCTTTGGTATTGGGTCTACTTGTTACAGCAGCTAGTGTTATACTAACTAATACACTTGAGCAAGTTACTAAACCTTTCTGAGCCTTGCTTTTCTCATCTCAACCTAGGATAGAAGCATGTTCTTATAAAAATGCATATGTATTGGTTAGTGTCTCTTTTACAGCAACAGAACTCATGTTAGACAATGAGGAGATTCATTTATCTCTCACATGAGAATTCAGGCATAAGCAATTCTGGGCTGTTATGGTGGCTCCATGGTGCCATGATCCTAGATTACTTCCCTCTTATTTGTTCTGCTATCTCTAAGGTATAGCTCTGTCCATGTGCCCCAAGGTAGCTTGCTGTCATGTTTGCGTTCCAGCCTGCATATAGAAGGAAAGGGGCATGCTCTTTCCTTTTAAAGGCATGATATTGAAATTGCATGTATCTCTTCTCCTCACATCTCATTAGCCAGAACATGGTTCTACCTGGGGAGAAGGAAGAGGGTAAGATATTCAGCCTTTATGCTGCACAACAATGTGCTGAGTTTAAAATCAGGGGTTCTGATCCTACACCCAAGAAGGGAGAATGGATACTGGGAGACATCTTGCAGTCTCCGCACAGATGTAAAGCATTTAGCACAAGGCCTGACCAGCAGAAAGGGCTGGATAGACAGATGGCATTCGTAATTACCCCAGCAACCACTCCCCCGACTCTTCAGTTCTCTGGGCTGTCTTCTACTTCCTCCTCACCCCTAATCACTCAGACACTGTAACCCCTCCAATGTGCATTGAGACAAGATTGTTAATAGGCTTTCATTCAACAAGCCACAAGACACCAAGCTGGACAGAAACCTGCCCCACCCCTCATGCAGATGCTTGATGGGCTCAGCCTATGGCCTGGTCTGGGTGACTTGAACACGTCCTCAGCACTTGCTTCTCTGAGACCAGATGTCAGCCACATGAAGCCTAATGATCTGCAGCTGGTCTTTGGGCATCCTTGGACTCCCAGAGGCCCAAGCCGGGGAATGATAATAATTATAATAATAATTGCTACTGTTTAGTGTTTGCCAACAGCTTGGGTGTCAAAGAGGGTGAACATGCTTGCTCATTAGCACACACAGACTCAGACTGGGGAAGTGTGTTCTCCACTTTAGAAGTGAGACAGCTGAGGCTGCAATAAGTGGACTTGCCGAAGCCCACATAGCAAGTAAGTGGTAGAGGCAGGATTGGAACCCAGGTTTTTCATACCACCCATCCCTGTTCCCTAAAACATCAATGGCAGAGGGCCTGAAGCAACTCCTAAGAGGTTTCATTCATGTCTTCCCAAGCAACCCTCCCCTTTTCCTCTTGTATGTGCGATGGGAGGATCCAGCCCTATCCCACTCCCAGCCCATGTGGTTTGGATGAGGCTCCATGCCAACCCAGGAAAGCATGGCCCAGGCCTAATCTAGTTGGTGCATTACACCCCCTGGCCACACCAATGGGTGCAGGAGTTGGCTTGTGACCCAACTAAAAGGGCTCTGGCTAGGAACGTGACACTGAATAAGAGAGCATGCGAAGATTGGCCGAAGGCCACCAATCTGTGAGGCCTGAAGAAGGAAGGCAATGAGCATTGACTTACGAAGGGACAGGGAGAATATACTGGATTCTCCAATCCTGTTTAGCTCCTGCTTGAGCTGGAATCACCTGGGCTATGCAGGGCCATGAGCCCAGGGCTGCACATCTAGGAAATGGCCAAGGTAGTATCTAAAGGAGGTCTGGGGCACCTGTTCACACGCAGAAGGAAAGGTAGACAGTAACCACACTACAGCCTGAGAGGGATGGATGCTGCTTTATCCTTCAGCTCACCGTCCACCCACCCTACCATTTTACCTTTTCTCATTCTCTCCTGGAGCCCCCAAGGCAGTCCCAAGGCTTATCCATGTATAGCCAATGTGGCCTTGAGCAAATGACTATAAATTCCTTTATATGTTCAGAGCAGGCAAAGTAAAAACAAAAAGACATCACCTCTCTTATACTGTTTTGGAACTACTGACTGCCCTCACCACATTGTCCTTATGTATTTGCCCATGGAATGCTGGAGGTGCCATCCTCAGCTGCTGGGAGTGCCGGAGGTTTCCTGATGGTGCTCGATGCCACTGCAGAGTTTCCAGTGTCTCAGGGCTTACTGTTTACTATGCATCAGGTGCTCTCCCAGGTGCTGGACAGCCAAGGGTAAGCAAATGCAGAAACCATGTCTGCCCTTGAGGGGCTCACAGTCTAGTGCCCCATGGAAACCACCAGACTTCCCTTCCTGAAGGAGTTCAGGAATTACCAATAGAAAACTGCATCCTGCAGCAGACCTAGATCTGTGTTTTCGCATCCAGGTTTTGCAGTGGAAGTCTTCAGCTTTAGCTAGCTATGGGCTGATTTGGTGCCTAGCAGGTATGTGCTTGAGTGTTTGACATGAGGGAGAAATCTGACTTTTTAATAAACTGAACTTTTAAAAATACCTGCAAGTGGGTGCATCATTTGGGGTCTCAGGAGGAACAGATGGCACTGTTCAAAGGGGTGTCAGCAGAGAGTTGAATAAAGGGACTGATTTTAGGGGTGTGGAAGCCAACGAGGAATTGTGAAGCCCCCAGAAAAATAGTAGTGGGAAGTTGCCACTGCTGGTAGAAAGAAGAGACAAGGGAAGAAAGGAGAGGATGCAGAACCCAGAAAGAACCCAGTTGTGCTTTTCCCGAGGACCTACACACATGTGACTCTGGCCATTATTGATGTACCTCCCAGTTCTGTCTAAAGCTCAGCCTTTTCTCCAGAGCGCCATCCCTTTCAAAGTCTGATGAATGTCTCCACCTAGGTTTTTCACAGGACATGCAAATACAACAGGAGCAAGTCAGAACTCAGAGCTGGATTACTACATAGGCAGATGAAGCAAGTGTCCACTAAAGCAGAGGGAACAAGAATAAGAAGAATGGAAAGTATTTAAGTATATTGTTATTTCACAAAACAGTATTAAAGTGTGCAGGTGTTTACATTAGTGACAGAATGACTACGGAGCTATAAGGAAAAAAGTAAACTTTGCATGCATAAAATTTAACTCACGCCATACATAAAATATAACTCTTGTAAAGGTTAAAAGATTCTAATTTCTTGAAGAAAACACAGGAGAAAAATTTTATATATTTGGGATAAGCAAAGATCTCTTAGATGGCGGGGGGGGAAACCATGAGCCATAAGAAAAAAATTATAAATGCGGTTTATCAAAATTTCATTTTTTTCTTCTTCAAAAGACAACATTAAGAAAATTAAAAGGTAAACCACAGACTCAGAGAAGTTATTCTCAAAACAATTATCTGACAAAGGACTTGCATCCAGAATTTAAAAGAACTTCTCTAACTCGGTAATAAGAAGACAAATAATCAAATTTGTTTTAAATGGGCAAAGACTTTGCCTCTCAAGAAAGGATATATGAATCTCTAATAAGCACATATAAAGATGTTCAACATTGTTGGTCATCGAGGAAATACAAATTTTGAACTACAGTGAAATACTACTTCATACCCACTGAAAAAGGCTAAAAAAATTTTTTAAAGGTCTGACTACACTAAGTGTTGGTAAGGACACAGAGCAAATAAATTGTTCATGTGCCACTGATAGTAAAGGAGAATGGTACAATCACCTTGGAAAGCAATTTGGCAGCTTCTTTTAAAGCTAAACATATACTTTATGATCAAGCCATTCCATTTCTAGGTATTTACTGAAAGAAATGAAAATATGTGTTCTCAAAGGGCTTGCACACAAATATTCATAAGTCTTTTCATAAAAGGCAAAAACTGAAGACAACCCAAATAGCCACCGACAGATGAAGGGATAAACCAATGGTGGTATAGTCATACAACAGAGTAATAAACACACTACTGATATTCACAGCAACACAAAGAATCCCAGAAGTACGATGCTGAGTAAAAGAAGTCAGACACAGAAGGATATTTTCTGAGTAACTGCATTGATTTGAAGTTCTAAAACAGGTAAAACTAATGCACCGTGATAGAAATCCGATCAGTAGGGGATGTAGGTATTGTGTAGAAAGGCTCAGGAAGGAAATGTCTGTAGTGACAGAAATATTCTATATTTTGACTGGGGTGGTGGTTACACAAAAGGTGTACACATTTGTCAAACTCATTGCAATGTGCCTGAAACATGTGCATTTATTGTACGTAAGTCATTGCTAAATAAAGCTGGTTTTCGTAAAAGCATTGAAGTCATTATCACAGGAAAAATAGGAGCGACTTTCTGAGAGTGCACCATCATCTTTCCAGTGACCACGGTCTCACTGTCCCAACCCAGTTCTACCTAAAGTTGTCATCCTCTCCCCACTCCCCTAAACACTTCTTGGCCCTCACTGGCTCTGGCGCGGAATTGGTGCCTATGCTGGAACACGGATGTATCCCGACAAATCCTTCTTTTCCCCCCTCACGTCCTTCCTGTCCATCACCAAGTCCTCTTGGTTCGCCCTTCACATTGCCTTCTCCGCAGCCCCACCCACACGGGAAACAGGCTCCTCCACACCCCTCCCCCACCTCCTGTTTGCCTTGCTCTTCACAGTCCACAGCTGCTTCTCACTCCTCAGAAGAGACATTTCGACATTCCAGTGCCTACCAATTCGCCTCTTCTCCTTGAGGAAAATAACTTTATTTTGATAGGATTGGCAATGGGCCCAACTGAGAAATTACCTTTCCAAGCCCTTTCAGATCCAAGATGGAAACTTTCACCCAAAGGCATAGAGATGGGAGCCACTGGTGGGGAGAAGAGTTTCCAGAAAAGCATAGTACAAAGAGGTTGACTCAGCTGAGTGGTCTTTTGGCCCTTTCTCCATCCCCATTCATCTTGCTTCCTGACTGGAATGCTAATGTGATGGCTGGAGCAGCAGTGACCAGGTAGGGACCATAAGGAGATGTTAAGGATGGAAACAGGTACTAAGGATGGTTGCAGCTGAGAGATTAAAAAAAAAAAAAAAGAGTCTGGGATGTTAACAACATTGAGGAGATCAGTTAACGGTCAACTGCCTACTTTGGGTTCTTTTATAAGAGAGAAAAATAAATCTCTACCTGCTTAAGCCAGAGTTACCTGCATCTCTTTTATACTGAGCTGAAAGTCATTCCTACCTGTTGTAGTATCCTCACTGCCCTCTGGATAAAGTCTTGCCTTCCTTGGCATGGCTTACAGGTTCTTCATGCCCTCGTCCTCCGGATTTCTATGGACGAACTTCAGTAGGTTTATGAAATTAGATGCAAAATTGTTTGAGCATGTGTGCATTTTCCCCTAGAAAGAGGATCAACAGTTTTAATCAGATTCCCCAAGAGACCTGCGGCCCTTTCCCCAAGGTTTTTTCAACCTTACATGACAGCCCCCCTTGGTAGGCCTAAATACTCCCTTTTACACTTGAGGAAACAGATTCTGATCACTTCAACACCTTGTAAAGTGCTGGATTCTCTTCCTTCCTTCCTTCCTTCCTTCCTTCCTTCCCTCCTTCCTTCCTTCCTTCCTTCCTCTGTCTCTTTCTTTTTTTCTTTCCTTCCTTCTTTCTTTCTTTTTGAGACGGAGGCTGGAGTGCAGTGGTGTGATCTCGGCTTACTGCAACCTCTGCCTACCGGATTCAAGCAATTCTCTGCCTCAGCCTCCTGAGTAACTGGGATTACAAGCGCCCACCACCATGCCTAGCTAATTTTTTTGTATTTTTAGTAGAGTCAGGGTTTCACGTTCTTGGCCAGGCTGGTCTTGAACTCCTGACCTAGTAATCCACCCGCCTTGGCCTCCCAAAGGGCTGGGATTACAGGCATGAGCCACAGTGCCCGGCCTGGATTCTTGAGAAGTGAAGGGAGAAGGAATAATGGATGAGTCTGGAGAAAAAGATGCCAGGAAAGAAGCGGACTGTTCTCATGTTTGAAGCCAGGGCAGAGGGTCTACATTTGCACTCTTGGCCGGGGCTTTCTGAGGCCTGCTGGGTGTCCTGCCTTTCAGCTATTGTGGCTTTGACAACCAAGGGCACTCTTTTTTACATGTTACCTGCCTTCAGTTCTGCTTGCCTAATGTCTGCAGTTGATTTCTCAGTAACTGAGAGGCTCTGGCTTTTGAAGTCATCTCGTCAGCCTGGTTTATTGCTGCTCTGTTCAACTGATGTGTTACCCTGGATTGGTGCACAGCCCCCATATTTCCAGAGCATGTGCTGGGAGCCCTGTCCAGCAGCCACAGGGACTGGGGAATAAGAGGCCCAGCAGATTTTCTTAACCTGTCTTTGCTCGGTTCCCGAAGAAGGTGGATGCAACTTCTGAAAAGTTACAATGTGTGCTGAGCTCTGGTTGGCTGAGCCCACGTCAAGCCTCACAGAATCCCGTTGAGAGCATCTTCTCGAACTCTCAAGATATTATGAAGGATTCGGTGCAGTGGATGTTTTTCTCCTGTGTTTAGATGCCCAGCATCTGAGCCTCCTTCCTGTGTTTGGGGCACTCCAATTTCATGATTCTGAGTGAAAGACAGGGGGGTTCACCTCCCTCTTCCGAAGCTGGAAAGGCCAGACCCTCACTTTCCCCACATCCCTCACAGGGTACGTAGCCAGGGCACCACCAGCCATCTCTCCATATTATCAGGGGGGAACTGGTGACACCAAAAAGAAGGACAATGGAGAGACTGCCTTGGTAGGAGCAATCAGCAGTGTGGGACAGTAGGAAGGTACTATGACATCTACAGAGCGGTGGCTCTGGCGGTAGCAGTGTCCTTGTGGGGCAGGTTCCGTGCTTGATGGTGGCCAAGGTTCTGGCTGACTTTCATGCCAGCCTGGCTCTCTCCTTCATTTCGTAGGTCGGGAAACTGCGGTGCCTACAGTAGAAGTTACCCATGTACACAGACAGGCAGCAGTTTAGGACTGTTGTCCGGGGCTCCTGAGCCACAGCCAAATGTATACACTTTTCTCTGACCTATTTCCCTCCTTAAACTTTGAAGTCAGCTAGGAAATACCCTAACGCCACATAATAACAGAGATCCTCAATTCCATTCCATGAGGCTATCTCATTCCACAAAATGGGCATTTATGTAGCACTCACTATATACTGGGAGAATGTATCAGCTATTGTTCTTAAGGAGACTATCTCATTCCACCAAACAGGCATTTATTTAGCACTTACTACATACCCCATAACTGCAGACACTGGGAGAGTATATCAGCTATCATTCTTACAACAAACCATCCTTACACTCAATGGCTTAAAACAATAAGTATTTATTATTACTCTTGAGCTCTGCTGGTCTTGGCTCATTCACGCATCTGCAGTCAGCTGTGTGCCATCCAGGTGGCTCTGCTGATCCTGGCTGGGTGGCTCACACACTTGGGGGTTGGTTGGCTGTAGGATGGTCTGCAATCACCAAAATCTGGAGGAGGAAAATCCTACCTTCCAGGGAGATATCAAGGCTTTGAGAAAATGATGTTGAGGGCTACTGGGCTCTCCCACGGCATGCTCTTCCTCCTGACACCACCCTTTGCTGACCCTCCGCCTTCCACTCAGCTGAAAGTCTCCACGCCAGAAGGTGCAGCTTACTTGTCCCTTGATGGTTCCAGAGATCGGGTGCTCCGTTTAAGTCATTTATCTCCTCATGGCTTTTTCTTTTCGGTTTCCCAGCAGCCGAAGTGGGGGCAGGGGAGCGTCAATTGCCTAATATTTATTGTGAGAGAGGAAATAACTCCCAGCAAAACTTTTCCTTAACACCTACTTCTGAAATAAAAATTCATGCAGGGCTTCATCTGGGTCCCCTAAATCACATAGAGGACCAAGTCTCCACAATAGCCCTACAGGAATGGAGTACAGAATACGCAGAGCTGTTTCTTGGGCTGCCTCTGGATGAAGGCTTAGGGGTAAAGATCCACCAACACAAGGCCAGAGGGCAATCCAATATGATGCGGCAGTCACGTCCGACACGTGGCTCTGTAAAGAGACAGAGGCCCCTGGTACAGAAAAGCAGGTGGCACCCTGCATAAGGAAGACATGGCTGGCCTTTGGAGCCCCAATCTGCCAGACGCTGTGCTAGGTACCATGCATTGGAGTCTCCTTCACTCTCCACCACAGCTTCCTGTAGGGAGCATTTCCTCCTTTACACGAAAGAAAACTGAGACCAAGAGAAGCTGAGTGACTTATCCAAGGTCCCATGCTAGCAAGTAAGCAGCCAAAGCCTGTCAGATTCGTATCACTTTTTTACCCCCTGGGCCACAGAGCAAAGTATTCATCTCCTCAGGGACCCCAACTGTTAGGTAACAGAGAGCTGTGTAAGTCACCAGAATGAAAATGCAGAACTCCTATAATTCATATCAATAGCTGGATTTGAGAGTCTCTGCCTACTTTTTCAGATTTCAACTTAGAGAAAATGTTAACATAGTTACCAGCTCTTTCTCTCCTATAATCACCTTTTTTTTTTTTTTTGAGACAGAGTCTTGCTCTGTTAGCCCAGGCTGGAGTGCAGTGGCCAGATCTCAGCTCACTGCAAGCTCCGCCTCCTGGGTTCATGCCATTCTCCAGCCTCAGCCTCCTGAGTAGATGGGACTACAGGTGCCCGCCACTACGCCCGACTAATTTTTTATATTTAGAGACAGGGTTTCACTGTGTTAGCCAGGATGGTCTCGATCTCCTGACATCAAATGGTAATAATTATGGACACATTTTATTTGTTTGTTTATAACATGCTTCTTCCATTAAGGAATTTGGGGTGGTACAAAACAAAAATATGTCATGTGTGTGATACACAGAAGAACCAAAGCAAAGGAAAATGAACCAATCACATGGTAGTGTGAATAACTTGAAACTGAGCTTTTAATCTGGTTCTGAGCTTCCAGGCAGCTAGAGCAAAAAGGAATACAAGATTAGTTATTTGTGTTTGCTTTTTGTTTTGTTTTGTTTTGTGTTTTGAAACAGAGACTCTCTCTGTTCTCCAGGCTGGAGTACAGTGGCGTGATCTCAGCTCACTGCAACTTCTGCCTCCTGGATTCAAGCAATTCTCCCACCTCAGTCCCCCAAGTAGCTGGGACTACAGGTGTGCACCATCACACCTGGCGAATTTTGGGTTTTTTTGTTTGTTTGTTTGTTTGTTTTTTTTGTAGAGACAGGGTTTCTCCATGTTGCCTAGGCTGGTCTTGAACTTCTGAGCTCAAGTCACCCACCTGCCTCAGCCTCCCAAAGTGCTGGGATTACAGGTGTAAGCCACCACACCCAGCCTCAGGAATATAAGATTAGTTATTCACATATTTTCTGAAGGGAGAAGAGCATATCCTTTCCTCAGGTTTCTCCTAATATTGAATTCTGAAAGAAATTTACTTATGAAAGCACCACTGAGTGATATATGTGACAATATCTTCAATGATATTTTTATAAGAAATACATTCTGGAATCCCATATGACTGTCCATGTGGGACATTAAAACTCAACTCATAAAATTAAATTCTGAGACAGAAATTCTGATGGGTATTACAGGAAACTGATAGAAATGAGTTCTTTTATATACTGTCAGAAGGCAACACCTAATCCCCTGTTTTGGTATTCGGACACAGTATTGTGGTTCTTGTTAGATTCAATGCTCAAAATCATTGTCTCATTCCCTTATCACATAGGACCATTTCAGTTTTTCAGCTGCAAGTAATAGAAAACCCAACTCAAAGTGCTTTATCCAAAATATAATGTTTTATTCATGTTATTGAAAAGTTTTCAGGCACGGCTGGATCCAAGGGCTTGAGTAAACTCAAATAAGCTTGGTCTCAACAATTAGCACGAGGTGGGCTTCATCCTCAGGATTCTTACGGTGACAGAATGGTTCTGGCAGCTTTGAACCTTCTATATGATCTGCTTCAGACCCCGGGGGAGAGATTCTGATTCTGCCTCAGCACCCTTAGGAGGAAAAGAATCTATCCTCTTCTCATTGTCTCAGGTTTTGTCATGGTGAGAGGAATGTAACACCTGCCTGGCTTAAGTCTCAATCTCTTAACCTGACCACACACCTTGAGAGATACCAGAAGAAGAGAAATGAACAATGAGGGGTGTACAGCATGGCTCACAGCATGCACTTTCTACAGTCATGGGCCTACTTGCAAGAACAGAGGGTTCGATCTACAAAATTAGATCATTTTCAAAGGCCTCAGAGATGATTGATGCTTTCCAGAATTTGATTCTTCTTCTTCTTCTTTTTTTTTTTTTTTTTTTTCTCGCTCTGTCGCCCAGGCTGGAGTGCAGTGGCCCAATCTCGGCTCACTGCAACCTCCGCCTCCTGGGTTCAAGCAATTCTCCTGCCTCAACCTCCTGAGTGGCTGGGACTACAGGCATGCACCACCACGCCAGGCTAATTTTTGTATTTTTAGTGGAGACGGGGTTTCACCATGTTGGTCAGGATGGTCTCGAACTCCTGACATTGTGATCTGCCAGCCTCGGCCTCCCAAAGTTCTGGGCTTACAGGCGTGAGCCACTGCGCCCATACTCCAGAATTTGATTCTCATACTTATAATGACCATTCAAATTTATGATCATTAAATTATTGATAATTAGAGAATCGCCTCCTCCATTTTCTAGATGAGAATACTGAGGCCGAGAGAGGGTGCCTTGACTAAGCAGGCCCTGTTCATTTAAACTGTCACCCTCACCATACAGTAACGATGCTCTCTCATATCTCCTATTTTATTGGTTCTACGATATACATTTTTTTTTCACATTAGTGTCTGAAATTGGGCTGTGCAATGGCTGTTAATCCATTTATGCTGGAGATTGCAAATTTTTTGTATGAAAAATCAGAACTTGGCAATGACCTTGGGCAGTAGGGTATAAATAACTCCCACAAGCTTAGCATTCCAGTAATGGAACACTAGGCATTAATGGGTTAATTTGTCCAAAAACTATGCAATTCTCTTTGCTCAGGGCACAACAGAGCATTACACTTCCACAGTCGCGTATCCTTTTGAAGTGAGACATGCCCTGTGACTTGCTTTGCCAACAGTGTGCTTTCCAAGTGGAAGCCACAGAAAGCTGGTGCTGTTTGTCATGTCCCTTTGCCCCTGGAAATGACCCTGGGAGCTTACGAAGAACTGGAACCTCCACTAGTCTGAGTTCCTGTCATGGGCTGAGTAATGTCCTTCGAAATTCCTGTATTGAAGGTCTAACCCCTGTACCTAGGGAGGTGACTGTGTGTGGGGAGCAGGTCTTTAAAGAGGTGGTTAAGTTAGAATGAGGTCACTGGAATGGGTCCTAATCCAGTATGACTGGTGTCCTTATGAGAAGAAAAGATAAGGACTCAGAAGGGCACAGACAGAAGATACAGGGAGAGAGGCCTCAGAAGACACCAACGCTGCCGATGCCTTGAGGTCAGACTTCTAGCCTCCAGAACTGTGACAATATGCTTCTGACATAAGCCACCCAGGCTGTGGTCCTGTGTCGTGGCAGCCCGAGCAAGCTCACAGTTCCTAAGCGACCACAGTGAGCCAATATGGAATGCAAACTAGAGTTTAATATGGAATGCAAACTAGAAATAAACTTCAGTTGCATTAAGCCCTGGAATTTTGTAATTGTTTGTTACTGCAGCTTCACCTACTCTATCCTCACCAAAAAGAATGCCTCTCACGGCTGATAGAACAAGAAAGCAATGTACCATAGTTTAACAGGCAGCCTTTCTTCTTCCTTAGGGACAATACAACAATCATCTTCTAATCAATAACATTATGTATTAATTGAAACACGATAGCACTTAATAGTTGATAAAAATGCACCATTTTGACTTTGCATTTCAACAGTAACAGTTGTAGAAGAAATAAGAATAGCAATAGTATTAATGATAATAGCTAATATATTCAAGCACTAACTTTGTGATAGGAACAATGCTAAACACTTTCCATACTTCATGTTTTTAGTCCTCTCAAAAACCCTGTGAGGGGCATTTTATCATCCCCATTCAAAGGTGAGGAAACTTAAAGAGCTAAAATGAACGGCTTCTGCCCCCGCACCCTCCTCCATAGCAAATTTTTGAACTCAAACCAAGGTCTCGAAATCTGGGACCCTGATTTATTCCATGCGGCTGTCTGTTGACAATGTTTCTCTTTTAATTTTGTAAATATTACTCATCCTTTATTTCAAACTATGCACTATACTTCATAGTAATAAAACTTTTTTTTCCTTTTTTCTTTTAGTTTAGTCCTTTAGGCTTTCCACTGAAATCCAGGAAGCTTTTCTCATTCATCTGATTTAAGACAGTTCCAAATATCTAAATATAGTGAGTTAACTACTGCTTATAAACATGGTGGAATTTTTTATGAGTATTATCCATAGTACATGATATGCCATTTGTTGTTGTTCTTGTTGGAAAAAACAAAAAACAAAAAACCTGACCATCCTACACATTGTGGGATGATTTATTCGATTGTTGTTATTCATGGCTAGGAAAAACGTAGAATGCTCAAAATAAGCAAAAACATTTCTGCAGCTGCTACAGATGGCCTACTCCCCCAAAACTAAGCTGGCCCTGAACACCCAACCATCATGCAGAAGTGCCAGCCTCATATTGAAGCTATTAGCACTTTCATGGAGCGCATGCTGCGGGTGTGTGGGGGGGGTGTCTCTGTGAGAATTCTGATGACTGCTAGAGTGCCCAAGCGAATCTGTGACCCTGAAGTCAGCCCCAGTCTCGGGGCCCCTCACATGCAAGAGCACCTTTTCTCACGCAACTGGAGCTGTGTGGAGCAGGGAAGGATGAGGTGTTAAGAGAGTCCTAATGAGCCATGTTACAGATGTGTAAAACAGCTGGGGGGATGATGTCACCACGCTCCACGCTCGCCCTGCCGCCTCTGCTACTTGCTGCCGTTATTAGAAACAGACACTGGAGGAGGGCGCCTGGAATACGCGCCCGTCCCCTTCTCGACCACTCTCTGGTCCTAATTAGGTAGGCTGGGCCCCAGCTGTGCACGTAAACCTCACCAGGTGACTCCAAACCGTCTAGGCTTCTAATCCAGATGAGTCCTGCTCCAGCTTGCACTTGAGAGAGGCCATCTTCAGTGGAAGATTGATTGTACTTGTTACATTAAAAGCCTGACCTCTGGGTGGGTGGGGAGAAAAATTAAATTCTTAGGGAAAGGATCTGAAAAGGATTGCAATTAATCACAAACTCTGGACATTTTCAATTAAGAGTGCAATTCCTAACACGCCTGATGTCTGATGATGTCAGACTCTGTCATGGCTGTGAGTTTAAGACTTGTTTTCCAAAACAAACATGAGGAATCATCCCGTCTTGTGCTAACTCCAAACATACACGTTTTCTCCTTCTTTAATCTGGAAAAGGAGCCACTGAAGTGCCTACTATGTGCCAAGTGGTTACATAGAGTGGCTCATTCAATCCTTTAACAACCCTAGGAAAGATTATTATAGATGAAGTTGAGCTCAGAGAGGAGAAGCAACTTATCTAAAATCACACAGCAAGTAAGTGGAGTGGAATTTGAATCCAGGCCAGCCATTGTACAGACTATGTCCCTGGCTTCCCCAACCACACTCACCACCCCCACTTCCATCCTAGTTCAGTTTCTTTGTTATATGTTATCATACAACTGGATTTCCTTTCCTTCAGAACACTGACCACAGTTATGTTTGTTAGTGTAATTAGGTAAATCTTCCCCTTCCAACTGTATGCTCCATGAGGACAGAGCCCACATCTGATTTTGCTAGCCATTTGGCAACTATTGGTTGCCATCCATCAGTCATCTCACCCTCTTTATTCTTGAAAGCTGAGTCAAGATTTCATTCTGTTGTATACTTCTCTTTCACGGGACTTAAGGACAAATTCAATTAGTGTAAACCACTCATAGTGGCCCCCTTTCCTTCATCAGTATTTGACTGAGAATATGGGCACAAGGGCCAGTTCTGGCCAACAAAATAAGATGGGAAGTGAGCTGGAGGAATTCTGGGGAAAGTTTTTCTGCTCTTAAAAGCAAAAGCCTGGGAAGAATGAGGCTCTCCTCTTCCTCTTGACATTGTCATGTCTGCATGAGACCCTTGATACTGTAGCAGTCATCTTGTGACTACAAGAAGAGCCAGTGGAGGAGCAAATCTACAGAGAAAATAAGGGAAAGAGAAAAAGAGCATGAATACTCAATGATGTGGGAGTTGTGAGAATTAAGTAAGTCATTCATTCATCTTGCTGCTATTTATTGAGTGGCTACTAAATAGCAGGCAACGGGAGTGTAACTGAACAAAAGTAAAATGGTCCTTGCCCTTATGAAGACTCCTCTAGTGAGGAGGACAGGCATTAAACAAATAAACATATTGATATACAATTACAGGGAGTTACATTTCCAGTAGAGTAACTTGTACTATAATAACCCTCCTGCAAATCACAATACACAGTCTGGACAAAACAACAATTGGAAGGCAATTGTTACCTTTTTACCAAAAGACAGCAACTGGAAGGAGGTTGACTACATTTTTGCCTTAAAATGCTTTCCAGTCTACATATCCCAGAGTGGCTAGAACTCAAGCAAAAAGACTCAGCTGGCTTTAGGAGTCAGAGGATGCAGTTTGGAGCTGCCAGAAAGGTGGAAAGTGAGGAAGAAATGCTGAAAAAGAGGGAGCCATAAAATGTGAAACCCTAAAAATCTACATTAAAAACTCACTTCGAATTATTGTTGACTCGTGCACTTTGCATGTGTAAGGAAGATTTCAAGGTTCTCAGCGAAAAGCATCAGCTGGGAAGTTGGAGGAAGCTGTTATTCATCACAAGAAAAACTGAGTTTGGAGTTTGAACTTAACTAAGGTAATGCCTTACTGAAACAAAAATAACACTCTTCAAAGGAAGATAACTGAATCCAGAGGCTCTACAAGGTATTGTTCAAAACCTCCAGTATAGGGCAGGTGTGGTGGCTCATGCCTGTAATCCCAGCACTTTGGGAGGCCAAGACAGGCAGATCACAAGGTCAGGAGATCGAGACCATCCTGGATAACACAGTGAAACCCCATCTCTACTAAAAATACAAAACGTTAGCCAAGCGAGGTGGTGGTCACCTGTAGTTCCAGCTACTTGGGAAGCTGAGGCAGGAGAATGGCATGAATCCAGGAGGCGGAGATTGCAGTGAGCCAAGATCATGCCACTGTACTCCAGCCTGGGTGACAGAGCAAGACTCCATCTCAAAAAAGAAAAAAACCCTCCAGTATAAAATGAAGCATTAGTAGATAGACAAAGAAATGGAAAAGTGTGAGTTGTAATCAAGAGAAGGAAACAGGCAATAGAAATCAACCCCAAGACAATTCAAATGTTTGAATGAGCAGAAGAGCATTTCAAAGTATGTATTAGAAATAAGTTCAAGGATTTAAAGAAAAACATTGTCATAATGATAGAATAGTTGAGGAAACTCAGCCAAGAAACTGAAACTATTTTTAAAAACCAAATAGAAATTCTAGAATTAAGAACTATAATATATAAATGAAAAATTTACTGAGTGGGTTTAACAGCAGATTAGAGATGAAAATATAAAGAACCAGTGAATTTGAAAATAGATCACAGTCATTATCTAATCTGTAGAAAAGAGAGGGAAAAGCAGATAAAATAAACAGAGCTTCAATAGCCTGTAAAAATATATCTACCTGTGTAACACGTTTACCTAGTAATTTTGTGGAAAATGAAACAAAAAGCTCAGAAAACCCATGCAGGATAAATACAAAATGCCACATCACAGTGAAACTGCTGGGATAAATAGAAAATCTTTTTAGCATCCAGGGGAAAATAACACTATGCAAAAGAATAACTATAAAAATGATTACTAACTTCTCACAAAAAGCAATAAAGACCAGAAGACAATGGAAGGGCATCTTTGTAATACTGAAAGAAAAAAAAATGGTCAACTCAGGATGTTAAGCAAACATATCCTTCAAAAATGAAGTAAAATAAATATTTTACAAGTAAATAAAAATGTATGGGCTTTTTTTGGCCAGTCAGCTTAAAATACAAGAAATGATAAACTAAGCTTTTTCAGGATGAAAAGAAAGGACATCAGGTGGAAACCCAGATCTACAAGAATGAATGAGAGCACTAGAAATAATAAATATGTGAGTAAGTGTAAAAGATTATTTTTTCTGCTCTTAATTTTTTTAATGACAGTTTAAAGAAAAAAAACTCATATGTTGTGGGATTTACACATGTGTATATGCAATATACATTATAATAATGGCACAAAGGATAGGGTTAATTAAACTATAATCTTGGAATAATGTTTCTTATGGGAATTTATACAATATTAACTCAATAGTCTCTGATAACTTAAGGATGCATAGTGTTATCCCTAGGGCAATTTCTACAAACTACAAAGAGATATAGCTAAAAATACAATAGAAAAATTAAAATGAGATACTAAGAAGTATTTGACTAACCCAAATAATGTAGGAGAAGAAAAATAGAGGAACAAAAACAGACAAAAAAATACATAGAACAAGTAAAAAAAGTAATAGACCAAAATCCAACCATATCAATATTTGCATTAAATTTCAATAGACTAAAAAACCACTTCCATTAAAAGGTGGACTATATGAAGACCTAGCTATATGCAGTCTATAAGAAAAGAATTCTTAACTGTAAACACACAGATGGCTTGAAAGAAAAATAATAGAAAAAGATATATCTGCAAACCACAAGCAAAAAAAAAAAAAAAAAAAAAAACAACTGGATTACTATATTAATTTCAGACACCCTAGCCTTCAGGAAGAGGAGAATTACCAGAAATACAGAAGGGTGTTTAGAAATGATAAAAGAGTCAATTCATCAGGAAGACATAACAATCATAAATGTGAATGAGCCTATTAACAGTGTTTCCAGATACATGAAGTAAAACTAACAGAACTAGGGGGAGAATAGACCAATTCAAAAATTATGTTGGACATTTTAACACCTTTTTCTTAGTAACTGATAGACAGAAATCATAAAAATATAGGAGACCTAAACAAGACTATTAACTACATTTACCTAATTGACATTTATAGAACAGTACACCCAACTAGTGTTGAATAACCAAATGCAGGCCCATAAAACACAAGTCAGAGGATTTCAAAAGATTGTACTCTAACGGTATGTTTTATGATGACACTAGAATTAAATTAGAAATAACAGTAAAGCGTTTAGAAAGCTTCAAATATTTGGAAATTAAGCAACACGTTTATAACATATTATATTCAAAGAAGAAGTTATAAACCAAATCAAATTGTGTTTTGAACTGAGTAATAACAGAAATGCAATATATCAAAATTTACTAGATTGAGCTAAATTATCACTTATAGGTAAATGTATAGATTTAAATGCTTTTATGGAAAAGGAGAAAAGTTTAAAATCAGTTATCTAAGTTTCCACCTTAAAATGCTATGGAAAGGCAGGCAAGTTAAATACAAATCACACAGAAGATAAAATAAGTACAGAGTTCAGTGAGATGGAAAACAGACAAACAATGAAGAAATTAACAAAACCAACAGTTGTTTTTTTAAACAGACTAAATCAGTTGATTAACCCTTAGCAATTCTCACCATGGAAAAAAGAGAATACAAATTACCCATATCAGGAATAAAAGAGAGTATATAAGTACAAACTCTAAATACATCAAAATGGTAAAAGAATATTTTGAAAAATTTTATTGCAGTAAGTTCCACAGCTGAGATGAAATTATCAAATTCCTTTTAAAAATGTCATTATAACTTTGCAGGATAAAATGGAATATTCAAATATCCCTATATACACAGAAAGTTAATTATTATCAAAACCCTTCCCAAAAGGAAAACTTGAAGCACAGATAGTTTCACTGGTAAATATGAACAATCATTTAACAGAAAGTAATCTCAATCTTTTATAAACTTTGATGAATTCAACATAACCGTAACACCGAAATATCACAAAAATATTACAAGAAAAGAATATTACAGACCAATCTGTCTCCTAAACATAGACACAAAAATCTTTGTATAAAATATTAGCAAATTGAATTCAGTGATACAAAAAGAGTACATTACATAATAACAAACTGGGGTCTATCCCAAGAATGCAAGGTTGGTTTAACATTCCAAAGTCAATTAACATAATTAACTGTATTAACAGAATGAAGAAGGTAATTGATGAATAAAAAGCATTGGCAAAATTAAACACCCATCCATTGTAAAATCTCTCAGCGAACTAGGAAAAGAAAAGAAGTTTCTCAATTTGATAAAGGTTATCTATAGAAAGCATAAAAGTAAGATTATAGCAAATGGTGAAATATTAAATATTTTTCTTAAGATCAGGTACAGGACAAAAATGTGTCTCTCAACACTTATATTCAACATATCAGTGAATATCTTCACCAGTGTAATAATGCAAGAAAAGAACACAAAGATGAGAAGAAGGAAACAAGTACAATTACTTCTGTTTAAATGTTTGCATGACTATTAATATAGAAGATCCTAAGAAATACATAAAATGACTCTGAGAACTATGAGTGAATTTAGCAAGGTCATAGGATACAAAGTCAATATTCAAAAATCAATTGTATGTCTATATATTAGCAGCAAACATTGAAAAATGAAATTTAGAAAGTTCATTTCCAACAGTATCAAAAAAGTAAATACTTAGGGATAAATTTAACAAAAGGTGTGTAAGACCTTTACACTAAAAACCAAAATATTGCTAAGAGAAATATTTTAAAGTAAATAATGGATAGATATACCATGCACATGAAATGGAATACTTGGGATTATTAAGGTTTCAGTTCTTCCAGAACAAATCTACTGAGTCAATGTGATCCCAATCATAATCTCAATAGATTTTGTTCAGGTTGCTTTAGTTCAGTGTCTGGTGTCTTCTTGCTGTGTCCTTACATAGTGGAGAGGACAAACTAGCTCTCTGGGGGCTCCTTTATAAGGGTACTAGTCCCAATTATTAGGGACCTAATCACCTCCCAAAGGTCCCACCTCCTAATAGCATCACCTTGAGGGTTAGGATTTCAACATATGAATGGGTGGGAGGAATAAAAAGATAGACAATTCTGTGGAAAAGAACTGAGAGTTCAGAAATAGAACTACATGTATATAATCAACAAGTTGTTGTGTTTTTGTTTTTAAACAAAGGTTCTAAAGACTGGGGAAAAGAAAGTATTTTTAACAAGTGCTGCAACAACTAGGTATTAAAAAAAATGACCCCTATTTCCTACCACGCAGAAGACTAAGAAAATATTTGCAAAAACAAATCTGACAACAGATTAGTATCCAGAATACATAGAGAACTTCTACAACTCTGTAACAAAAATATTTTAATTACTTTATTGTTAAAAGACTCGAAAAGACATTTCACAAAGAAAGATAAACAAATGACCTTTGAACATAGAAAAAACTACTCAATATTATTAGTCAACCAGAGAAAAGCAAATTAAAACAAGGAGATATTAATACCTCTACATGGCCATTAGCATGGCTACACTTCAAAATACTGACAATCTTAAATGTATGCTAGGATGTGAAACAATAGGAATTCTCATACATTGTTGGTAGAAATACAGAATGGTACAACTACTTTAGAAAATGATTTGCCTGTTTCTTATAAACAAATATATGTGGATTATACTTCAGTAAAGCTACTACAAAAAACATGAAAAAACTTAAATATATATCCACCCTGTAATCCAGCAATTCCACTTCTAGGCATTTATCCAAGAAAATGAATATGTATGTTCACAACATTTACACATGAATCCTCATAGCAGCTTTCATCATTATAGCCCTAAACTGGCAATAACCCAAATGTCCTTCAACAGGAGAATAAATAAACAAAGTATGGTATATTTATAAAATGGAGTACTGCTTAGCACAAAAAAGGAACAAACTAAAACTACACAGGCAACAACATAAATTCCTCTCACAAGGAATGTTATAGTGAAGAAACTTGGTAGGCAGCACTTAAAGTGAGCAGAAGTAACGTCACCAACACTGGGACAAATGAACCCATGTGCTTCCCAGTATGAGGCCTTGAAAAACACACAACACTTTGGTGGTATTCTTGCCAAGAAATGCATAATGTGAATATAATTGTTAGGAACCATGTGATAAATTCGAATTTAGAGCCATTCTGCAAAGTAACCAGCCTTGTATTTCAAAAAGGTTATAATCATGGAAGACAAGGAAGAACAGAGGGCCTATTCTATATTAAAGAAGACTAAAAGACATGACCATAAATGCAATCCTGGTCCCGAATTGGCTCCTGGACTGGGAAAAAATGGCTATTAACAACTAGCTTGTTGGGTCAACTGGTAAGATTTGAATGTAGTCTGTGGATTAGATGATAGAATTATACCCATGTTAATTTTCCTGAGTTTGATCATTGCATTGCTGTTATATCAGAGCATGCTTTTTTTCTTAGACAAGCAAGAGACACTGAAGTATTTAAGGAGAAAGGGGCATAATATATATATGAAGAGAGAGAGGAGAATGAATGAATGAATAAATGAATGACAAAGCAAAGGGTAAACAATTGCTTAATCATGGTAAAGAATATTCAAGGATTCTTTTTTATTATTTATTTATTTATTTTATTAGACTTTAAGTTCTAGGGTACATGTGCACAATGTGCAGGTTTGATACATAGGTATACATGTGCCATGTTGGTTTCCTACACCCATCAACTCGTCATTTACATTAGGTATTTCTCCTAATGCTATCCCTCCCCCAGACCCAGACTCCCTGTGTCCAAGTGTTCCCATTGTTCAATACCCACCTATGAGTGAGAACAAGCAGTGTTTGGTTTTCTGTCCTTGTGTTAGTTTGCTGAGAATGATGGTTTCCAGCTTCATCCATGTCACTACAAAGGACATGAACTCATCTACTCAAGGATTCTTTATATTGTTCTTGTGACTTTTCAGTAAGTTTGAAATTATATCAGACATAAAAGTCGGCCAGGCGCCGCTGCTCACACCTGTAATCCCAGCACTTTGGGAGGCTGAGGGGGGTGGATCACTTGAGCCCAGGTGTTTGAGACCAGCCTGGGCAACATGGTGAAACCACGTCTCTACAAAAAATACAAAACACTAGTAGGGCATGGTGGTGCATGCCTGTAGTCCCAGCTACTTGGGTGTCTGAGGCAGGAGTATCACTTGAGCCCAGGAGGTCAAGGCTGCAGTGAGCCAAGATCACACTACTGCACTCCAGCCTGGGTGACAGAGTGAGACCCTGTCTCCAGAAAAAAAAAAAAAAAAAAAATTGAAAGTCAAAAAGCATCCAGTTACACATTTTGACACATGCAATGAAGAGATAATGCATGTAAGGTACTTATCCCAGGGTAACCACCTAATAGCAGCTATTGTTCTTGTAGGTAGAAGAAATGGGAAGGAGCTGTGTACTCACTTAGAAGGTGACTCGGCTAGCTTTTTGCCCAGCTCTCTCCTCACAGATGAGATAGATGAGGACAAGAGATGGGGAGCTCCTGATGAGTGGCAAAGTTCTGTTTTCTGTTTGTTTTCTACCCTATATGAGGAATATCCACAGCGTCCAGGGAAATGTGAGCTGTATGAAAATTTACATTAATAATAATGAGGAGATAATTTTTAAATAGGCTTTAGCAGTTATATAATGCAATGCAAAAATCCAAGTATATCAGCTTTATTTCTGCAGTGATATACAGTGATAGGCCCAGAACTAGTGATGGTTTAATCCTCAAAATGTTGAGTCTACACTCGTGTAATCAACATGTCTGCCACTTTCCTGGCAATATTGACCAAGGCTGCAGTGAGCTGTGACTGTGCAACTGCACTCCAGCCTGGGCAACAGAGCCAGACCTTGTCCCCTAAAAGGTGGCAGTTGGTCAGGACCCTGGTCAAAACCCATTAGGTAGAAAGTGACAGAAAACGCAACCTAGAATAGGCTAAGCTAAAATGTGTGTAATTAAATAGTCCAGGCTCAGATGGTTTCATGCATGACTTGACTCAGCACCTTAGACCCTGGGGTCTGGTCTTTCTCTGTCTCTATGTTCCACTCTGGCTTCCTGAGTTTGCAAGATGGCAAAACAGCTGCTGTAGCTATGAACTTCCCTCATCTAAGGCCCCAACTCAGAAGGAAAGAGTAAATGCCTACTAGGGTGGCTTAAATAACCACCTTAGGGTTGTCTATGATTGGCCCAATTCGGTTTTCTTTGAAGCCCATTCCCCAACCAGTTAATCTGATGAGGAACATAACATACAGTGGGTGTCTTGGGCCAAAGTTAAATACTGTATTCTTGGGGCTGCTGCATCTCTTCTGACCCTTCCCCTACTCCATGTACACACACCTCCAAACCTCAGATAGCACCTGAACCAAATGGAACTAATCCGCAGGCCTGCTGAGAGCCAATCAGATTCCCCGTCTGTGACAGAACAATTACACAAGTAATTATTACCCCAAGTCCTCATGCCTCCCAGTAGCCATGGCCTTTGTAATGTGACTTTGCAGCTTCTCTCATCAAGAGGTGAAGCCTGTTTCCCTCTTCCTTGAATCTGAGTTGGCCTTGTAACTTACTTTGGACAAGAGAATGCAGCGGAAGGGATGGTGCTCTAGTTCTCAGACTAAGGCCCAAGACCTGAGTGCTTCCACCTTCTCACTCGCTTGCATCTCTGCTTCTGTGTGAGGACATAAGCAAGATAGCCTATTGCAGGATGAGCCACATAGAGCAGCGCCAAGTCAGCCCATTTGTCTCAGGTGAGGTTCAGACATATGAAAGCACCTGTCCAAGACTTACAAAGCCATCCAGCTAACCCAAAGCTGACCAAAGATACATAAGCGAGTCCCACCAGGCTCAGCTCAACACAGCTGAACCACATAGCAACCCTTAGACTAGTGTGCAAAAATCAATGTTTATTGTTGTATGACACTGAGGTGTTAATGATTGTTACCCAGCATTAGTGTGGCAACAGATAACTGATATACTGTCCCCACCAAAAGCATCAGAAAGCCCCAGACCAGCAGCCTTGGTGGATGGTGCTGAACTTGTAGAGTCATATGGAGATGAGGCTGGAGGTGGTGCCAAAATCTTGGTGGAAGCCAAACTTGTGGAGACACAGAAACCACAGGTCAGACACAGTAGTTCATATCTGTAATCCCAGCACTTTGAGAGGCCGAGGCAGGTGGATCACCTGAGGTCAGGAATTCCAGAGCAGCCTGGCCAACATGGTGAAACTCCATCTCTACTAAAAATACAAAAAATTAGCCGGGTGTGGTGGCAGGCACCTGTAATCCCAGCTGCTTGGGAGACTGAGGCAGGAGAATCACTTGAACCCAGGAGGCGGAGGTTGCAGTGAGCCAAGGTCACACCATTGTACTCCAGCCTGGGCAACAAGAGTGAAACTCCATCTAAAAAAAGAAAAAAAAGAAAAGAAAAAAGATAAACCACAAGGAGGCAGGGAGGCTGGCCTGCTGCTTCCCAGAGAGAGCAGAGATGCCAGACGGCACCACAACAGGAGAAATGGGAAGATGAGCTGTCAGCCTGCTTTCTAGCCCCCACAGGTTGAGCTTTACTCTCTGTGCTTTCTTTTGATGAGGATCCCCTTTTTAATCCTCAGTTAGTCACCCTTTTATATGAGCAATTTTAAATGGGTTTCTGTTCCTTAAAGCCATCCTTTATTACTGTGGGGTAGATACAGCTCAATGTTTGCACCCTATAAAAAATAATGAATTTCACATACACATGTGAGTCCAAACACTACCCAGAGCTTGACCACATGGTGAGAAACATCAGGATATAGTTCTAGGATCTATGCTCACCTCCACCATCAAGGCCACTAGGGCTCCTAGTAGGTACCATTTTCATGTCACCCCAGCAGGTCTTCTTGAAACTCAGCCACACAGATAGTTCAGGTGTCCGATCATCAAACCCATCTCCAGGTCTGTACAGCAAAGGCAGCCACTGAAACCTTTGCCAAGAGGTATGACTCTTGAAAAGTCTGAGATTCGGTCCTGAAAGCAGATCCATTTCCACAGAATGGCTGTGGGTCCTTCCAAACCTGTGATTGCAAAGTGGTCAGGGTAGATGGGCAATGAAATATGAACTCAGCTTCCAGTTGCTGAATGCGTGCATCCAGTTTGAATGTGGATTTCTGCATTTTGGTTGACAAAAGAGTGTGTGATAGAGTTTCTTTTTGCTGCACTCTCAGCTACAGATTTACTCAGCTGTCTTTTCACATCATTAAGAAAGTACAAAGCTGGGCCTGGTGGCTCACACCTGTAATGCCAGCACTTTGAGAGGCCAAAGCGGGAGGATTGCTTGAGCCTAGGAGTTCGAGGCCAGCCTGGGCAATATGGTGAAAACCCATCTCTACAAAATAAAAAATAGAAAATTAGCTGGGCGTGGTGGCATGCCTATAATCCCAGCTACTTGGGAGGTGGAGTGGGGAGGATCACTTGAGCCCAGGAGATCAGGGCCACAGTGAGCTATGATCACACCACTGCATTCCAGCCTGGATGACAGAGTGAGACCCTGTCTCGAAAAAAGAGAATAGAAAAGAAATAAATTATAGTTATGAGGAGTCACTGGAGAGGTGGTTGGGGCATGAAGACTGGTCAACAGGTCAGGCCTCTTGGAGGTTCTAAAATCTCAAAATTCTTGGATTTGAGGAATTCCAAAATTTCCCCCAGAAAGCTACATAAAAATAAATGGGTTCTTTATAAGCACCTCAAACTTCTTTCAAATGTCCCCAAACTGACAATAGAAAGGCACAAATATGAAAGAACTCACCATTTCCATGGATTTCCTCTGCCCTCACATCTTGCAATGAATCTCATCTGTGGAATTCACAGCACAGACTTTTCTGATACTTGAAGGATGAAAGGAGAATCTGGTGGCCTCATTTTCTGACTCAAGGAAAGGGTTAAAAGCATTTTTCCTTTTCCCTGCAGGTGCCCCCTCTGGGGCAAATGAACTCAGCTTTTCCATGTTTAGACCAAAGGCATCGAATTCCTTCCTGGCAGGTGTTCATGTATGTGAGCAAATTAGATTTTAAAAGTCTTTTTTGCCACAAGTCTCAGGCCAGCAATGTAGGTTGTATGTTGGAAGTCCCAGGCTAGTCAGCGCCACCTCTCCAAGGCATCGCAAGCTGGAGCAGATGAAAAAGGCAAGTAAGAAAGCATGGAATTCAGAATCAGAAAGGCCTGGCTTCAAATGCCAGCACTGCCACTCTGCAGCTGGGCATCACCCAGCTCCCTGAGCTTCAGTGTCCTCATTTGGAAAACAGGGATAATAATGCTTTCCTCACCGGGGTGCTTGAGGATCTGACAAGATGTCACATGTCAAGTGTCTGGCTCTTACTTAGTATTTAATAAGTGGTTGTGTGTTAGGCTGGGTTCTTGATTGCAAGCCATGTGGTAATCAAGTGGAATTTATTGGAAGGCTATCAGGGGCTCATAGAGTTGGCAGAGAAGAGTGATGAAGTCTGGAAAATGGCCAGAAACCAAGGGCTTGCCAGAGAGTTAAGCAACAGGGGCCTTAGCAAGGTCACGAGAATGGGTGGCCAGCACGCCACCGCTGCCGCTGGCCTGGAGAGCCTCCAGCCACTCCTCCCAGCCCCAAATCACTCACTCAAGGGTCCAAGTCCTGGAGGGAACATGTGGCTACCCTAGCCTGGATTATGTGTACACCGTTTGGTTGCAGCTGGAGAAGAGAGGGGGAGAACTGGGTTTTGTGCTTCTGTGTAGGGGACAGGTTCATCATCCACTGTGCCATGACTGCACACAACGGAGGGTGGGTCTCCATAGGGAATGGAAGTGCTGCTGGCCACTGAATAGTTCCAAGCCCACAGATGCTCACTACAAATGTTACTATTTAAATCCAGAAGAGAAGGCAGATGCTTCTTGATAAAACCAGGGCAGAGTTAATGGTGTGGAGGAAAAGGGTGGGCTTGAGTTTCTGGCAAGCTCCATAGGTAAGGGTTAAAATCACCTGAGGTGAGGGACTCTAAGAGGGGCAGTGCTCAAGCCTCCACTGGTACTGACTGTATGACCTTGAGCAAGTGATTTCAGCTCTCTGAGCTTCCGAGCTCTGAAGGCCCAGTTAGATGATACACCTAGAATACGCCTGGAATGAGAGCGGGTACATGGCAAACACTTGGGAAGAACTAGCTACGGTGATTGCAGTGTCTTCTGTGCAGAGAAGAGGACCGGCTTCTCCTGCACCTGAGGGCTGGGGGGTAAAGCGGAGGAGCAGAAGCAATAAACATGGGTAAGTGAGACTGATGTGTCTGGGGAAGTAAACAGCTTTCTCAGAGAGGCTCAGCCCCCTGCGAAGGGAGCTGAGTCCAAGCTCCTCTGGGGCTTCCAGCAATAACACACTGTTATGAGCAACTCCAAGAGCCTGGGGCATGAATTTCTTGCCTAACATAAAGATGTCTCTGAACCTAAAATACTCCCCCAAATCACACTCAGTTCTGTCCTCGGAGGTTTTCCAGGGACATTGAGCAACTTACCTATTTTGCAGCTCGGAGCTTCCCCATCCCACCCACTCGTGACCCTGCTGAAATGTCAGAGGAATCTCCCGCCCAGCTTCATATAACCCAAGAGTTGCCAAGGGCAGCCACCCTACGGAAAGAGATTCTGGTTCAGAGAAAACATTCTAGACAGAGCAGACATACACATGTCTCCTTTTTTTCTGGAAGATGATTTTCCACAGTGAGCCACAAGATCCTTTTTCTAAATGAGAAAATAACGGCTTGCATGTAGCAATTGAGAGTCATCTACCCCTTATTAACTCCGCAGCATTAATTAAGTACCTATTCTACACTGCCCACTACCTTACACACCCTCTGAGGGATGATGGGGAAATGCCAAACAAACAGAGGATTTGGCTGTCACTCATTTTCTCCGGGGTTCCAGGTTTCCCACCTTCACTGATTCCTAACAACAGAACACAGTGTTACCTTATCGCATCCTCACCACAGCCTCCTAGAAACCCTTGATTGGCTTCCCATTACCTTCAGGGGCCTCTTAGCACCAGGTACAAAGTCTCCCAGGCCTGGCGCCTGCCCACTTCTCCAGTCTTTCTTCTGTCCCCATCCCTCATGTCTTCTACTCTCCAGCCGTTCACTCATCACTCTCCATTCATTCATTCCTCAGGTATGCATTGGGCAGTCAGCCACTCCAAGTCAGATGCTGTGTTAGCTGCTAGAAACACAGCGCACAGTGGGGGAACAAGACAAACAAGAGCCTTGCTCTTAAGAAGCTTATATGCCAGGGAATGTAAATAACAATGAGAGAAAGAAAGAAATGTTCTCATTTCTTTCTGTGAAAGAAACACTGTGAAAAGTGTTGCTAGGAAATGCCACAGGGCGATGTGATTGATAGTGAATGGAAGGGGCCGTGTGCCTTTAATTGGGTGGCCAGGGAAGGAAGGCATGAGTTGAGAACCAGCTGCTCCAAATTTCTTGCAGTTCCATGATTGTCCCAGGTTTAGTCTATCCTCTGTGCACGTGCATACGCCACTGCCTCCTCCAAAATGCCCACTCCACCCCAGCCCCCCAATCCCTCGTCTTTGTAATCCTGGCTCAGTTTCTTCTCCACAGGGAAGCCATTCCCAATCTGCCAAGGGCTGACTTGGGCACCCCTTCTCAGGGCTCCCCAGATTCCCTGAGCCTTAGTGCCCACTCCACACCTACTCCACCCCTATGATGCCCAGCATCAAGAGAGCGGGGCCCAGAAGCCACCCTTGCTTCATGGAGAATACCTGGGAAGGAGAGAAATGCTAAGGCAGGATTGGAGGGCACCCAGTTGGGGTCTGAGCTTGGTGAACATCAACAATTTTTCCAGCAATTTTTGTTTGATGAAATCCCAGAGGACATTTTTTCCTCCAACTCTTTTTCCTTTAGCGTTTAAGCCATATGGTTCTGATTCATTTATACTTAACTAATTACATCGGTTTGGTTAGGGCTATTTGATGTCTGTGAGTCTTCTGAGCCTTTTCATACAATTTTCTAACTCTTTTTACTAAGAAACCCAAAGTGGTCTTTTGCCAGCTGTAAACAGCGCCAGAAGGTTACTGTTTGGTCTCGGTTTGGTCACTAGGCTGAGGCCCTGTGGTTACAAGGCCTCTGAATTTGGCAAAATGTGTTTTTTGACTCCCAGTGAAATTCTAAAAAGGTTCTCAGAAAAATAATGAGATGAGAACACATAAATAAGACAAGCAGCTCTGGAGTGAGGCCCCTCTCTTTAGAGGAGCCCTGGCTGGGGTCATGGCTTCCGCCCACCTTCCCCATCCTCCCAACAGCAAGTGGCAGTTGGATCACTCAGTCAAGTCCTGAGGCATTTCACTTCGTGATCCCACCCTATCTCTAGGACCTTAGAAAGTGGCATTTGTGTAAGCAGGTGGGATTTTATGGAGATGCCAGTGTTCCAGCCAAGCTGGCAGCAAAGCAGCTCTATATTTGTTATAGGAGATGGAAGGAACTGAAACCAGCAGAGGGCCCATGGTGTTCCAGGACCTTTGCAAGGATAAGGGTGTACAAAGATGGAGAAACACGGTCCTTGCCTCCAGGGGTTTAGAGTCTAGTGTTCCTATAAAGGTATGGTGATAGCAATACCTTTTATTGACCACTTACAATATACCAGGCTCTGCACTAAGTGTTTCCAGAATATTATTTCAGTCAATGTTTGTGATAACTTCAGAGATTGGTACTTGTCTTAGTCCATTTTCTGTCACTTATAATAGAATATCTGAAACTGGATAATCTATAAAGAACAGGAATTTATTTCTTACAGTTATGGAGGCTGCGAAGTCTCAGGTAGAGGGGCCACATCTGGTGAGGGCCTTCTTGCAGGTGGGGACTCTCTGCAGAGTCCCAAGGCAGCTCAGGGCATCACATGGCGAGGGGGTTGAGCTTGGTAGCTTAGGTCTCTCCTCCTCCTATAAAGCCACAGTCCCACTCCCATGATAACCCATTAATCCATTTATGAGGGCACAGCCCTCAGGACCCAGTGGCCTCTTAAAGGCCCCACCTGTCAATACTGCCATATTGGGGATTAAATTTCAAAATGAGTTTTGGAGGGGACACACATTCCAGCCATAGCAGTACTCGTAATATCTCCCACTGGCCCATGAGGAAAGTGAGTCTCCAAGAGTTCAAGTGACACAGCTGCTAAGCAGGAGACTTGGTATTGGAACCCAAGTCAGCCTAACCCCAAAGACCGCAATGCATGGAACATGAATAGATGCTTATAGAGGCTCATGGATTCTGAAAAGGAGCATGCCAAGAATCAGCCTAAAGATCATCAATGCAAAGGTCAAAGAACAAGGCATGAGGCAGGGGGTGGAGGGAGCAGTAGACAGAGACATGAACTAATATCATTGAAGACCTACTCCATGCCAGACCCAATAACCCAGCAAGGTCAGCACTATTTATATCCTCATGTTTGTAGATGAGGGAACTGGAGGTCAGACTGGTGAGGTCACTTGCCCAGGGCCTGACAGCCAGAAAAGAGGAACTCAAGAGCTTGGACCCTGTTCTCTCTGGCTCCAAGGTTCTCTCCAACATACCCTCACAAGTGTGATCTGTCTTCCCCACAGGGTTAACGATAAAATCACAACCTCCCCCATTCAACTAAAAATCTCCATAAAGCATAGTAGTTCAGATGAAATCAAGAGAAGGTCTATTTAAGGAAAGTGACATAAATGCTAAACAGGGTAAGGAACTCTGCCCGAGAAGGGCTGAAGTAATGGAAACGGGATTCAGACTGATGAACAATGCAAAAGATTTATGAGATGCAATATTCCCAAACAGTCTATGTGCAAAGTCCTCAACAAAAGAATGAGGAGGGGCCAGGCGTGGTGGCTCATGCCTGTAATCCCAGC
>NW_012103299.1:2359696-2396577 GCF_000951045.1 Mandrillus leucophaeus | reverse complement strand
GTGATCTCGGTTCACTGCAACCTTCACCTCCCGGGTTCAAGCAATTCTCCTGCCTCAGCCTCCCAACTAGCTGGGATTACAGGCGCCCACCACCACACCTGGCTAATTTTTTGTATTTTTAGTAGAGATGGGTTTTCCCCATGTTGGCCAGGCTAGTCTTGAACTCTTGACCTCAGATGATTCGCCTGCCTCGGCCTCCCAAAGTGCTGGGATTACAGGTGTGAGCCACTGCACCCGGCCATCTCTCACTACATCTTAAAACTCTCTCTTTCTCACACCCTGAATGCTCCAGTCACAAGTTCATTTTTAATTCCTCAAATACAGTTTCATTTCCAACTTGGGGCTTTTAGATATGCTGTTTCTCTGCCTACCAGAATGATCCATCTGGATCCTTTGGTCAAACTTTAGCTCAAATGATGTCTCCTCCAATGAGTCTTCTCCGACTGCACACTCTGCAATGGGCCTTCCCACAGCTGTCTAGGACAGCCACCCATCTTTCATCACTGACCATGGTTAGTGTAAATGGGAGTGTCTTCTCATCCATTGTCCATCTTCCCACTTAAGCCATAGCTCCATGAGAGTAATTTGAGCGCCCCCATGAAATGTTGCTCACTGTGACTCACTGACAATTAAGTATGGTTCAAATAGAGCCTTTCTTTCACAAGAGATGTCAACCACAGCATTGCCCCCTCACAGCTCCTCCTCAAGGGGAGGACTTAAGTGAGCCACATGACAGCACAGCTGATTGGATACTGCATGGCATCAGACCCACCCAGGATCCCAGGCACAGCTGTCAGGACCTGAGATGGACAGCAAACCTAGGAATCCACAGACCAACCAGCAACCGGAGATGTGTCAGGAAGGGATGAGCTGGACTAATCCTATTCCTCCTTGGGGAGTTTCCAGTGAGAACCGAAATGGAAAGGATATCACATGCTGGAGGGCCATGGTGGACCATCTGCTCGTGGAGATTTTAGGGAGCAGAACTCATGAGAAGGCAGAGGCCCTGGTGAATGAAACTAGAATAGAGCACACAAGAGCAGAGAGAAACAGAACTGCCACAAAGACACATAGAGCCTCCAGCTCCAGGGCTGCCTCCGTTCCTGCCTGAACCCCAATTCCAGTTCCCATCAAGAGAGTTCCTTCATTGAGTCTCCCTTTCCAAGAGGTAACTAACAGTTACTTGCGTCAAAAAGAGCCAAACTGAAGCAGTCTCCAAACCAAAGTTATACACCAAAAAAGTGTTTGAACTTGTGGTGAGAGGGTGGGGATGACAATCTCCTATGAACATGAATATATCAATCAATTTTTTTCTGGCACAATTTGTGCCGCAATCAGTATATTTCAGGCATATCAGTCATGACTCTTCCCATTACAGGAGACAGCACTGGCTTCAGGAACTGATGAATCCAGGTGCTCACATGTATCTTCTGTCACCCCTGTGCCTCAGATTCTCAGAAAGCCTTTTGCATTCAGTGGACCCAGGAGCCCACCAGCAGAAAAGAAGCTGTCTTTCCCAACAGTTTCACAAAAGTCCCAGGATTGCAGAACATTAGACAACTTGAACTTTGGTCTGATGAGAAGAACACTCTGATTGGTCAAAACTAGATCATGCGACCACCACTAACATGTGGGTGGGAAGTGGGGAGAAAAGAGAGGAGTCAGTCTCCCTAAACATGTTAAGAGTGGAGTTGAGGTGATATCCCCAAAGGAAAAATTGGGGTGCTGTCATCAAAAGAAGAGAGGATGGATAATGAGCAGGCAAAAACCCCAAATGTCCCGCTATGGGAGTAAAATCCACTTGAGGCATAGGCCACTTGGGGTGAAGACCCCTAAGCTCCCTCTCCAGGAGGGTTATCTGATTATGAGAGGAGGCTGGTAGCCACTGAGTCTGCACAAAAGCTTTTCCTAGGCCTGGTCCTTGGGGCTACAGCTTTATTCTAGGGTCTGTTTATTTGAGGAACATGGGCTCCTTGGGAAGCACTGGAAACAACAAGGGGACAGAGTGGCTTCTAAATAAAACAAATCCTAGCCTGGAAGTTCTGATCTCTACTCTGCCACCTACCAGCTGGGTTGACCTTGGGCAAATCCTCTCACCTCTCTGAGCCTCAGCCTCCTAATCTGTGAGTTGTCAGTAATAGTACCTACCTTGCATGTTCACCACAGGAATTCAATTAATTTAAATAGGTAGAGGACTCGGGGCAGTGCCTAGGACAATATTACACTCACAGATGGTGATGATGATCATGATGATTATGATGATGATGATAATATAAAAGAAGATAGAGGAGGAAGAAGAGGAGATAATCATGATGTTGGAGGTAGACTCCAATCTTCAGAATCAGAAGTCACCCAGCAAACTTCCACGATCCACACCAAGACCCTAAAAATAGAATTTGACATTGCTCATGTTGAGGAAACTGAGGACGAGCTTGCTCATTGCTGGTCTTTTAGCCAAAGAAGTGGGAGAGATGGCCATGAAACCCAAGACAGTTAGCTTCAAAGCCTGGGCTCTCTTTACCAGAGCCTTCTGCCACGAGGCATGTTGATGACTTCTACGGTCTAGAATGAACTCAGGGCCTCCAAACAAGCCGTCCATGGCTTTGTGACTTTGCACCCATGCACTGGGGGAAGAAGTCATTGCATTATAGGACCCTTGCCTCTTTTTCTTTGGGCTTTCTTTCTACCCTCAGTGAACATCAAACCAAAGAAAAGCTTCTTTTAAAAAAAAGAACACAACTTATAAGAGTCACCAATATTTCAAAAACAATTTCACATCTGCACTGAAACTTCTCTACTTACGAACATTCACAGATAAGAATAAAGCCATGCACTAAAGGGAAAGTAGGCCAGCTCCGCCTGTTCCCCACAGATGGTGTGCAGCAGTCATGCGCATCCATTTTAGTCTTGGCCATCGTGTTAGTCATTAGTGTTGGCCCATGAGCTGTTTAAAGAAGTGTCTTCTTACCATGAAAAGAAGAAAGTCAAAGTAAAAACATCTTTGGATACATTTCTGAAGAGCTGAAAAGCACCAAGTAGAGCCAGAATCAATGCCAGCACATCACCGGTCCTTCTGTGAAACTCAACTTTATACAGACACGTATACTGCAGAGGCTTAGAAAGAAACAGACTTAAACACAGCCTTTTGGATGTGATGTATTTGTACATCAATGATTTCTAAATTTCTATCAGCAAAAACAACACTGAGCATTACTTTTAATGCTTTTATTTTAAGCAATGAATGGTATTTTCTAGAATGACCCTACTTTGGCAGTTGACTAGACTAGAATGACTCTCACTATGACAGACATGGTTACTTGCCTATTCAACAGCTATTCCCCAACACCTTCTTCCTTCCTGGTGAATTTTCTCTCCAATAGTCGAAGTTGGAAATGGCAGATATTTTCTCAGGTTCCTTTGTATATGTAGCACTGACCAATGGAAATGTAAGATGAAATCTCTAACCTTACAGACTCCTCAATTAAAGAAATCGATGCAGGAAGAAAGCATTATACTTCCTGGCTTGGATACTGTCCAGTGAAGGTGTGATATCTAGAGCTACCACAACTATTTTGCAGCCATGACGTGACAAGTCTAAAAACAAAAAGCAACAGGCTATGGACGGCAGAGCTGAAGAACGAAAAGATGCTGGCTTCTTGATGACAAGGTTGAGCCATAAACCAACCCCAACACACCTGCTCCAGACTTCTTGTTATTTAAGAGAATAAAGGTATTTGATAATTAAACTACTTTTAGTTGAGTATTCTGTTACTTGCAGCTGAAAACATTCCAACTAATACGTTCATGAAACCTTTCTATATATGTCTGAGCTGAGACAGAGAGAGGGCCAGTCTGCCCAGCTCAGGTTTGTACCACATTGACCCCACCTCCTGGCCACAGCTGATTGGATGGACTCAGCTGAATGACTGAGGACTCCAGGGATGGACTCCTCATCCAAGCTGAGTTCATCTGAGACTCTCTGCTGGGAACTGAGGATTGGGATTCAGAGACCATTAGATGGTTTCTGCACGTAACTTTGGGAGCTATGTACACAGAAAGACATGGAAAGCCCATGTGTGGACACGTAAGAAGCAGCAGAGAAGATAGACTGACTGACTTCAGAAAAGAAGAGCAAGATAGAGTACATAGTTGCCTGGTGACCTTGACCTTCCATTTCCTGGTTCCGGGCCTTTGTGACTTTCCATCTTTTTACTTTCCACTTTTGGGTCCCATGAAAGACTTCCATTTCCTTTGCTTAAGCTGCTTTGAAATAGGATTCTCTTTATTTCTAACAGCTTTGACAAGACCCCCAGGGAGTTGATGGCCAGGCTAGGGTGGAACTTACATCTCCTGACTTGATGCTGCACCCTGCTACCTGACAAAATCACAACTCACATTTATTGAGTATTTGCCAAGTGCCAGGAACTCTTCTAAAGGATGTCCCATGTATTATTTTTAATCCTCACAACAATCCTATGAAATAGGTCCTGTAGTAGCTCCCATTTTGCAGAGGAGGAAACTGGGGCACAGAGATTTTAAGTAAATTGCCTAGAACCACACAGCCAGCATGTGTCTGAGCCAGAATTTGAACTCCAGGGCTCAAGCTTGTCACCACTTTGTTTTACTACCTCCCTTCCTATTCCTCCTCCCCTCTCTACTGCCCCGTAGACTGATAAATTATCTACATGTTTTCAGCAAGTGCATCTGAACTATCTCCTGACCTCCTACAGCCCTCATAATACTTTGTACGCACCTGGGAGCCCAGATGCTTTAGCTACTCACTGCCTGAGGAATCCAAGAGGGCTTCCTGAAAGAGGTGCTATCTGAGTAGATTGTGTAAAGATGAGTTGGAGTTTGCCAAGCAGTGGAAGAAAGAGGGGGAGCGCCTTAGTCAGTTGGGACTGCTATAACAGAATATCATAGAATGGGTGTCTTATAAACATCAGAAATCAATTCTCATAGTTCTAGAGGCTGGGAATTCCAAGGTGAAGGTGCTGGCAGATTCGGTGTCTGGTGAGGACTCCCTTCCTGGATCATAAGTAGACATCTTCTTACTGTGTCTTCACATGGTAGAAGGGACAAAGAAGCTCTCTGGAGCCTTGGGGCCTTTTTTATAGGGCACTAACCTCATTCATGAGGGCCATGCCCTCATGCCCTAATCATCTCCCAGAGACTCCACCTCCAAATACCATCACACTGGGTATTAAGATTTCAACATATGAATCTGTAGGGAACATAAACATTTTCTACAGAGAGGAGCATACTAATCAGAGTTCATAGTTGCAAGTATAGGTGCTGACTTTGGCTCTTTTAAACAGGAAAATAATTCATTAAAAGGATGGCAGGAGCTCTCAAAACTGCTGGGAGGGATGGATAACCGCATTCTAGGCAACACAGCTGAGAGCATTCCCTAAAGCATGTCACAGAACCGATCCAAAGAGGACATCACTGCCACCTCACCCCCAGCACAGGACACCACAGCTTCCATCACCAGAGGGGGTTCTCCAGGTCCCTACTATTCTGCTTCAACAGCTCCTGATGTCAAGGCCATGCCAAGCACATCTGATTAGTAGAGTCTGGGTGACATGCCACACCCTAGCTGCAAGACAGGATGAGAAAGTAGGAGTTGGAATTCTGAGCTCTTATCCAGGGGATAGACTTTGCACTAACTAAGAATCATAGGAAGGGCATTCGGCTGCTGGGTGGCCAAAGACAATGTCAAGAGTCGACTACAGGGGGCATTTAAGGCAAAGGGAACAACTCGTGCAAAGGTACAGAAAGCATATGCTTGTCTTGGCTCAGAGCAAAGAGATGGTCACTGGGCTCCTCAGAGTATATATTTAGTGCTGAATTCTACCTCCTGAATTGCCATTTGGACAGCTTGCCTTTGCATTTCAATGTCCTCTGTCTGCAAGGGCAGACTCTGTTCTCGACAGACCTCAGAAGGCCTGGAAGGGGACCAAATGTTCCAGAAAGGGTCAATCGCTGCTGAGAAGAAGGAAGAGGAAAGAGTGGTAGAAGGACAGCAGTGGAGGGAAGAGGAGGATGGGGAGAGCAAGCCCAAGTGTAAAGCCATCACTCTCCTCCAGCCAGAGTCTTGGCTCGTGGTCACCATGCAGATCCCTTTGTCCAAGGCCCAACTCCCAAGAAGCACGAGTTCACCAAAGGAGCCCAGCCTTCATGGAAGGTCACCCTTGCTCATGAAACCTACCCTTTCCCAGAAGACACGGAAGTCCTGCTGAGAACAGTTCTTCTTAAAGGGCCAGCTGCCTCCAGTCCAGTCCTCTCAGGCCAAGGCCTTCTCTCGTGTGATGCTCAGGGAAGGGGTAGTGACATCTTCTCTAGCTCCCCATTCCTCCCCTAGCCATTAACAACCTGACTAGAAACCCTCCCCCAGGCTCTGGTCCACAAAAAGCCAAATTGAACTAATGTCAGACGGTAGCAACAACACAGCCAGAGTCCCAGCTTTCTGCTGGAAAGACGTGAGGCTGCTCCAGCCAGGCCAGTGGCCCATCAAGTTTCTGCTGATTCTCCCTGCCTTGGAGGCAGCAGCCATGAGGGCTGGTTCTCAGAGATGCTGAGGGACAAATATCAGACAGGGCTGGAGAGGGTGGGGGTGACCAGAGAAGGAGGCCTGAGTTCAGAGTATTGGCTTTCCTCCCCGCAGCCACTTGACCCCAGCTACTCCTTGTCCCGGTGCCCTATCTTTGCTCTTGAAATAGCAGTCTGCACAGTGGCCTGAACCAGAAACCAGAAACCACCCTCAGCTCCTCCCTCTTCCACAAACCCAATACCGAAACACCTCTCAGACCCATCACTGCCCTCCCTTTCCTCTGCCATCACCCCGATCCAGACCAACCCCAAAGGCCCCATACATGAGGCTCTGGCCTGAGCCACCTCCTAACCTTCCCTGCCTTAGTCCGTCTGGCTCCCCTTCTGGTGCCCAGACCTCCAGCCAAGAGGCTGACCTCAGTGGCCTCTAGTTTTGCCATCTCTAAATTATCATCTGCATTGTCCCAGAATGGTGGGTAGTTATTCCTGTGGTCCTAGCAGAATGCTCCTGTACAGGAAAGCTCTGAGATTTCTCTTTATTCACCTTAAGGTCTCAATTCCCAGACTGAGGCAATTTTACCAACCCAGGAGACACTTGGCAACGTCTGGAGAGTTTTTCTCATTGTCACAACTTGGAGAAGGATGCTGCTGGCATCTAGTGCGTAGAGGGCAAGAATGCTGCTAAACTTCCCACAACGCACAGGACAGCCCCTGACAGTAAAGCATTATCCCACTCCAAATGCCAGTGGTTGAGAAACCTCACATAAAGGTGAAACTGTTCAACTCACATCCTGGAGGCTCCTTCTAGGCCTCCCAGGGACCTCCCAGGGACCACCACAAAGGTTTGCCCACCACTACTCCAATCATCCCCTGAGTGTTCCACCTGGGCCATCACCCATGACTTTCAGGCCTGGGCATCCCCTCAAGGCAGGAACATGGATGTACCAGCCCCCAGCCTCACTGCCTCTAGAGGTCTCCCTAGCAGGGCCTGTGCCACCTTGGCAGCCCTCCCAGCAGATCCTGGGAGACACGGGACCTAGCGACCCTCTGACCATTCAGAGACTGGTCCTTCTCCAAAGAGACTGGAGAGGCTCCTTTGCTGGTGCCTAGAAGAAAGGCCAGGCAAGGACCTCTCCCTGGGAGTCGCTCTGCTTTGGGTGAAAAAATATACTAAACAACAACAAAGCCTGAGTCCTTCCTTCTGTCTCCTAGGGCCCAGTGTCACACTCACTGCCAGGAGGGTTAGCCAAGGTTGGGGCTGCAGATGGCTGGGGTTCAATGCAGGGAGCTGGGACAATGCTGGCTGGAACCACCTCCTAACCTTCCCTGCTCTGGTTCCCCCTCAGGCGCCCAGCCCTCCAGCCAAGTGACCGCTGGTTCTGCTTCCTGCCTCCAGGCCTTTGCTTACAGCAGCCCCTCCCACTGGAAGGCATGACCCCTGCTAACTCTACACATGCGGATCCTGCCTATTAGGTGCCACCAAGGAAGCCCCCTGAGTCCCCTCCACTAGGAGATATCATAGCATTTTGAAGGCATACGTTCCCCTTGGTTTCTAGTTATGACTGTTCATACATCACCCTTCCTAATGGATAATGACATTCCCAAGGGCAGGAGATGTCCCATTACTCTCTTAGCCATTGATGCCTAGTACAGGGCTGGGCCCACAGGAGATGGACAACTAGTAGAATAAATATGCCACCTCAGCCATGACCCCTCCTTCCTCTTAGCCTTCTCATAAGCTCTTCCCTCTGCCTGGAACACCATTCCCACCCCCCATCACCATGGTCCATCTCCCCATACTGGCTTAACAGAGTCGCTTCCCTGAAGAGGCCTCCCCAGTTTCCTGGCCCAGGTAAGTGCCCTGCAATATGAACCAATAACAGCTGTGCATCTTTTTTTTTTCATAGCTTTTGACACGTTGCAATTAAGCATAACCACCCTCTACTTTGGGAGTTTCCCTGGATTAAGAAACTCTCTCTATTCTCTCCCTCTGGGTAAAGTAAAGCTGATGCCCAGAGCAGGCTGAGCATTCATTCCTGCCAGGCCTCAATGCTCTTCATACTGGGCCCTCTTCCCAACCACATTCCCCTTCCCTTTGTCTTTTCTGGCAGAGCACATATCCCTATAAAGAGCCTGAAAATGCCAGTCACCTGCTTTCCCAGCCTCCCTTGCAGCTGGACCACAGACACGTGACCAATCCTGGCCAATGAGACCAGAGGAGGAGCAGCTGGTGGCTTCTGGGAAAAGTTTCTTTTCCTTCTTTTTTGTTGGGTGTAATTGTGTCCACTTGTAACAACTGCTAGATGTGGAAGCCATTTTACACCATGAGCGGAGACATTCCTGATTCTCAGAAGATCGCAGAAAGAAGTCTGTGGAAAATACCTGTGACCTTGAGGATGCTGCCGAGCTACTGCAGCATCTCAAGGGCTTCTCTGTCTCTAGACATCTTCCTACATAAAATAATAAATGTCCTATTGGGTTAAGTCAATGTTTTTCACACTGTGGGTTGCACCCCATTAATGAGACATGAGACTACATTAGGGGGTCATGACTAGCATTTTTAATAGAATTAAAATAGGAAAGAATAGACTAAAGTAGAAAATGTTAGATAGCATCCCACAAAGTAAAGGTAAGTGCTGCTTGTGAAAATTTGCTTCAGTTTATACTCTTGCATATGTGCTAAGGGACAATTTAAAATGCGTTTTTTTTTTCTATGCACTGAGAGATTTTTGAAAGCAAAGCTTAAAACTTGTTTCAGTTAAAGATTGTGTTCCTTGCAGACAAATGCATTATGTCTCATAGAGGTAACCTTTAGCATTCCCATAGACTTCCACTCTCATCTTGTGAGTTGTTTACTGACCAAGAGACCATAGCATTTGCTGTCTAAATTGTTTATGGCAGATGTACTCAGTACTGTCATTATATAATTTAATTAAATATTATGCCAACAAATGAAATATGAGCATTAAAGAAACATTGCTGTTTCTAAGTTGACCACTTTGGAAATAATCAATAAAGGCAAGTCTCAGAAAACATATCTGTTGGATGGGGGTGAGGAAAAAACTCCAAACAGCTGGCAACAAGAGCCACAAAATTCCAGAAGGATTATGCACTTGTATTAATTCATACGTATTTTGTTTCACTTTAAAGAAAAAAGATACAGAACTTTATTCTGCAAACTCAGACCCCACAAAAGACTCTTTCCTGCATCACAATATTAGTGACTGGATGTATATGTGAATATTTTCAGTAAAAATAAACTGTGTAAGTCATATAGGCATTGTTCTTATAATTTCTTATTGTAACAAAGTTTATTTTAATTGACTGCCCACCTTTCCGTATCATATTTCACATGGAGCTCTGCGTACAATTGTATGATGTCTCTATTCTACAATTGATTGTAAACTCTTTTTTTTTTTTCATAGTTTTTGACACGTTGCAGTTAGGCACTCACCTAACCACCCTCTACTTAGGGAGTTTCCCTGGATTAAGAAACTCTCTCGTCTCTCCCTCTGGGTAATGTAAAACTGATGCCCAGAGCAGGCTGAGCACTTATTCCTGCCAGGCCTCAATGCTCTTCATACTGGGCCCTCTTCCCAACCACATTCCCCTTCCCTTCGTCTTTTCTGGCAGAGCACATATCCCTATAAAGAGCCTGAAAATGCCAGTCACCTGCTTTCCCAGCCTCCCTTGCAGCTGGAGCACAGACGTGTGACCAATTCTGGCCAATGGGATCAGAAGAGGAGCAGCTGGGGGCTTCTGGGAAGTTTCCTTTCCCTCTTTTTTGTTGAGTGCAATTGTGTCCACTTGTAAGAAGTGGACTCTATACCCCCAGGGAGTGAGAAGCTGTTGCATAATGGTTACATAGTTTCTGTTTGGGGTGATGGAAACTTTTGAAAATAAATCATGGTGATGGTTGCACAACATCATGAATGTAATCAATACCATTGAACTGTACACTTGCAAACCATTAAAATGGAAAATTTTATGTTATATATATTTTAACTACAACAAAAATATTCCAGAAATATGCCTATTCACACACAAATATGTGTTATTCATCCCCACACACCACATCTCTCAGTTAATGTGGCGTATCAGTCAAAGCTTAATATCTGTTGCTTTTCTTTCTTATTTACGGCTATCCTCTACGCTCTCCATTGAACTTCTGTCCCCAGAGTACTGACCCTCATCTCCTCTCACCTTCCTAACTGGCTCTTCTTACACCAAACGTTACACACCAAAAAGACAAAACTTCAGCAGCTTTAATAATGGCTCTTTTGTGCTCAAGTATCTCTGGTGACTTTTAGTGAATTTGTACATCATGGAGATTCCTAAAGTTTATATTCTTGCCTCTTCACCACAGGGCTGACCTGTCTTTCTAGCCTCATCTTGATTGTCTCAACCTTCCCTTAAAATGGACTTTTTATTTGTGTCCTTGCTTCTATTTCTTTATTCAAGCTTCTACTAGATGAAAATTATTATCTCTGTTAACCTCACCTATTGACTTAGTGAACCCTCAAGCCCCCATTCCTAAACAAATACCCTCCAAGAAGATTTCCCAAGGCTCTCCTCCTCTGGAACTAATTCTTATCTTTCTGACTATATATCTTCTTTGGGAGTTCATCTTTTTGTATTTTCCAAACTCTTTTTAATTCTAAGATTCTCTGATAATTTCTGAAATATCTGTCTCATAATACACTAATAAATATTTATTGCCGGACAATGAAATGTACCTGGATCCTTGGAGTGAACAGTAAAGGCAAGCCTGTGGCAACTGGAGTGCAGCTAATCAGAAAGGGCTAATGAACAAAGTTTTAAGACATGATTTGCCTACATGGAATAGTTTGGGTCTCAATCTCACTGTGAGACCAGATATTTGCAGCTATTAAATACACATTATACAAATACTAACATTTAAAAATGTGTGGCTATACTAATGTAGTAATGTGCCACCAAAGCAAATTTCCACCAGAAAGTAGGACTTAGAGATACAGAGGAACATTTCATGATGGTGAAAGGATCCATTCAACAAGAAGACAAAACAATTCTAAATTTGTGTGCACTTAATAACACAGTTTCAGAATATATATGTATAGCAAAAGTAGACTACAAAACACACACATAGAAAAGTTTGAAAGAACAGTAACCGAGGGTGGTGGCTCATGCCTATAGTCCCAACTACTCGGGAGACTGAGGCAGGAGGATCACTTGAGCCCAAGAGTTTGAGGCTGCAATGGTCCATAATCGCACAACTGCACTCCAGCCTGGGTGACAGAGAAAGATTTTGTTTCTTATTTTAAAAATAAATAAATAAATAAATAAAAGCAGAAATAGACAAAACTACCCACAAGCCAAGATTTTAACATATCGCTGAGTAACTGATGTAAGTGGACAAAAATCAATTAGGATACAACAGACTTTTAAAAATGCTGTCAACAAAACTGACTTAATTAACATTTCTTGAACACTATACACAACGACTTCAGAATACACATAAGTGCACACCAATTTTTAAAAAGATAACTGAAGTGTTCCCACTCCTCCTCCCTCTACCACCCAGCCATTCTCCATCTTGGCACCAATCATGGCACTTATCACAGCTCAAATTTTATATTTTTAATCTTTTTCATTTTCTCCTTTTTTCCCACTAGACAGCAAACCCCATGAAGGAAAGGTCTCATCTAGTTTCCTATGGTATTCCCCAGTGTCAGGAGCAATGTCTGACTGGAGGCAGGCTCTCAAGAAATATTTATTGAATAAATAAACAGCACTGATGGAGAGGTTAATCTGAACAAGAACCCGGATGTATTGTTTCCTGGTACTGAATAAAGAAGATAAGGGTATGTGCACACATTGATCAGGACGTTTTTGGTTAGTAGTAAGAGAAACCGAGTTTAGACTGACTTAGGCAGAAAAAGGGAATTTCCTGGTCCCTTTAGCTAAAAAGTACAGAAGTAGCACCTTCAGGAATAGCTAGATCTAGGGATTCAGATGATGTCATTGACTCCCTCTCTTTCTTTTTTTTTCATCTCTTAGAGTTGTGGTGGCTCCAGTCTCATGTAAGACCTATCCTCATGGTATAAGCATACCCGTGATTAATGCACAAACTGTACCCTCCTAGCTTAGTCATCCCAGCAGAATGTAAACTTCTCACTCTGAATCATTTCTGAGGTGGTTTCTCATTGGACACTCTTTGGTCCTGTATCTATTCAAAACACAGTCACCCTGGCCAGGGAAATTGACTCTTTTTATTGAACGCCCAGATTCGAAGGATGTAATCACTCCCATTCAAACCAGACACATTGAGTGGAGCAAGGGTTTTCTTCCCAAAGGAAAACTGAGACACTATTTTACCAGAAGAAAGGGACATGTATACTGGGCAAGCAAAACCTACGGAGGCCCTCTCTAGTGCAGATGCAAAAAGTGTATGGATTAAAAAATGGAAAGTTGTGAAAGATTTCCCCTAATGGCCTCCATGGGCTGCTGTGAAGGAGATGGTGAAGGTTTGAATGCATCTGTGAAGGGCATGGAAGATTAAATAAAAACAAGACAAAACCAAACCAAGACAAAAGACAAAGCTACTTTAGAAACTGCAGCGTTTTCCTGATGGCACCAGTCTTCACAGCTGCGTGAGTTCTAGCTTCAAGCCAGTTGAGGAGTTAAAAAGGTAGAGAGTAGCATCATCCCAGGGCTGGGGGCTTGCCAAGTGGGTGATGTGTAGCTAATAAATGGAAAAGTCAAGGACCTAGGAGTCTCACGGGGCACAGAGCAGGCGTGAAGTGTAGGGGGCCAGAGGATGAGACATGAGCATTTTCAGGTAATGACCAAGTGCAGGGAGTGAGGTTGAAATGGAGTGGAGGCAATTTTTATGAAAGTTATGAGAGTTACAAAGGCCCAGGAATTTTGAGGTTTTGGATGAGTTGTTTAAATGGAAACAGGGATCTCTGAGAATGATGACAGGAGCTGGGGTGAAGAGGCAGATGAATGCTTTCCACACCTCAGTCCTGCCTTCATTTGTACAACATTCACCATGGAGGATATCTATAGATTGAGCAGCATCCATTCCCCTTCCCTCTGGAAAAATAACACCTCCTTTTTTTTTTTCCCCAGACAGCCACCTTGCCTCATGCTTAGTTAGATGGATCATTTGAAGTTGATCACACCCAGACTCCATGGTAGGTATGTGACAAGGCCTTAAAAAATATCATATTTTATTCTCCTGCCACAGTGATTGAATCAGGGTGGACACATGACCCAAACTAGGCCAATTCTTGAGACTATTGAGAAAGAGGATTTCTCTTTCTACCAGGATTGTTAATCTAGTATAAATCTGGAGTTTCTAGAGGCCTTCTATGCAACATCAGGAGAAATGCTGTTTCAGAAGAAGCCTATACAGAGTAAAATGGAGCTGAAAGAGAGAAAAAAAATGCCTAATAATATCACTGGTCATCTGGATTCAGCTGTTCCTGTAGTTTCAGATCTATCCTTAGACTTTTAAGATATATATTCCAGAGGCTTTTGCTACACCCCCTCTGAGAAAAACTGAAAAATCCAGACAAAAACTCTTTTTTCCTTTTTAACCTGTCTAAAGGCATTAGAAATCTGAAACAACCAGAACTAGAGGAGATAAGATTCACAGAGTAGGAAGTGTAAAAAGGTGATTTGGCATTCTGAAGCTGCTTTCTCCTTGGGGAAAAAGTTTGTTGACTTGGCATGCAAAAAAAAAAAAAAAAGAGAGAGAGAGAGAGAATGAGAATCCAGACTTTTCCCGGGCAGAGTTTACTCTGTTTGGGGACAGAGAACCCAACAGAGCTTTTGAATTCTGAAGCTAAACAGAAAGCCTTTTAAAAGCAGGATAGTGTTTTCAGCAATCTCACAGTGCTAGAGAGACAAGGATTGGAATTTTAGGCCTTACTAGGGGAAGGAAGTTCCAGTGAACACATCAATCTCTCAACTGGCAGTCCTGGAGGACTAGAAACAAACAGAGTTAGATGGAACCTTACTAAAACTGCAACCCAGCCTTGACTCACCTCAGTTTGATTAGATTAAGGTAATCAGCCTCCACTCTATCTGTCTAACATAGGAAACAGTGAAAGAGTTTTTCTCTGGAAGAAGATAATATCATCTACAGATTCTACAATGTTTTGATACCAATGTCTAATGTTTAATCAAAAATTACTAGACATGCCAATAAACAAGACCATATGATTAAAGACAAAGTGAAATAATAAACTAAAGAAACAAATAAGTGAGCCAATAAATTCCCTTTTTTGGCTTAGGCCATTTCAAGGTGGATTTTCATCATGATAGAAAGATTCCTAACTAATATACTCACAGTCCTTCACTGTTCAGATCAGCCATCACAGCACCCATGGCAGAAATTGTACCATAATTTTCCCTTATATTTTGTCCAGATTTGAACTAGAATAGTTTAGACTATAGTGTCCTGATTTTTCACTATTAAGTTTCCATAACAAAAGTTGCCATATATTTACATTCCCTGTTACCTTAGTCTATTCAAGTTTCCATAACAAATTATCTTAGGCTGGATGACATAAACAACAGAAATGCATTGCTCATAGTTCTGGAGGCTGGTAAATCCAAAATTAAGGCATTGACAGATTCGATATCTGGTGAGGGCCTGCTCTCAGCTCCATAGACAGCACCTTCTTGCTGCATCCTCATGTGGCAGAAGGGCAAACAAGGTCCCTCAGGTCTCTTTCAGGAGGGCACTAATCCCTTTCACAGGGCCTCCACCCTTATGATCTAGTGGTCTCCCAAAGGCCCTGCCTCTTAACACCAATACACTGGATTTGATTTCAACCTATGAATGTAGGGGGGACCTAAATATTTAGACCCTAGCACCTGTCCTTCAGCATCAGTAGCAATAATGCTGGGAATTTATATGGAACTCTATCATTTATGAAATGCTTCACATATATTACCAACAGTCAAAGTCATATGGAATTCTTAAGGTAAACATTAGTATCTCCATTAATAGATGAGTAGCCTGAGTATGTGATTATGCCATGGCTATAGATAAAGAAGCTGGAGATTAGAGGACATGCCCAAGGAAGTTAAATTACTTGCCCAAGGTCACACAGAGGTGGCAGAGTGAGGCATTGAACCCAGGCTTCCTTGGTGCCTTCCAGGACTCCACTGGACAATAAGTCCAGTAGTCCTTGGTCCTGGTCCTAGCTCCAGCATTTTTTGGCTTTATAACCTTGAGATGGTCACTTCACCGCTCTATGCATGAGCATATTCATCTGCCTTCCAAGGCTGTGCCTATTGCCGTTGACCTTTCCTGGCATTCTTCAAAATGTATCCAATTTGTTTCCAACTTTTAGAGCAAGAAGATCTTAATAAAAGATCTCTGGATTTCTATGTCAATGGATCCATTAATACCATGGAATTACAAGTAAATTTCATGTGAACATATAGATGTGCATTTTGTTAGGGCACACCAGAGTCACAAAGGGTTCCATGACCCCCAAAAGTTTAGGAATTCTGCCTTAGAGCCACACTAGATCAGCAGGGATATATGACATGTCTTAACATGTTTCCCCTTCTCTGGTAGGATTGCCATTTGAACATGAACTTTCAACGTGTAACCCAAGGTAATGATAAATGTCAGACATTTCTGTTATCAGGGCAGAGCGAATTCAGAGGATAGTTTGAAATGGGAAGTTTTCATTTCCTTCAATAAAAATAATACTCATAATGATAATGCCTATAGCACTTACAACTGATATATCTCAATTTTGGTTTTAATCATTAATAATCCTGACACATTATGAAAGTAACAGAAGGAATGTTTCCCCCAGCCCATGATTCCAAGAGGTTAAAAAAAATTGTTTAAGTTCAGCAGCCAGTGCCCGGTCCCTTCTTTTTCTCTCCTCAAAGGCAAAGCCAGGACTTGAGATTGGGAGGATTGGGAGTTTCCAATCGCTGGCCACATGGGTCCTTTATTCATCCCTGAAGTGGAATCAGTGCAGTGACAAAGGGGCAGAGTTCTAAGCACATTTCTTCCCTCTGCCCACACTCAATAGGCAGCCCCATGTGGCACCCCTCCCAAAATCCCATTCTCAGGCACAGAAGGATGGCAAAGTACCCAAGATCCACAGTACAGCGTTAATAAATCGCATTTTCTTAAGGGCGTCCCATCCCCTCAGTCACATGCGTGTTTGTAGGCATGCTGGAGATTACTAATCAAGTGCAGCTGGCCTCAAGCTGACGGCCAGGACACACGTGTGCACGCACACGCACACACACACACGCGAGCGTTCACACACACATACACATGTTTAGAGGATGCCTGCTGCCAATTTCTTGCCTGGCAAACCAGAAACATTTTAGTGGTTTATAAATATGAGCCCAATCCATCCTGGGACACTTCTCAGGTTCAAGTCCATCTGTGTCAGGTGCCCCCAGGGCTATGGATTCCTTTCTGTCCACACCCACACTCCACCCCAACCAGCCTTCCACGTCCCATGATACACAGCAAACTCCTCAGCATCAAACATCTAAATTGGACAATTTCACAGCCTGCATCAGTCATGTCTTGATTTGTTCTTTTTTCTCTCATGTTATTGAAATGTTATTTTTTCCACTCATATACCACCACCTCTCACCCCTCCCAAATCAGCCTGTTGGAAAAGATGTTTATTTTGCTTTTCTTTGGCAGAATTTAATATCAGACAAGTGCATCCCTGATGCAGACAGTATATTCTTCGGGCATACATTTGAGATTCTGGTTGATTAGAATTACAAATTTGTCATGCAATCCTGGCCAATTTGGAATTTGGCACCCCGGCATCATGTTTATGTCCTTTTGGCCTTGCCAGCGGTTGCTAGGACTGTCGGGGGGCTCTTTTCAGCAATAAGTTAGGATTTCATAAATAGTTGGCAGTGCCTTCAAAGAAGCCTGCTCTTTAACATGAGATAATGTATGTTTTCTTTCTACTTACTTGGAGTAGGTCGGATTGGGAGCCACCCAAGTTCACTTTGAAACCATTTCTCCGCGTGCCAGACACGGCTTTTGAAGTCGTCTGCACCAACCCACAGGGAAGCCAGCGCCCTGGCCTCGACGAGCGGCCCCACTGTGTGCCCCGCCGCCCATAACAGGAAGTGTGTCAGAGCCGGGTGGGCACGGGGTGGGTGGAGCAGGCCCACGGGGCTCAGTTCCACCGAGCGGAAAATCATCTGACGTGTCCTCGGTGTATGTGTCTGGAGCAGAAGCAGGTCAGATGTCGCCCTGGCCTCCAAGTCTCAACACGCCTCTCTGGGCTGCCCCGTTGGCCTTCAGAGGCAGCACATGGCATAACAGGAGGCTTTTTCAAAGTGCAGGCCACAGGAAATCACATTTGAAGTGCCTGGCATGGAGGGTATTTTTATACCGTTCACTTTTTCCCTTTTCTTTTCATCTGTTTTCTGCATTTTTTCAGTTTGCTTTTTCTTCTTGATTTATTGTTGTATTATTCTATTTTTAAACCAAGACATACTTTCCCATCAGACACTTTAATATAACTCATATGAAAATTAGGGATGGGTGGACCTCAGACGGTGCAGGGGCTGGATTCAGTAGGAATCAGCTTCCCAAAGTGCTGATGCTTATCTGAATCTGCACCAGCTGCTGGGGTCCAGGGGAGCCGAGCAAGGAGGAGAAAGAAATCCTTCCATTCCTCCCTCACTATTCTGGGGGCTCAATCGTGTGAGCCCCCGGCCCCACCTCTTGCACATGTAACAAATGTCACATGTTGTCTGGACCCCTCTGGTGGCTTGGAAGTCACTGCTGGCCTCCCCTTAGGTGTGGAGCACAGGTATTCCAGGAAGGATCATGAAATACCCAAGACATGAATACCCAAGAAAACCCGTCCAGCCCAACCTAGCTTGAGTACTGATGGCCCTCGAGCCAGATATCCAAGCAGGATGGGGTGAGGCTGGGGCCATGCGCAACCCTCTTTGTGGCTCTTCCATGTACCAAAGAGGCCAACTCAACCCTGAAGCCAGACAGGCCTAAGCGGAAATTCCTGGTAGCCATGTGGCCGGGGCAAGCCTCCTTAACTCCCTCTGCCACAGGTGTCTGTAAAATTGGAATGAAATACTTTTAATCTAGAGTTGTACAAACTGGAGAAAGGGTTTGTTGAACAAATGGTAGGTTCTCCGTAAAGTAGTAGCTGGTCTTATGATTCCAAGATTCATTCCCACCTTGTCCATTCAGCCTGAGTTCATCTCCTCTTCCCACATCTTCCAGCTGAGGACAGCAGTCTCCCTTTCATTTTTTTATGTCTCTCTTTCTGCTCTGCCCAAATTGGAGAAATTGAGAAGGGTAAGGAGCATACGCTGTGTAGCCTGGCAATTAAAACCCAGACTTCAGAGGCCCAGAGTCTGCCTCCACTGCGTCTTAGTGCACCAGCTCCTCTTTCCAGCCTGAACTGTCCTCATAGAGCAGAGCAAGTGTGGGCCCTGCAGTGACGTCATCGCTTCTGCCCTCTTATTTCAGCCACAGCCACAGCAGACACTTCCGTGCAAGCTCAAGCTCACCTCCGGCTTGCAGCCTCCCACCTACTAGGTGCACTGCACAACTTTCTTTTCCTGCCCCAAGAAATTTTCTGGCATGAAAGGGGCCTCTTAGAACCTTCTGTAAATGCAGCACAGAAGTGTAGGGCTAACATTCTTGGGGGCTGCCTTCAATCAACGAGGGCAAAACACGAATAACCATAAGAGCTGTATGTTATTGGCTTCTGTAAGAGAGAAAGTAATGGAAGCAACAAGGCATCTAATGGCCCCGAGAACAAGAGGACCCTGAAATAGACAAGAGGCATTCATGAGAAAGTGTGACAGACCAACTTGGCGTCAGCAGTTGAACCTAGGAGGGCCTTTGCTGACTTCCAAAAGGGATGAGTAGAACCAGAAAGCAAGGGAGAGATTGGTGCAGCCTCATTCCTACACACTCCCAAAATGGACCCACCAGAACTCCTTTCTAGGACAGGATCCAACACTGAGGAGAAACTTCTGGGAATAGAATCAAAATTAAATAGGACAGGGAAACAAACAAAGGAATGAAAAATACAGATAAAGTGAAAGAGGAGAACACAGCCAAGAAGTTTCAAAAAGCAAACTGCTATGATTTTTCACTTCACATGAAAATAACAGAAGAGTAACCTATGAAGTTATAAAAGAACAACTAACTTTCTAGGAGGTCAGGAAAATTAAATTAACATAAAAATTATAAACATTAAAAACATTAAGGAAAAATGCTATACAGTGTTAGTGCAAGAAAAAAGAGATTCAAGAACTGAATAATAATTCTATAGTTAATAAGAACACACCAGAAAAATCCTTTAAAAAGAAATAAAAGTTCTAACATACTATTTTGAGATACATAGAAGATCTTAAGACAATGATAGAAGCACATATATCAAAAATTTAAAACTCAGAAGTGAGATGGCAGAACTTGAGACAGAATCAGAAATAAAGGAAAAGAGTGATTTTATACATGAAGACTAAACTGGAAAAAGCAAAGTGTAGACAACACAGCGAATAATGCCTTAAGATAAATACAATATGAAAAAGAGAAATAATTTTAAAATAAAGATGTTAAAAAAGAGACTAAAAATAATTTGAGGAGAAGTTACAAACACTGAACATAGACAAAGAAGATCCAACATATGGATAAAAGAATTCCCAGAGGAAGAAAACTAAAGTAACAGAACAAACAAATACTAGAATCTATGATTCAAAAATTTCCTCAACTAAAAAGAATTGAAACTATGTATTGAATGATGACACCATGTACCTGAGACTTTTTTGACCCAGCCTGACGAAAACCAGATATACTCTAGTAAAATCACTGAACATTAAAGAAAAAAGAAAGCCCTTCAGGCATATGGGGGGAAAAAACATGTGACTTATAAGAGAAAGAAAATGTGATGGTCATCAAACTTTTTGACACCAACATTTTATACCAGAAGACACAGGAAATAAAAGGTGAGCCAAGGATTTTGTATCTAGCAAAACTAACCTTCAAATATAAAGAGTACAAATTGTTATCAACTCAAGAAATATTGTTCCCATGAGCCCTTTGTGGAATCTACTAGAGAAAGATCTTCAGACAACAAAAATGACAGAAGGGACAACTATGCATAGAACTAAGACTAAATGAGAGTTAAAAGGGAAAGATGATAGTAGAAAATGGTTCTTTGATCTGACTATGTGGATCTAGTACAACAGTTTTTTTCTTTTTTTTTTTAATGAAGAAGAGTGAAGCTAATATATGAAAGCAAGTGAGCTGTTTCAGCAATTTTAATCCGTGGAGATAGCTTTAATATTGTTATTTTGTGATGGTTGTATGTATGAAATGGAGCAAAGCAAATGAGTAATTATGGATTATTCAGATTTTACCAACTGCTGTGTCTTTAAGAACCAGGGTTCTCAGTGTGGAAGCAGATGCAAATATAACATAGAGAAGGCTAGGTGGTATCTCTGAAGTGCTGAATTTGAATTGGACATATCAGTATAAACTCACAAGGTTTTTGTGTCTGCATGCACACACGTACACACGTATTGCATCAGGAAAGAGGTCTAGGAACAATCAGCAGCCCTGTCACAGTGAACAACCAGAACACTCAGACTGTGGTCTTTAAACACCACATCCTATCAGTAGAAACAGGGCTCCTTGGAGAAATGGCTGATTCCAAGCCTGGAACTGGAAATATACAAGATGAGCATGGAATATCTTGCACACCAGACAGCATCAAAGCCGTCAAAGGCTACTAAGTTATATCAAAAGGAACCAGAAGCCAATGTGAAGTGGCTTCCACTTGCCAAATATAGAATAATTGGAGCTTCAGTAAGGTTGAAAGTTGCAGTGAATTGGAAATCTATCAACTATGTTTAAATCTATGAGTTTTTAATTATATTTTAAAGACTAATTTATTGCTTTTAGTGGATCATAGAAAGGAATCAAACATTTATCCTGTCTTTCCCTTTATATGCTTTCAAACAGGAAATCAAACAGCAAGTCAGGGAAAGTAACTTCTTAAAAAAAATATTCTAGCCAATATACACAGACAAAATGGTAGCATTAGGTTATCTCCATTTTCACAACCCCCAATCAATTAACAGATCTAGTATTGGGCAGCAATGGCTGCCAACATCACAAAAAAAGCAAAAATTAGATTCTATACTTCCTGATGAAAAGTACACACTACCACCTCCAGTCCTGCTAACACATTGAATCTGATCAAGCCTCTGCCGGCTGCCAATCAGCAGGAAATACATGGGACAGGGGAACATGTCCAAGTACACTAAGAGAATGCAAAAAAGAGCAAAATCCCTAGTGTGGAAAAACAAACAGGTCAATCAATCCAGGTTCTTGAACACATAAATCATAGCAAAAATAAAAAGATATAGGGGGCACCTATAAATTAAAGATATTTCAAAAAATATGTTTTTAATAAATGAACAAAACTGTATTATAGCATCTAGGATTGCACATTTGGGTGATAAAACCATAAAGAAAAGTGTGGAAGACAGTACTACAAAAGTCAGGATACTGGTTCCCTTTGGGAGGAGGGAGAGTTTGATTTCAGGACAGGGCACATGGAGGGGCTTCTGGGTGGCTGGCAAAGTTCTATTTCTTGAACTGGGTGATGGTTACAAGGGTGTCCATTTAATAATGATTCAGAGGGTATGCATTTGTTTTGTGTGATTTTTTCTTGATCTGTATTCTAGTTTACAATTTAAAAGTTTTAAAAAGAAAAGAAAAAGAAAGTGTCTGCTGCACAGTAGGCACTCAAAAGTTAACTTCTTTTTTTTTTTTTTTTTTTGAGACAGAGTCTCACTCTGTTACCCAGGATGGAGTGCAGTGCCACAATCTCGGCACACTGCAATCTCCACCACCCAGGTTCAAGGGGTTCTCCTGCCTCAGCCTCCTGAGTGGGATTACAGGTATGTGCCACCATGCCCAGATAATTTTAATATTTTTTAGTAAAGATGGGGTTTCACCATGTTGGTCTTGAACTCCTGACCTCATGATCTGCCTGCCTTGGCCTCCCAAAGTGCTGGGATTACAGGCGTGAGCCACTGCGTCTGGCTTAAAAGTTAACTTCTCTTGGTTCAATGGATGACTGAGGTTCAATGGATGACTGATACTCTGATCCAATGACTGGCATGAGTAAGTCAGTTTCTGAGGAGCAGGGACCTCCTCTGTCTTTGTGCATTGCTGCATCTCTAGCACCAGCAGTGTCTGGCAAATCATCTCCCACTCGAACACCCATGCTTTCCGCCCTCCACATCTTAACCACGATGATGATGCAAAATGTCTTCCTTCCTTCTCTCCAAATCCATCCACCTCACCTTCCCAAGGGTGCTCCCTGATTAACCAGAGCACCCGGTGCTGTCTCCTCTGTGCTTGCTTTCATATGCTTCCAAAGCCATCCCCACAGCCTTCCTGCATAAAACCCAAGCTGCCTAACTGGATGTCCAGCTCCAGCATGATCAGACCCCTCTTGGCCTCTGTAGCTTTGTCTTCCATCACTGCCCTCCTGCAGCCAGTCTAGACTATTTGCAGCTCCTCAGATGCCCCATGAGGGCTCCCTGACATCACATAAGCTATTCCCCAGGCTGGCCTGTAACACCCTCCCCATGCCTTTCTTACTAGTGCATTTCATTAAGGTTTAACTCCTTCAGAGTCCCTCTTTGGGGGCCCCCTCCGTAGACCTAAGGCTGGGGCCCTCCTCCATGTTCCCTGCTATCTGCCATAACACTTACACTACAGTGCGACACTCTGCCTACAGTCTGCAGCCTGTGAGCTCCTTGAAGTCAAATTGAGTCATCTGTGTCCGTGCCCCCAGTGCCCAGCAGAGCGCCCTCAAATCTCCATTCCCGAAGCCCCTATAAGTGCCCTTTGCTAATATCCCCTTTTAAGATACTATGAGACTTTCTCACAGTGGTGCTCCTCCTTGTTCAGCAAATTTAATAAATCTGGCTTAGGCCAGGTGCGGTGGCTCACACCTGTAATCCCAGCACTTTGTAGGCCGAGGCAGGTGGATCACCTGAGGTCAGGAGTTCGAGATCAGCCTGGCCAACATGGTGAAACCCCACCTCTACTAAGAATATTAAAAAAAAAAAAAATTAGCCAGGTGTGGTGGTGGCAGGTGCCTGTAATCCCGGCTACTCGGGAGGCTGAGGCAGGACAATCGCTTGAACCCAGGGAGCAGAGGTTGCAGTGAGCCGAGATCGCGCCACTTCACTCCAGCCTGGGCAAAAGAGTGAGACTCCATCTCAGAAAAAAAATAAACAATAAAAAATAAACCTGGCTTGGTAGGGTCAACAAATTCTCCAGGTGGTCTTTGTATGGAACTTTGAGAGAACCTTGGGCAGTGCCTGGCACGTAGTGGGTACTCATAAAAATATTTGAAAGAAGGAAGTGAAGGAGAAAGTGGGGAAGATGATTGAGTATTGTGGACCAATAATGAATGCATGGGTTACAACATTGACATTTTGTTATTGTTAATGATTTTTAAGGGTACAGGGAAGAGTAGTTTGAACTGACAAATATGTATTTATCTTACTTCAGCTTAGAGGCAGCCAACCTATTTCCCAGCTTAATCTATTGTTTTAGAGGCAGAAAATTAACTTGCTTATCCCGAAAAGAAGTGAAAATGCATCCCAAAAGTGCCATTCTTTCATTCATCCACTCCAACAGATACACACACACACACACACACACACACACACACCCCTTTTCACCCCTTGGTAGTGTACAGTCTCTGACTTTTAAAAAATAGTCATTCCTTTCTGCTTGAAAGACTGTATTAGCTACTCGGGGAATACTAGCCCTTTCCTTGGACTCAGAAAAGTATTTTACCCATTAAAATCTAACCAGGGTGTAGTAACCATAAAAATCCAGCCACTCTGGTAGGAAGACGGATATCCTCAAAGATTTATGTCTGGCCGTCTCAAAGAAAATGTGTAAGATGGAGTTTTCTCAGAGACTTCCTGGCTGCACTCCACCCCACACATAATTTCTGTTTGTATAAACCTCAGATCAAAATTCAGGAAGGGTTAAGGGAAACCTTTCTGAACCACAGGTTATGTCTGCTCACCATCCTCGGTTGACCGTTTGGAATGAATTAACCAGTCCCTAACCAGCCTATGACTGGCTCTTGGATGGAATTAACCAACCTCTTCAGTCCAAATGGTTGAACCATTTAGGGTCTCAGATTCCATCCAGATGTGGGGTGAGGGTTTAGGTCACAAACTATATTCAGAGTCATTTGCATATATTTATTATTGTGGTGAGAGATAATGAAAACACACCACTTTATTAGTTTCAGGATATGGTGAAGACCATTGGAAATATCAGCATTCGGGAAGGGGTGGAGAAGGAGGTGTGACTATTTTGAATGAACCTGAAAGAAAATACTTCCCGAACCTTCTCTCAGAAGGCGATTTCAGTTCCAATTTTTCATAAGGTTGGAAAAAGTTAAGCAAACGAGAACTATAGACACTTGTTTATAGAAGGTTTTTCTCTTTAATTACTGTTTTTGTTTCATGAAAGAAAAGTCTCATAAAATAAAAGCTCGTTTTGGGTTCAGCAAGGCAGCGAGACTCCTGAGAACGCCACAAAAGGGCTGACTTGACCTTGGCCAGCCGAGGAGTCCTGACGACTTGAACGTCTACGTATTTCCACAGCAAGGTATGTGCCTTTCCCACCCTCCACCCTAAAGGTCTCTCCATACATTTGAGACAGTTTTAAAAATCTGAACTGTGGGACCGTCTGGTCGCTGGCAAGCATTCCAGACAAGTGGTTTTCTAAGAAGCCAAGTTCTGGTTTGACTCTTTGATTGGAAAAGTATCTATTTCACTAAGGGTGATAGGCCCCTGGATGCATTCTCACCAAGAAACCCATAAACCAATACTTGAAATGCCAGCAGCGAGTTGTAGGGAATTCTTTTGGTTTGCCTTCAAGGACACAAAACATCGCAAAGGTCTTCTCTTTGGCAGAGAGGGGCCTGGCGTGGAGAGCTGGCCCAGGGTGTGTGTGGAAAGAGTCAGATGTGGGAGTCAACAGACCTGGGTTCGAATCCTGACTCTCCCACCAGTAAGCCGGTTCTGACCTTAAGCAGGTCTCTTCGGTTCTCTTGAGTCCAACTTTCCTCTTCTGTAGAATGGGGACATTGACCTCAGTCTCAGGGAGGTGGTGGGGTCTCAGTGAGATGATATCCCCATGATTCCTTCCACCATGCCTGGTGCACAGCAGGGCTGGATAAACATCAGTCTTACGTCCACCATGGTAGAGCAATGGAGATGCACGACCTCTCTGAGGTCACTGAATCCCTTCCTCTGAGGTCACTGAATCCCTTCCTCTAAGGTCACTGAATCCCTTCTGAGCCTCCTGTCTGGGGCTGCTTGCTTTTGGTTAATCCAATTAAAAGATAATTACAGGTCATGTGCCCTGGGGCCCACACAGCCCCAGACAGGAGGGATTCTGAGGATGCGGAAGGCTTTTCCCTCACAGAGCAGCTGGTGCCCTCACGGGGCAGACTGAAAAATGCATAGAAAATACTTGCCAGTGATCCAAGGCATTGTGATGAGATAACCAAATAGAGGGTAAGACTCAAGCCAGATGCCTTCAAGACCAGGCAGGCATAGTGTCCAGTAGCCAGCAAGAGCACCCAGGCCCCATCTAAAGGAAGCTAGGCTGCCCAGGCTTAGGCAAATGTTGGCATGCGGGAACATGGGTCATTGTGGCCAGATCGCTCATTCTTCAAGAAAAGCCAGAAATCTAGATTGTATGGGAAAGCTCCTAATTTTTAAGACAATTTATTTTAAAAAGTTAAACATCCGTCTGCAGTCCAGATGGATAAAGAGACATCCCTGTGGTTGGAGGACTATACCAAGGAGGTGGTGCTCATGCCAGGCCTTGAATGGTGAGTAGAATTTAGATGCCATTTGTGCATTTACTGTGGGTGCACTTCGCAGGAGGCAGTGCATGGCTCAGTGGCTATGGGCTTTGTGTCTGATTTCTCATCTGACAAATAGAAGAAAAATGACATCTATTCAAAGGGCATTCGTAAGGATTGGGTGAGATCAAGCTTGTTAGATCCAGCACAATCAAGATGTTGGTGATAGTAGCTGTTGTTGTCCTAACACCTGGTTGTTGCGATTGCTGTTGGCATGGAGAGCAGGGATCGACAGCATGTCGCTCTGTCACTCTGCACCCTGGCCCACCCCACTCAGAGATCCCATGCTTGCCCCACCTTGACATAATGGCCTGTGAAATAGACAGTAATGCTGTTCCTATTTTACAGATGAGGAAACTGAGCCAGCAGAGAGACAGGAAGGAGCCCACACAGGGTCACACAGGCAGTCAGCAGAAACAATAGGGGAACCCAGGTCTGCTCGGCTGCACAGCTCACCGTCCGACCTCTCCCCCGATCCCCATGGGCCTTGCACCACGGATGGCCGAGGGAATCCTGGATTCCAGCAGTCCCACGCCCCTGTGGATTTGAAGTTCCTTGCGGGTTTATCTCACGTAGGCCCATGGCACACGGTCCCTGCCCTGCCCTGCCCTGCCCCACCCCTCCCCGCCTCACCCCTCCCCGCCCCACCCTCCAATTCCTTCGCAGGCTCCTTTGAACTTGGTCGCAAGGCTCGCCCACAAATCCCAGGAAGCGTCTTGGATGCAGAAGAGTTTCATGGTGTTCCTTATAAAAGCACAACCTGACATGCAGCTATTGTGTCAAGAATCCCTCTATTCCCAATTGCCAGAAACCCAAAACAGCTTAAGACAAAAAGAAACTGGCTCAAAGTCTGTGGAAGCCTTGTCTTGGGCCGTGTCTACAGGCTCACTCTGTTTCTATTAACGTGGCCTGAAATTTTGACCCACGGGTCTCCCAAGCGCAGACCCAGGCGGCCCCTCAGGGGACCCCAGCTGTCTTCAGACCCTGGGGAAAGGGATGCCGGGGCTCTGGTGGTTAGAGAATGAAGTCAGAACTGAGACAGGATTCTCAGCCCAGAAACATCCCAGACACCGATGTTTTGATCCCGTCTTGAAGCCATTTCAACCTTAAAGCGCTGGTTACCAACTCCAGATGCTCACCCACCACCACGTTCATTTGACAAACAGACACTGAGCCCTCACTAGATCCGCTGGGAGCGCCACGTGCCTGCCGCCCCTTTAACAGGGTCTTCCCATCCCATGGGCCCTTGGCCACCTTCCTTCTTCAAATTCAAATGTACACAATTGGAGAGAGAAAGAAACATCTGGAACAGACCAGGATGACGCTGCCCTCACACTCCAGCACCAAGAACTGAGCATCCCCCAACCTCCACCTCCTCCTCCTTTGGGCCCTGCTGTCACGTGTCTCCTGGAGTGGACCTTGCCCCTCCGAGGGTAACTCTACCATGTGAAAGGATCCTGTTATGAAGATACAGTGGTCCTCCCCATCACCACAGGAAGAGGAGGCAGTGGTGGACTTTGCCGGAGTCTGTCTCCTCCGGCTTGACTTACCGTAAGTGCCTCACCTGAAGACCCTGATCTCCAGGGGAGGCAGTAGATGTTAAGGACTCAGGCTCTGGAGTTGTGGGTAAGGCCCCCAATTTCCCTTAGCCTCAGTTTTCTATCTGCAAAGCAGACATGGTTTTTGTTTCCATCTCGTAGAGTTGCTGCGAGGATTCCATAAGGGAATGAATGCAAAGTGCTTAATTCAATGCTTAACAGTAAATGAATGTGCATGAAAAGGGAATCCATATTATCATCACCAGGGGTCAGAATTTTACACGCTATCTTTTTTTCCCTTACAGCAACCCTGTAAGGCAGGCATTTTGTTTTGCTTTGTTTTGTTTTGTTTTGCTTTGCTTTGTTTTGTTTTGTTTTTTGAGATCAAGTTTCACTCTTGTTGCCTAGGCTGGAATGCAATGGGTGATCTCGGCTCACCGAAACCTCCGCCTCCCAGGTTCAAGTGATTCTCCTGCCTCAGCCTCCCAAGTAGCTGGGATTATAGGCATGCGCCACCACACCCAGCTAATTTTGTATTTTTAGTAGAGACAAGGTTTCTCCATGTTGGCCAGGCAGGTCTTGAACTCCTGACCTCAGGTGATCCACCCGCCTTGGCCTCCCAAAGTGCTGGGATTACAGGCGTGAGCCACCGCGCCTGGCCTAAGGCAGGTATTTTTATCCCTACCTTACAGATGGGAGAACAGAGACCTCTCAAGGTACAGCGTGCAGCCCATGGTCTCACAGCGAGTGGAGGGGGGCGGTGAGATTTGTCCTCAGGATGCCCAGCTCTGCAGCCCAAGCCCCAGACCACAACACAACATGCCCGAGGCACGTGTAGCCACCCCTTCACTTTCACGTACATCGTCACTCTTGGCGGTTTTTGTTGGCCAGGGCAGAGCTAAACCATCCCCCACTTTCCTGCCTCTGCAGAAGCCGCTCTGTCTGCCAAAAACCCAGCGTTCAACCAGGACTTCCAGGAACAGCGAAGTCACAGATTTCACACCCACATGCACCAGGCAAGGGTCTCGAATGGCAAGGGAGATGCTCGCCTTCAAGCCACCAGAAGACCACTGACAGGGGCTGGGGGAGCACATCATCATCATCTCCATGCCCATGCACAGAGCCTTCTCACTCCTCAGCATTGTCTCGGTCCTGAAAGCAAGCGTCTGGGCGTCACATCTCAAAATTCTATTCCTACGTTAATTTTCCATAAGAGTCTTGGATTCGGGAGCAAGCAAACTTAGGAGTTCAACAACCCCACTGGGGTTTCTCCCTCACCCTCCAACCCGAGACCCAATTTAACACACTCAACTAATTGAGGGGCGCTTCACACTCCAACCTTTTCCAGTCCTGCTCTGGCAGGTGGTGGCTGAAGTCATGGGCGGAAGGGCCCAGGTGCCTGAGGAATTCTCAGAGCCCTGCCATTGATTCATTTGTCTGCAGACATTCTGGAATCCATGTCTCCGAGACAGGCCACGACAGAGTGCATGACGGGGTGAGCCCGCCTTATTTTTCCCTCTAGCTTTCCCCTCCTATTTTTTTTTTTTCTTCTTGGCCTCAGAGCCCAAAGTATTCTGGACATATTTTTCATTTTTCCAAATATCAATTGCTCTTTTATTCCCTCTCCGAAGCAGTGAGTAATAAGAGTTGTGTCTGGTCCTGAAATTCCGACTGAAATAAATTAGCCCAATGACCAACAGGAGGTGCCTAGAACAATAACGGCGGAATACTTGGCATGTTACAAAAGGGCCCCTGGATGTCGAAGTACAGTAAGTCTAGAAGCACATTACAGAGCAGCATCGCCAGAGCGGGTATGCAATGAGCCATCCAGGCAGCAGAACGCCTCATAAATTAATCCCTTTTTTTTTTTTTCCTTTTTGGTCCACTGGTCACAGTTCTTTAGCCCTCTGGTTAATGGGGCGTGCAGAAGGGTATTTTTGGTGTGGCCTGTGGCCCTAGCAGGCAAGCCTATGCCAAGGCTGTGTGTCCATGTGTACACTTGCCCCTCAGCTGGCCTGGCCTCCCAGCCTCTACTTGCCACAGTGAGAGAGAACACAACCTGGAGGCAGCAGCCTGTGAACAAACACTGAGCACCTACTCAGTGCCAGGTGTTGTGCTAAGTTCTGGAGTGCCATGGACTGTGAGAGGGAGATAGACCTGCCCTCCTGGGGCTGAGAGCTTGGACATCCCCCAGCCTCTCAGAACAAGGTCTCCATCTCAGTGCAGAAGGGAGGAAGGGACAGCGGCAACACTCAGCAACCCCAGTCCCTCCTTCCCTGGAGGTAATCACCCATCAGGTGAGTCTTGGGGGTGACACAGCCTTGTCTCCCACTTCAAGAGCAGCAGGAGCCCCCAGCCTCCTCCCTACCTCAGCCTAGCAGCTGTCCCTGCCCAGAGCTTTGAATCTGCAGGGAGCATCCCAAAGACACAGTAGTGGGCTGAGAAAAGCCTTCAAGAGATACCCACATCCTAATCCCTTGTACCTGTGAATATTACCTTATATTGCAAAATAGGACTTTGCAGATGTCATCAAATGAAGGGTTTTAAGATGAGGAGATTTAGTTGGGCATGGTGGCTTATGCCTGTAATCCTAGCACTTTGGGAGGCCGAAGCAGGCAGATCACCCAAGGTCAGGAGTTCAAGACCAGCCTGGCCAACATGGTGAAACCCCGTTTCTACAAAAATACAAAAATTTGCCAAGCATGTTGGCAAGTGTCTGTAATCCCAGCTACTCAGGAGGCTGAGGCAGGAGAATTGGTTGAACCCGGAAGGCGGAGGTTGCAGTGAGTCGAGAACATGCCATTGCACTCCAGCCTGGGTGACAGAGCAAGACTCCATCTCAAAAAAAAAAAAAAAAGATAAGGAGACTTTCCTGGATTATGCAAGGGGCCCCAGCATGATCCTAGGAATCCTTATAAAAGGGAGATAGGAAAATTTCACACACACACACACACACACACACACACACAGAGAGAGAGAGAGAGAGAGAGAGAGTGACAGAGAAGAGGACAAGGCAATGTAACCATGGAGGCAGAGATGGGAGTGCTGTAGCCACAAGCTAAGGAATGCTGGCAGCCACACATGCTGGAAGAGTTGAGGAATGGGTTCCCCTCGAGGGAGCACAGCCATATGGATGCTTTCAGAGTTCAGCCCAGTGCTACTGACTTTGGACTTCTCGTTTCCAGAACTACAAAAAATTAATTTCTGTCATTTCAAACCATCCAATCTGTAATAATTCATTATAGAAGCCATTGGTAACTCACACAGACACCAAGAGGATTTAGAATTATTTCATGGCATTGGAATCCCACCACGCAGGGTACACATTTACCCCAGTATTCCATTCTGGTTCAGTGTCTGCCTGTAATATGCCCTGCCCATGGTCCCAACTTCTTCCTGGAGTTTCAGCCTTCCCATCAAATTCAGGAAGTCCCTCTCACCTCTCCAAGACTGGCCTTTTCGAATGTGAGTTAGCCACAGGGGCTTCTGTGGCTCGCCATAGCAGGTAACAAGCTCCACAGAGCAGGGCCGTTTAGAGGATTAGGGACAAGCCTCGTTTGAGCACAGCAGACACACAGTAAGAGAGTTCACAAATTAATGGCGGAAATTGGGCTCACACTGTGATTTTTTTTTCTAAAGTTGAATTTGTTGCCAACATTTACAAGTCAGGAGGTTTCACACAAAAGACTGAATTTCTTACGTCTCTTGAAAATAAATCAGAAGTTCTCACCACACTGAACCCCACATTCTCATGCAACAACTGGCTGGCCTTTCTGGACGCAAGCGTTATGATTTTGCCGTGGTCCCCATCATGCCCTTCTGTTTCACACCCAGACTACGTCTCTCATTTTATTAACTGTTCGGTACCTGCATACATCTGAGTTTGCAATGTTTGTTATAAACACAAGTCTTTCTTCTGTGGACTAAAGGCAGGCACAAGACCCAGGCTAGGACTGGGTTCTGGTTTCAGGCCCAGGTTGTGAGGTCTTTTCCCATAATTCTCAGTCTCCCCAGACATCCTTTCTTCTCCCCTCCAGCTAGCCAAAAACGCTTCCTCCTTTATGAAGCCATCCGGTCCTCTTCCTTCCGTAGTCCCCGCCCACTCCTGTATAGGCTTGCCAATTATGTCATCTCTATCAGTTTTCTGGATAGACTTTTCACATAAACTCTTTGCAATCTTACATTACTGGGAGAATTAAATTCAATTGGCACAGGGGCAGCCCATCAAATACTTGAAGAAGGGAGGAGGAGAAAAGGAGGGGGGAGTGGGAATGAAGAGAGGAAGGCAGGGAGAGAGGGAGGGAGGAGAGAAAGGAGAGAGGGAGGGAGGCAGGAAAAGAAGGAGAGAGAGAGGGAGAAGGGGGGAAGAGAGAGAAACTACCTGAGCTTCCAGTTTGAGGCACGCATTATCCAGTGAGTTCTTCCCGTTTAGCCCTCCCAGTAACCCCGTAAGACACACATTATTATTATTGGCCTCACTTTTCAGATAACTGAGACTTAGAGACATGATGTCACTTTCCCAAGTGAATGTTACAATGATACCAGGATTTGAACCCAGGTGTGTTTGGGAGACACGACTCAAGCACAAAGCGCTGCTTGGTCTCCACTTATTAGGTTTGGGGCAGATTTCTCCCTTCGCAGAGTGTAATTTTTCAAGACTGATTAGTTATTCCCCTGGAAATCTTTATTCATTCACACATTTCCATTCATTCCCTGCCCCCCGCCAACTCATTCTCACATTGACTTGCTCCCTAATTCCCTCCTTCAAAGGCCTCTCTCTCCTTTCTCATTCTCTCCCTCTTCCTTTACTAGGAAGTGTGGCGCACCCAGTGCCGTACTGACCCTCTGCCAGTCCCCTGCCCACACCAGCTACTGGGCCAGTTCTCTGAGGGCCGGATGGGGAAGCTCTTCCTCCCTCTCCTCCCCGCCCTGAGACCAAATCCTGGAAGCTCTGCCTTCCGAAGGAGTTTCCTGGAAGAATTTATTGTGTTTCCTAGAAAAATGTGACTGTAATTCATTACTTTTTTGTGTGTGACTGTAAATTTTTTTTACTGTAATTCATTACTTTTCGTGACGGTAATTCATTACTTTTGATGTGCCATAATTAGCTTAATGAGCAGTCCTTACGTACCTGCATTTGACATTTCAAATGTGTCCACCAGATAAAGCCCAAGAGCCAGCAACTGCATGGGTGCATGCAAGACCATCAAGATGATGCAAATGGCCTTTGGAGGGCCCTCAAGTGGGAGGCAAGAGAATTGAGTTTGGTACCTCTCCTTGGACTGTCTTGGGCTGGACTCTTTCTTTCTCTGGTCTTGAATCTTCCTAGAGAAGGAGCAGTATCTCACGGCCACCAAGAGCCAGGGTGCTGTCACCAGAATGGTGCAGCCCAAATCTCAACCCTGCCTCTTACCAGCTGAGTAACTTTGGGAAAGTGACTTAGTCACTCTAAGCTTCAGTCTCCCCATCTGTAAAATGGAGACAAAAGTACGATTTACCACCTAGAGCTGTAATATTTGTACGGTGAACCAATGCATGTAAAGCACTTTGCACAGTGCGCAGTACTTAGAAAACTCTCAAAATATCTTAGTTACGCATGGTAATAATACAGGAGTTAAGAAGAAATTAATTAGTCAGACAGAGAGGGTGTGGAAGTCCTCGGTAAGGTTTTCCTTTTAATGAAAAGCAGCCCCTAATTATTTTCCTTTCTGACAAAGAGCAGCCTGTAAAATCGAGCTGCAGACATAGAGGCCGCAGTTGTGTCAATCATGTTCAAGATGGCACCTCCCTCTTCCCTTCTCTTTGTCTGCCACGTGTATAGTAAGGAGCAGACAAGACAGCCCTGGTTAAGGGGAAAGTTCATTTGCATAATAAGATTAGGATGGGGCAGCTAGCCTTCCCTACACTACGTAAATGTCATGGAACCAGACTGTGAGCCCTATGTAAATAAGACACCACCTCCACAAGCCTAACTGTGAAATTCTGGTGCAACCATCACTGGCTGGTCTTGTCCTCTGAGAAGTTCTCTCTCAATCTCTCTCTAGAGCTGTTTTTCTTTCCCCTTTTTTGCCTATTTTGTGTGTCCGTATCCTAAATTTTCCTGGCATGAGACAACGAACCCTGGGCATTTACCCCAGACAACATAGCCACTTTAGTAATAACAATAAGGATATGCACAAGAAGAGGCAGAAAGCAGTGGAGATTGTATGAAATGCCCCACGCGTCAACCTGCGATAGTCACGGAGTTGGAAGTGAGAGGTGAAGTCAGCTGGACTTCCTGGATCCAGTGGGGACTTGGAGAACTTTTCTGTCTAGCTAGAGGGTTGTAAATGCACCAATCAGTGCTCTGTGTCTAACTAAAGGATTGTAAATGGCCCAATCAGCACTGTATAAAATGGACCAATCAGCACTCTGTAAAATGGACCAATCAGCACTCTGTGAAAAGGACCAATCAGCAGAACGTGGGTGGGGACAAATAAGGGAATAAAGCTGGCCACCTCAGCCAGCAGCAGCAACCCACTGGGGTCCCCTTGCACGCTGTGGAAACTTTGTTCTTTTGCTCTTCACAAGAAATCTTGCTGCTGCTCACTCTTTCAGTCCACTACCTTTAAGAGCTGTAACACTCACTGCGAGGGTCTGCAGCTTCATTCTTGAAGTCAGGAAGACCATGAAGCTGCCTGAAGGAACAAACTGTGGACACAGAAGGACAGGAGAGAAGGTGGTTATGTCTGATATTCAAAAAGTCTAATGGAACTCTCACATCTGCTTATGCACAATGAAGCCACAAAAGGCAAGAATGACCACTTTCTTTGTTTTTAGCTGAAACTACATTAACTCCTTGTGGTAAACGAGAAGACTTTGGAGTTAAATAGACCCGTACTAAGGCAGAGTATGTGCCACTGAGTAAGGAGATTAACATTCCCAGCAGAAACTAACAGGCCCGGCCTTGTAGGGCAGTTAGGAGGATTAGATGAGGTAACATGTGGAAGGCACTTACTCTGGGTCAGGCGCACAGTAGGTACTTCGTTCATGACACCCATTAATTCCAATAATCTTCCCTAGCCTCCCTGGACCTCGGCTTCTTCAAAACGTAAAATCATACCACCTGCTTTACTCATTCGGCAAATATTTACTGAGCCAAGTACTATGAATACAAAAATGTATTCACCAGACACAGTTCCTGGCCTCTCAGAGCCTGCAGTTTGAGATCGTTCATTATTCATCCTTTCAACAGGTATTTTTACTGAACATTTACTATGTAACGGGCTGCATAAGGGGCATCAGAAATGCAATGGTTAGTAAGACAGGTTTAATTTCCCACTACCCACAGAATTATAGCCCAGAGAAGCTGTAGTAAAATAATCTAGTGAAATGCCTAGCGTACAGCAGGCCTCCATATATAAGTTGTCTGGGTGCCAATCAGAAGCTCTGTATGTGGAACTTTGGTAAAGTTAGTTCACAAAATGTGGAACATTGATGATTTTTTAACACATGAAATTTATTTGGTACATGGGAGCTTTTAAAGTATAAGGAAAGTCCAAAGAATATGAAATATTTAGGTATATACCTAACAAAACATGTACAAAAGCTATATCCCCAAAATTACAAAGTGCTGGTTAAAAAACAAACAAAACAGAAGACCTAAATAAATGAAGAAGCACACTGTGTTCATGGGATAGAAGACACCACAGAGTAAATATGACAATTCTCCCCAAAGTGATTCATAGGTTTGATGCAATTCCTATCACAATCCCAGCTGGCAAAGTAGTTTGTTGACTAGATAAGCTTGTTCTAAAGTTTATATGGAAAGGCATAGGCCCTCTGAGAGCTGAAACAATCTTGACAAAGAAAAACAAGGTAGGAAAAATCACTTTACTTGCTATTAAGGCTCACTGTAAAGCTACAGCAATGAAGACAGTGTGGTATTGATGCAGGGATAGATACATAGATCAATGAAACAGAATACAGAACAAGTGGTCCTGGAGCAACTGGACACCCATAAGCAAAAAAAAAATGAACCTTAAACTTCACACTTTATACAAAAATTGATTCCAAATGGATCATGGGCTGAAATAAGAAGCGTAAAGCTATACAACAACAACAACAACAACAACAACAACAACAAAGAAAATCTTCGGAACCTAGGGCTAGGTGAAGAGTTCTTAGACTTGCCACGAAAAAGCACAATTCATAAAAGAAAAAGTGACAGATTGGATCAAAACGTAAAACATTTTCTCTGCAAAAGTTCATGTGATGAAGTTGAAAAGCTAAGCTACAGACTGGGAGAAAATAGTTTGTAAACCATATATCCTAAGAGGGACCAGTATCTAAAATGAGCAAAAAACTGTCTCAAAACTCAACTGTAGCAAAACCAACCCGATTAGTAAATGGGCAAAAGACGGGAATAGATATTCCACTGAGGAGGAGGTGCAGATGGCAAATAAGCTAATATGAAAAGATGTTCAGGCAGGGCATGGTGGCTCACATCTGTAATCCCAGCACTTTGGGAGCCCGAGGTGGGAGGATTGCTTGAGCCCAGAAGTTCAAGACCAGCCTGGGAAACATAGCAAGACACTGTCTCCACTCAAAACAAAACAAAACAAAACAAATTGCTTGATAAAATTTTTTAAAAAGAAAAGATATTAAACATCATTAGCTATCAGGGGAATACACATTAAAACCATGAGATGTTACTAAACACCTATCAAAACAGTTAAATTAAAAAATAGTGAAAACAGACATTGGTGGGGATGAGGAGAAACCAAATCACTCATACACTGTTAATGAGAATGTACAATGGCATGGCCATTCTGTAAAA
>NW_012103299.1:2306611-2358586 GCF_000951045.1 Mandrillus leucophaeus | reverse complement strand
GTTCATATCACCTTTACTCGCAAGAGTCAAAAACTGGAGGCAGCCGGCTTTTGAGCATGTTTGGAACATGTCCTTCAGCATGGCATACGCATATCCCAAAATACTACTCAGCAGTCAAAAGGAATCAATACTGACACATGCAGCAAATTGGGTGAATTTCCAGGAGTTACACTATTTTTTTTAAAGTCAACCCGCAAAGGTTAACTACTGTTTCGTTCCACTTATGTAGCATTAGGAATAAACAGATTTTAGAAAGAGAGAGCAGATGAGTGGTTTCCAGGAGTTAGGGACAGCGTGGGTGGGGTTGGGAGGCAGCAGCCATCACGAAGCAGCACAAAGCCCTTTGTATTTTGAAATTCTTCTGTGTCTTGACTGTAGTCCTAAGTGCACAAACCTACACAAAATTGTTTAGAATTAAACACACACACATACACACACAAATGAGAACAAGTAACACTGGGGAAGTCTGCGTAGAATTGATAGAGTGTATCAATGTCCACATCCAGGCTGTGATCTACTGCAGTGAGACAGGATATTACTGTACCATTGGGGGGAAACCTTGTAGAGGGTACACAGGATCTCTCTGTATTGTTTCTTACAACTGCATGTGAATTACAACTATCTCCATACATTTTTCAATTAAAAATAGCTTTTATTTATTTATTTATTTATTGTAATTTTTAAAAAATAGAGACATGGTCTCGCCATGTTGCCCAGGCTGGTCTCGAACTTCTGGACTCAAGCAATCCTCCAGCCTCAGCTTCCCAAAGTGCTAGGGATTACACATGTGAGCTGCTGCACCCAATCTATTGTTTTTATATTTTAGAATTAGTATTTTTATTAAAAACTTGCAAATATAGAATAAAATAATCAGAAAAATCATCATCCTGAAACATAATATTTTGATGCATTTCTTCCTGGTCTTTGTTTTCTACACTCATATGAAAAATAAAAGTGAGGGAAGGGACTAAAACTCAGGGTGGTGGGAAGGTGGGAACCTTGCTGTCCCCACCTTCTGTGACATCAGAACTCAATGTTTGCAGGATGCCTGGTGACCACAGGTGGGGGAGGGGAAGGGTACCCTTCTGCCTGTTGAGTGAGGGGACCTTCGTCCACCCAGGCAGCCAGATCTGAGGCCATGGCAACCCAGCAAGTGGGCAGCAGGAGGCGGGTGGCAGCAGAGCGGGTGGCAGCCCAGCTGCTTGAACGGAGAAGGGACAGCCACTGTGATGACAAGAAGCAGGTGAGGCCAGGCCGGGTACATGCTGCTTTCCTCCCACCTGGGCTCCTTTTGCCACTCCAGACAGACTATAAGGCCCTCGAAGCCCGGGATGAACCTTGGACCCAACTGTCCCTGGACCCCACTCTGGTGGAGCACAGCTTAGGGGCTTAGGCACTTCTTGGCGGGGCTGTCACTGACACTGTCTTATTAAGTTCTCAGCACTGCCAGCAGAAAGTATGTTTCAGAAGGACTGGGCTTTTTGTTGAGTGAATCCCTAGTGCCTAGCATGGTGCTTGGTGCCTAATAGATAGTGAATGAGTGAATGAACTGAAATAGGATTATACTCCTGAACTGGAGAGCTCCTGGAGGATTCATTCTCAGGGCTGAAATTCAACACTCACGTGGGATTTCGTCAAAATGGAAAACATTAATGCTTGCTGCACACAGCCTGGTGCATCCACACCCCATCTCTTAGATGCTATCAACCTCATTCACAGAGGGTAAACTGAGGCCCAGAAAGGCAAAAGGGCCATACAGCTGGGACATAACAAGATTTGAAAACACATCCGTCTGATTTTAGAACCCCCTGAAATCAGGTTCATCTGCTGTAAGAATCCTGAACAAGGGTTTATTCTGAGGATAAGAAGAAGCTGTCGAAGGGTTTTAAGCAGAGCAATGAATGAGTCAGCTTTGCTGTCTCTGTTTTCAAAAGACATGTTCACTCATTAATTTACTGTATATGCACCAAGTGCTTCCTATCTGCTGGACCTTGTAGCATATAACAGGGGCCTTCATGGGCACCCATCATGCTGCGGCTTTTCCTAAAAAGTGTTCCCTAGACACCAGACCCCAGGAATGCTTCTTTTAGAAACATTCTTTATAGAATTCTGTGGCTTGAGGAAGGCTACATACCCTCATCCCCTCCTGAAGACTGACGCTGCTCATTCATGTAAGGAAGGCTCTGAGAAGTCCTTCAACAAAGAAGTCTGCTTAGCTTTGTTTACCACAGCATTTCCCACCTTGATTCTGCCAGAGTCCCATTGTTTCTTTTTTTCTTTTCTTTTCTTTTTTTTTTTTTTTTTTTTTTTTGAGACGGAGCCTCGCTGTGTTGCCAGGCTAGAGTTCAATGGTGCAATCTTGGCTCACTGCAACCTCCACCTCCCGGGTTCAAGCGATTCTACTACCTCAGCTTCCCTAGCAGCTGGGACTATAGGTGCCCGTCACCACACGCAGTTAATTTTTGTATTTTTAGTAGAGCCAGGGTTTCACCCTATTGGCCAGGCTGATCTCGAACTCCTGACCTCATGATCCACCCACCTCAGCCTCCCAAAGTGCTGGGATTACAGGCGTGAGCCGCCGTGCCCGGCCTGCTTCTTTTTTGAAAGACTTTTCAGTGTATTTCAAAATCCATTTTACAGATGAAGAAACTGAGGCTCAGAGAAATTATTTGGCTCAAACCCCAAGACGACACAAGCAAAAGGACTCAAACTCAATCCTAGTCTGTGTTCCTTCCTTTGCCTCCATGCAGCACAGTATGGAAACCAGCAGCAAGCATGCTGGGGGAGAAATCAACCTGTAAAATACGTTGATAGAGGACTGGTGAGACACACAGAAGAGCTTCCAGGCCACGAAAACTCATCGGCCATTTTAAAGATTGTGACAGTGCGTGTCTTCCATGAAAAGATTCCTAAGGAATATTGTTAAGTAAAGAAAAAGGACCCTAATATTAAATGTACAGTGTGATGATTTTGCATTGGGTGTACACACAGATCAAACTGTAGAACATTTCTCGCACCGAGGGAAGCTCTTTCGGGGCTCCGCCCACCGGGCATCCCACCCCCATAGCAGTGATTCTGATTTCTGTCATCATAGCTGAGTTTTCTATGTTCTCAAATTTCATGTAAATGGAATCATACCATGTATACCTTTGTGTCTAACTTCTTCCACTTATTGCTGTGTCTGTGAAACTCAACCAGTTGATGCTATGTAACATGTTTATTTTTTTAAGTTAATAATAACATAGTTGCTAGTATTATAAAGAAAATTATCTGGGGAAGAGACAAGTTAGACAAATCTTTCATCTTCTTTGTTTAGTACTGGTCTAAATGTTACTTCACATACTTGGGTGTCTAAGAAATTTATTCTTTTTTTAAGGCAAACTAAATCTGACTCAGCCACAATCTAGTGAGTTTGGGGGAAATCGGATGTAGGTCAATATGCACACACACACAAACACACACACACACATATTTGAAAAACAAGAAGACTTTAAAAGCATGGTCAAAATTTCCACATTAGTGGAAAAAGAAGAATTAAACTCAATAGTATAAATAAAAAAGACAAAATCAGAAATTAATTAAATGTAAAGCAGACAAACAATAAAAGTAACCATTTTTAATTGGTAAAATTAAATTAAAAATTGGAAAACTTTTAAATAGACTAAACAAAAAACATACGTAGAGAGAATACACTAATTACCAATATCAAGAATGAAAGAGGTCTCTTGTTTCCTCTCTTGACCTCTTTTCTTTAAATACATTTTTAAAAAGAATTGAAGAGGATTATTATCATGACTCTTACAGGCATTAAAAGAATATTAAGGTAATATTAGGAACAATTTGATGCCGATACATTTAGGTGAAATGGATAAATCTTCCTGGGCAGTACAACTTCCAAAATTGACTCAAGAAGAAATAGTCTTAATAACTACAGGCCCAAAAGTTTCAACCAATAAATTTTATCGATCATTTGAGATGAAAATAATACCAGTCTTACACAAATTATTTTATAAAATAGAGGAGAAGGGAGTTCTTACCAATCCATTTTAAGGGGGTAACAAATACTTGATACCAAAACTTTACAAATGTACAGAAAAGAAAAATTTTTTTTCTTTGAGACAGAGTCTTACTCTGTCACCCAGACTGGAGTGCAGTGGCGTAATCTTGGCTCACTGCAACCTCTGCCTCCCAGGCTCAAGCAATGTTCCTGCCTCGGCCTCTTGAGTAGCTGGAATTACAGGCACCTGCCACCATGGCCAGCTAATTTTTGCGTTTTTAGTAGAGACAGGGTTTTGCCATGTTGGCCAGGCTGGTTGCAAGCTCCTGACCTCAAGTAATCACCTCGGCCTCCCAAAGTGTTAGGATTACAGGCATGAGCCACCATGCCCAGCCTAGAAAAAATTTTAAACCAATCCCTTATGAATGTAGATGTAAGAAATCTCAACAAAATAGTAGCTTGTCAGGTCACACGATATACAAAAAGGCTAGCTAATGCATCATGAACAACTAGAGTTTACTGAAGAAACTCACTTGGCTCAATATTTAAAACACAATGCAATTTACCACAAAAATGGGGACACGTATAGTTGCTCAGTGGGTACAGAAAAGTCAGTGGTGGTTTCTTATAAACTTAAACATACATTTACCATATAACCCAGCATTTGCATTTTTGAATATTAACCCAAGAGAAATGTGAACATATGTCCATACAAGGATTCATATATGAGTGTTCACAGCACTTTTATTCATAATAGCCCCAAACTGGAAACAACCCAAAGGTCTATCAACAGGTAAAGAGACTAATTGTGCAATATTCTATGTTCATATAAAATAAATACTCATCAATCAAATACACAATATACTCATCAATAAAATTGAGCACAAAAAAATGGAGGCATTTCAAAAACGGTATCTTAAGCAAAAGAAACTAAATGCAAAAGCACACCTTGTATAATTCCACTTATACAAGGTTATGGAACAGGCCAAACTACTCATAGTGACAGAAAACAGATGAATGGTTCTCTCCAGGCAGGGCAGGAGTGAGAATGGAATTGACTGCAAAAGGAAACTTTCTAAGATGATGGAAATGTTCTACATCTTGATTGGGGTGATGGTCTACAGGTATAGACATGTATCAAAACTCATCAGACTCATCAGACTATACATTTTAAATGTGTGTGTTTTATTATATGTAAATTATATCACAAAGAAGTTTGATCTTAATTTCAAGATCGATTAAAACGAAAGATGTTTAAATGAGAGAAAATGAAAATTCAACATCAGTGAGTTTCCATGTTATCTATTTCTTCAAAGTTTGGGAGTTTTGTAGTAAGCAAGTGTGACTTAGATAACTAGAACAAAAGTTAAGCTCAAAAAACTGTCTTATAAGCATGCCCATGCCTGGCCCTTTGTGATGGAAGCAGGCGGACCTGAAGAGAATTCATCCTCATGTTCTTCCTCCTCCTCCTCTTCTTGCACCCTAGACGCTGTTGGCATTGCTGATCTTGGTGCTGTACTTGAGCACAGGGATATCGGGTGAGCATTCTGGAATCTGAGAAAGAAGGAACCAAATCCACATGAAGCTTGGTGGAGTATTCCAAAGATGGTTGCTTGTTAAGGAGACCTCCATAACCTGCCTTCTCCTACTGACCCTTCGTCACACTGGGATGACTAACCATGTTTATTTCAATTAGTGCTCATTTGCTCTTAAGAGGTGATGTTTGTGCCTGTTTCAGGAAGCAGTTGGGAGGTGTCAGAAAGGATCAGAGAATGTAACTACTACCAGAATCTTGTAGTTTCCCAGGTAACATATCCAGCAAGGTACTGAGGTGAGGCAATCTGGGAAGGCTTTCCAGAGGAGGTGTCATTGGCAACATGGGTCGTGAAAGATAAGTAGGAGCTGGCCAAGTGTAGAAGGTGGGTACTATGAGCACGATGAATAGCACGTGCAAAGGCCCAGGGATCTTTTTGAAACCAGTGGGGGCGGGGAGGAGGGTCCTATCTGAGAAAGCCACTTCCGTGTCTGCCTTCCAGGGGCTTGAATATCAGACCGATGAGCCTTCGGAAGAACCGATAAAGACCATCAGGAACTGGCTGAAGGAGAACTTGCATGTCTTCTTGGAGAAGTTAGAGGAAGAGGTGCGAGAGCTGGAGCAGCTAGTGCGGGACCTGGAACTGTGGCTGGATGCTCTTCTGGGAGAGCCGCACCTGGAGGAGCACTGCTCCACACATAAAAGTCACATGTGAGGGGTGGGCCTGGGGCCTGGGGAGAGCACAAAGGTGGGGAGGGGTTGCCAGGGATTTCTCTAAGCAGGGCAGAGGTCTGATTCTTGAAGTTCCAGGCAGGCAAGAAAATAAAGCAGTTGGGAAATGAAGTCCGCTGTTCACATTCATGAATGCTGACAGAAACAGCCTTGGCGGAACACCAGAGCCCGGCTGAGATATTCTCCCTGGCACCATGACATGGCCCCCTGGAACAAACACGGGCTTCAGAGCCAGCCATGGGTTCAGGACTCTTCTACTTTCTTGAGACGTTGTGTAAGTTTCCTTAACCTGAGACTCAGTTTCCTCACATATAAAAATCAGGGAAACACACTTTGCCTTACAGGAAGACAATGTATCTAGGGTGTGTATACAGAGTGTGTCTGCCACATAGCAGGTGGGTGTCGGATAAATAGCTCTTCCTTTCTCACATGTTTTTTCCTTCCTCCTTGGAGTGTGGTAAGAGGCTACTAGCTCGGGCTAAGTGTGTGGATACTATGCGCCATTCAACCCTCTGACTCTGCTGGTGGAAGTGTACGTTCCTAAAATCTCTGTTTGGTGATAGCCATCAAATTTACAAATGCGTTTTCTCTTCGACCCAACAATCTGCGTCAAGGAATGTATCCCACAGCTACATTTGCCTACACATGAAATTATGTGTGCTTAAGATTATTCACCCCAGCTTTATTTGCAATAGCGAAAAAATGGAAACAACCCAAATAATACCAGGAGGGCTCTGGTTATATAAGTTACGGTACAATCAGACAATGGGCAATCATATAGCTATCAAAGAGAATAAGGAAGCTTTCTACTATGGTGTGAATATGGGTGGCCCCCAAAATGCATACATTGGAACCTAATACTCAATGTGACAGTGTTAAGAGCTGGAGCCTTTAGGAGGTGATTAAGCCATGAGGATTCTCCCCTCATTAGTGAGATTCGTGCCATTATATTAATAATAGAGGCTTGAGGAGTCTGTTTGCCCCTTCCACCATGTGAGAACACAGCTAGAAGTTCCCTTTTATGAGGAACAAGTGCTCACCAGACACTGAATCTGTTGGTGCCTTGATCTTGGACTTCCCAGCCTCCAGAACTGTGAGTAATAAATGTCTATTATTTACAAATTATGCAGTCTAAGGTGTGTTGTTATAATTGTCCAAATGGACTGATACTTTCCTTCTGCTAAAATGGAAAAGCCTGAAAGATATGTAGTTAAGTGAAAAAAATTAAGGTGTAGGCCAGGCGCAGTGGCTCACATCTGTAATCCCAGCACTTTGGGAGTCCAAGGCAGGCAAATCACTTGAGGTCAGGAGTTTGAGACCAGCCCGGCCAACATGGTGAAACCCCACCTCTATCAAAAATACAAAAAATTAGCCCAGCATGGTGGCATGCACCTGTAATCCCAGTTACTCGGGAGGCTGAGGCAGGAGAATTGCTTCAACCCAGGAGGCAGAGGCTGCAGTGAGCTGAGATTGTGCTGCTGCATTCCAGCCTAGGCGACAGAGTGAGATTCCGTCTCAAAAAAAAAAAAAAAGAAAAAACATTAAGGTGCAAAAAGGGAGCAGAAGATAAAAATGTATATTTTGTTGTTGATATTGATGATGATAGTTATGTTATTAAATATGCATAAAAACTCTGGAAGGATGGAAGCTTGCCGGGGAGTGAGGGGATTTGAAACTGGGCAGATGTGTGACAAGGATGGGAGGAAACTTTTCAGCATATACTTTTCATACTTTCTCATTTTCAAACTATGTGCATGTTTTGCTTATTCAAATATTTTTAAAAAACAAATATTTTTAAAAGACAAATTTCTATTTTGTTTGCAGACAAGGACTGGAATATATGTATATAAGCAAAAATAACAGTATCACTATGATGAAATTATGAGTGAGTTAATTTTTAAAAACAGTTCCAAAAGAAAACCCTTCTCTTTTGATTAATTTATTTTGATTAAACAATGATCATTTTTTATCTAGGACCTCTCCTTTTTCCCATTACCTCCAGGAAACTTATGGTTGTTCATTATTGGAATTTTATCAGCCTCATTGTTTTGGGTTATTTATTTTTCCCTTTCTCTGATTTTTTTGTTTTCTATTTTGATGGAGCTATTATACATGCACCAATTATTAGAACCACCTCAAATCTTTGGATAGTCATGAGGGTTTCAATTACACTAATCTCAGAGGACATCTGACTTACAGGAGATGGCACAGCAATTTGTTTGCCAGGAGGGTTTAATCAATTGCCTTTTGGGATGGAAAAAGTCTTTGCAAATTATGATCCCAATTTCCGACTTTGAATATTTGACAGGGGGTTGGGACCAGAATCTATTTTTTCACATTTCCAGCTATTTTAGCAAGAATCCTACAGGAAGGGTCTGATTGATAGTTGCTTGCATTTATAGTTACATATTGCCATAGAGTAGTTATGTATGTTTATATTATAGTTATATATTATATATACTTATATGTTTATATTATATATAAGATACATTTATAAATATATTGATAAAATAGATATTTTATATATGTATACAAAATTGGGGGATACATTTTTAAAAAAGAAAATGAGGCCAGGCACGGTGGCTCACATCTGTAATCCCAGCGCTTTGGGAGGCCGAGGCGGGCAGATGACTTGAGGTCAGGAGTTCGAGACCAGCCTGGCCAACATGGTGAAACCCCGTCTCTACTAAAAATACAAAAAATAGCCAGGCATCATAGCACATGTCTGTAATCCCAGCTACTTGGGAGGCTGAGGAAGGAGACTCTCTTGAACCTGAGAGGCAGAGGTTGCAGTGAGCCAAGATCTCGCCATTGCACTCCAGCCTCGGTGACAGAGTGAGACTCTGTCTTAAAAAGAAAAGAAAACGGAGCTTAGACCTTTAAGGAGTTAAACCACCTCTATGGGTATTAGAACCTTTGAGAGGAGCTAGCTATTTGGACACCTCCCCTGTCCCCCCAGTGCTGGTGTGGGCCCCTAACCCATTGATGGTGGCTACTTTTGGTGTGTTGGCTTGTGAGCCCATAAAGAACAGGGAGTCACTTGGGATAATTCGGGCAATGAGGGTTTATTGTGGTACTACAAAGGAGCCAGAATCTCCCCACAAATCCGGGGACATACCAGGACCTGGGATTGCAGAGACTGGAACAGGGAGGTCTTTGAGAGTTCAGGGTGGCTCCTGCCCAGCTGCAGGAATCCTGGAGCTTTCCTCTAGCACGCCACCTTTACTTTGCCCCTCTCCAGTGTTGGCTTCTTTCGTGTGTCTGTTCCATCTCTTCCTGCTTCCAAGCTTTGTATCTCTTCTTCAACTTGGCGCTTCTGCTTCTGATTCATCATAACTCTGATTTGTCCCTACCTCATGGGGAACTCCCACCTACTTTCCAGCTTCTACTGACTGTGTGATTCTGTCCACATTCCCCAAGTCAAATCCCAGGAGGAGTGGGTGGGATATGGCTGACTCATCTCATTGGCTGGGGCCTCCTGTGCCAAGCCAGGCTCTACACACCAACCTGCCTTTGGGATGACCTTGGGGTGATCACCACGATGCAATCAGCAGTGGCAGGAGGGAGAGGGGAGGACCAAGTGATCCAGAACAGAGCTACCTCAAACTGGAAGCAGCCTGGGGCCATTTCCCTCCAAGGGACTCAGGGCTGCACTAAGATGCCTTGACATGTCATCCAGGATGGTCATGAATGTGGCAGACAGTATACTTCCGTGTCCTGAGCGTCAATACCAAGGCAGCAGAATTGCACGAGACAGACACTCAGAGGTCAGACCCTGGGCAGATTCCAGACCTGAGCTAGGGCCAGTGTGAAGGGAGGCAGATGAAAACAATTGCCAAGAATGAGGTGGGAGGGGCTTGGCCACCAGAGTCCCCATAGGTGAGTGGGCCAGTCTGCCTCAAAAGCACAAAATAATAATTGGGGGATATTTCACTCCCTGTTTTCCATTCCTGGGTGTGAAAAAATACAAATTACACACTTAAAAGGAAGCATATTACTCCCTTTATGACTTTGAAGTCTGTTATAATTTGAATGGGGTTAGCAAAATGTGGCCCCATAGACCTATTAAGAAGCTCACTTTCATATCGACAAAGTAGATTTCCCTTTGGGAGATAAAATGTCCTTTGCTTGAGGAGGCCACTATTCACAGCTCCTTCCATTCAATCAGGAAATATTTATTGGGCCATGCATGTGCCAGCTGCCGAGAATGAGAAGTTTATAGGCTAATGGGGGAAACAAATAAAAAACAAGTAGAAAAGTCAAAACAAGGTGATTTCAGAGGATAACAAACAAGACCACTTAGCAAGCACTGCAGTTCTCCAGGTGAGAAACGGAGGCTTAGCATACACAGCTAGGCTGGAGTTGGCAAGAAACGCAGAGACTCAGGGTGCAGTAAGTTTAATCCACCCAGCCAGGGAGTTGGGTCTAGACAGCTACTCGCCGGGCCTCAGGACTTCTGAGCCAAGATTTCAGGTTCTGACCCAGGTAGCCCACAAGAGCACAATGGAAGAGACAGGCTTGGTCTTGTTACGGGGAAAGTGGCCAGTTGGAAAAATGTCATGAAGACCCAATTATCTGCATTTCTTTTCTTTGTTTCAGGCATCTGGAGCATGAGGTCAGCATGAGAGATCATTTAAAATGTTTAATTAATTTTAATTGATGGCCATCTCCCCCATCTCTCTTTTACTTCATGGATATATTGGGAAACCTTCCTCATACTCCCTCAGGTTCTCCTATTTTGCTTACATTGGTTTATTCCAGATTTTTCTTCTGTTTGTATTTTTTTATTGGTTTTGATCAGCTTCTTTTTTCTTCCTTTAACGTGTACAATGAGGAGAAAAAAAGCCACAACCATTCAGGTTATTCATGTTTTAAAGATATGAATCTGATACTCTAGACAAAAACTGGATGCGGTAAAGACTACCTGTGTATCAGCATGTGTATTTCTTAGGAAGGTAAGGCTTATTTGGAAGAAATAATAAAATAGTGATAGCTGACATTTAGAGGATGCTTCCTGTGCCTCATCACTGATTTAGGGTTTGGTCAAGTGCTATTGCTTTTTCTAGATTATGAGGCAGAAACTGAGGCACAGAAAGATTGCATCACAGCTAACATCACATGCTCAGTAAGTGGGGAGCCAGGATTCTCACCTGTCTGGCCCGAGAGCCCTCACTTTAAATCAGTGTAATGAGTGCTCTTCACAGCCTACCCTCCATCAAGCCCAGCCAAGATGATGTCTTTTCTCTCTGGAAAAGTTCTCACCTTATTGTTAAGTAATCATATGCCGATTAAATTTATAAGGCCATAAATATTCATTGCACGCTACTACATGTAGGGTATGCATATACAGAGAAGTAGAAATCATGTTCCCTGCCCACTCTTAGCTTGTCTTTCTGCTGGAAAGCCAAGAAGCAAAGATGGGGGAAGTGAAATCTCTATGTTGATTTACAAGCCATTGGATGCAGTGCCAAAGGCACCTAATTAATTGCCAATGAGCTACATAAATATTTATTGGCCTAACTAAGAGTTCAAGGAAGGGATAGAGCGCTTGGATTGGCACTAAAATGAAAATCTGCTAGAACAGCTATACAAAAATGCTGGAACTTACACCAGGCTATGGCCAAGAGGAAATCGCAGGGAAACTGGAGAGAGAGAATGATGGGGTGAGGGCAGAAAGGAATCACATCCCAGGTGTGGCTGCCCAGCCTCAACATAAGGACCAGATTCCAGGTCTCAGAGAAGATTTGGGGACAGGCTTCCCAAAGGTCTGTGAGAATCAGGGTGACAGGAAACACCAACAACAACAAAAGCAAAACCTCTGAGAAGCGAGCATGTGGGCCCCTCTCAATCTATTCCGAGACCAGAACGTCCCTTTCCTGTCTGCATGGCCTATTTTTGATGGTGTCAAATAAATATGTGGATTTCATTTTTGTTTTCTTAATCCACAAATTGGTTCAACAAAGTTGTGAAATTCAGTAAATCCAGTTTGGCTCCAATCTGGCTGTCAGGAGGATAATTGAGGGAGATGAGGGATGGAGCCAAAGAATACACGTTTCCTGGGGCACCCAAATTCCTTCTGTTGTGACATTTCCATGAGAGAATGCATCCCTGCCTGAGGGCAGGGGACGACAAAAGGCTGAGTTTGCCTTCTTAGTAGAGGGGCTGTGCTCTTTGCAGAAAGGGTCTGGAGTCCCTGTGCGCTTGGGCCAAGTCACTTCCTACCTCAGAGCCTTTGTTTCCTCCTGTGTCCTATAGAGCTGCTCCCACCTCTTCTGAGCAGCTGTTGGGATATTAAGAGGGTGTGTTGACCATACAGCCGAGGGTGGAAACCTAGCAGATGCTTAGGACAAGACAGCATAATAGAAAAAAACAGGTAGATCTAGTCCCAGGCTCAGTTAAATTTGGGGACATGGACTTTGTCTCTCCACCTCTCAACTCGGTTTGCCTCCGGACTGGCCCCATTCTCAGGCAGGCCAACCTCACTGTGAGGCAGGGTAGCTTCGGAAGTACCAGGATATACTATCATGTCCGCCAAGCCTGGCCAGAAGGAAGGAAATGTCTCTTCCCCAATGGCTGTGACCAAAGTCCTGCAAGTGGGCCTTGTCTCTCAGACTGCGTCACATGCCCATTCCAGAGCTAATCCTTGTGGCTGAGGGGACACACCACTCGGATTGGCCAGATCTGTGTCCTCTGCCCATCCCTCCAGCCAAGGATAGAGTCAGCCCTATAGAAGCACTGATGGAGTAGGGGGACTGTGGCCTTCCTAGGGATATCGGGGTGCTGTCCCGGAAAGGGGACAAATAAATACTAGGGGAAAAAATCAAAATACTTTATGAACATATCAATAATAACAATTATTTACATTTTCGTCATACGCTGGTGGAGTAGAAAGTGCTTTCTGAGCTGTACTACCTCACTGGGACCTTAGTTCATCTAGACAAGTGATCTTTTTTTAAATACCCTGGTGCATGAGCCTGCTAAAGCTTCTCCTGCCTTTGAGCCTAAACAAAGTGCACGTCAGTGGAGGTGACGTGAAGAAGTTGAAAGAACTAGGCCTTGGGGGTCAAACAGACCTGGTGCTAGCCCTGCCCCTCACCCCTGCTTCTCCACTGTGTGACCTCAGACAGGTGGACTGTATCCTTCTGAGCCCCATTCTGCTCGCCCGTAAAATGGGGTACGTCTATACATCTCCCGGGCCTATTGAGAGGATTGTGTAATAAGCACCAAGTTTTATTTAGTGTTTACTATGCTCCAGGTGCTATTCTAAGTGCTTTAGGGGTATTACCTTCTTTAATCATCACAGCAAGTCTATGAGACAGTTACTATCAGTGCCTTCATCATACACGTAGGGAAACTGGGATGCAGGATGCCTAAATAGTGTAGGATCACACAGTAAGTGGTGGAGCCAGGATGCAAACCCAGACAGGCAAACTCCGGGGCCACGAGCTTCAGCCCCGCCCTGTGCTCCTTCCGGATTAAATGAGGTAATGTGCATGCAAGAGCTTTGTAAACCGTAACACGCTATATAAATGTCGCTCATTATTACTTCTCTCCTCACGCCCTGGTCATTAAAGCCAGGAGGGACCTAATGAATCTACCGTTCAGATATTTTCTCACAGCTCAAGACACGGTCCCTGGTCCCTGAGCTCCCACTTCCTCCCAGCCTGCCTGTGACTCAAGGCTGCACCTAGAGACCCCTCTCGCTCTTTCTGCTCTAGCGTACCAGCCAAGTGGTGTTTTGGATGTGGCCGGTCATGCTCTAGAGAGGGGTCAGCAAAGCGATGAGTAGGAGATGATGAGCCGTGGGCTAAGAACTCTGGCGAGGGGAGTTGATCTTGCACACGTGCATACATCCATTCAGCATCTCTTGATGAATACAAGGATGAACCAGGGCCAACCTGGACAGTAGCAACATATTGAAGAGAAGAACCAACATGGTCTCCACCCACATGAGAGTTCCCAGAGTGGTGGGGAAGTCAGACAAAACGGGACCCCCTGAGATCAGGGAAGAGATTCTGCACCATGTGTAGTATGGTGCATAATAGCAGAACCTGCCTGCTAGGGTGGTTGTGAGATACACGCTAGATGAATCGTGCAGGCACCGTCAGAGCTGAATACATGTTAGCTGTCGTCACAAAATGAGTTCTGCTGCCTCCCGCCTCTGACATACAGCACAGCACGCAATGTCATGTAACTTACTTGTTCATTCTTTGTGGCTCTTGGTTTCTGCTTTATTTCACATATCAAAGTACATACTCATTAACAAAACTCCAGGAAAAAAATAAAGCAGAAAAGTGTATACTTTTCAAATAGCAAGAGAACAGAAACAGAAATCATATTGGTGATTACCAGGGGCTGGTGGAAGGAGGGAATGGAGAGGCTGCTTAATGGGTACGGGGTTTCTGGTTGGGGTGATGAAAATGTTCTGTAATTACATAGTGGTGATGGCTGCACAGTGGTGGAGATGTACATAATGCCACTGAATTGTCTACTTTAAAATAGCATAGTGGCTTATGCCAGTAATCCCAGCACATCGGGAGGCCAAGGCAGGGGGATCACCAGAGGTCAGGAGTTTGAGATCAGCCTGGCCAACATGATGAAACCCCGTCTCTACTGAAAATACAAAAAAATGAGCTGGGCATGGTGGTGGGTGCCTGTAATCCCAGCTATTCGGGAGGCTGAGGCAGAAGAATCCCTTGAACCAGGGAGGTGGAAGTTGCAATGAGCCAAGATCACACCATTGCACTCTAGCCTGGGCAAAAAGAGCAAAACTCCATCTGAAAAATAAATAAATAAATAAATAAATAAATAAATAAATAAATAAATAAAACGGCAAAACTGGTACATTTTATGTTGTGTGTATTTTACTGTAACTTTTTTAAGTAGCAGGGAACCATGACCTCACTGCGCACGGTCAGTCAAAGCAATGTTTTATGTATTTTCCTCCAGTTTTGTTTTCAATGCATATTTTGCAAGAGTTGAAGTCATAATTGCAAGTACAAGTTTGTATTTTCTCCTTTTTGAATCCAGCAGTATGTCCTAAGTATTTTCCCCGTGTCCTGCATAACACTGCTGGGCATTTAGGAGGTCCTCTTCTTCTAAAGAACCGTTCACTAATATTAGCAAACACATTAAGAACATGAAAGGCACACTATTGATTGGGAGAAACTATTCACAATACATGTATCTGACAACAGACTTACAGCCAGAATGTATAAGGAATTCCTACAAATCAATAAGAAAAGAACAGACCACTCAATTTTTTTAAATGTGCCATAAGTTTGGAAAGACACTTAAGAAGAAGATATAAGAATGGATAATAAGCATGAGAAACGTGCTCAACATCACTGCTCATCCGGGGCATGCAAATTAAAATCACAGTGAGATGGTATGGCAATATCACATGTTGGCAAGGAAGACAGAGCACTGAAAATGTGATACACTGCTGGTGGGATTCTAAAATTGTGCAGCTTCACTTTGGGAGGCTGAGGTGGGCAGACCACTTGAGGTCAAGAGTTCGAGACCAGCCTGGCCAACATGGTGAAACCCCCATCTCTACTAAACATACAAAAATTAGCTGGGCATGGTGGCACGTGCCTGTAATCTCAGCTACTCGGGAGGCTGAGGCAGGAGAATCGCTTGAACTTGGGAGGCAGAGCTTGCAGTGAGCCAAGACTGCACCATTGTACTCCAGCCTTGGCAACAGAGTGAGACTCTGTCTCAAAAAATTAATTAATAATTAATGAATTTAATTAAATAAAATTGTACAACTCACTTTGGAAATCAGCTTGGCAGTTTATACATACCTACACTATGTCCTAGTGATTCCACTTCCAGGTATTTACCCAAAAGAAAGGAAAACTAGTGGCCACCAAAAAAAAAAATGCACAAAAATGTTCATAATAGGTTTATTAATAAAAGACAATAACTGGAAACAACTAAAATGTCCATGAATAAATCATGGTGTATACCTACAATAGAATATTGTATGCAGACATTTTTTAAATGAACTGCTGATACATGCAACAGCATGAATGAGTCTCAAAAGCATTGTGTTGCATGAAATAAGCAAGACTGAAGAGTACTTAGGCCAGGCGCAGTGGCTCATGCCTGTAATCCCAACACTTTGGGAAGCTGAGGCCAACAAATCACCTGAGGTCAGGAGTTGGACACCAGCCTGGCCAACATGGTGAAGCTCCCTCTGTACTAACAATACAAAAATTAGCTGGGTATGGTGGCGTATGCCTGTAATCTCAGCTACTGGGGAGGCATAGGCAGGAGACTCACTTGAACCCAGGAGGCAGAAATTGCAGTGAGCCAAGATAGCACCATTGCACTCCAGCTTGGGTGACAGAGTGAGACTCTGTCTCAAAAAAAAAAAAAAGGATTTGCGGTGTGATTCCAGGCAAAGCTAAATTATGATAAAAATTAAGTCAATGTCTTGGGGGAGGTGTACAAGGAAACTTTTTGGTATAATAGAAATACTCTAGCTCTTGATTTGGGTTGCGGATTACATCAGTATATACATTTATTGAAATTCATCAAACTGTACAACTTAAGTCTCTTCTTTATTACATGCAAGTCATACCTGAATAACATCAGTTAATCCTTGCCTGTAATCCCAACACTTTAGGGGCTAAGGTGGGAGGATTGCTTAAGCCCAGGAGTTTGAGACCAGCCTGGGCAACATAGTGAGACCCTCTCTCTACAAAAAATAAATTAGCTGTGAGTGGTGGTGTACACCTGTAGTCTTAGCTACTCGAGAGGCTGAGGTAGGAGGATTGCTTGAGCCCAGGAAGTTGAGTCCACAGTGAACCACGATTGCATCACTGCACTCCAGCATCAGCAACAGAGTGAGATGCTGTCTCAAAAAAAAAAAAAAAATTAACACAGTAAAGTAATATATCAACCCTATGACTCAAATATTTCACTTCCATATATTTGCTCAAGCAAAAAATCATCTACTCACGAAAAGTCTTATATAAGACTATTTATTCAAACTATACTCATAAAGCCAAAAACTGAAAATGGACTAAGTGCTCCAATTAAAACAGAAAGATTGTTAATCTGCATTTTTAAAGGTATGTTGCTTACAAGAGATACAAAGACCCAGAAAGGTTGAAAGTAAAAGGATGGAAAATATTCAGAAAAATACCAAAAATGTAGATAAGTAGGTAGAAATTTTTAAAAGCAGGTATAGCTCTACTATCAGATGAAATAGACATTAAAACCAGAAGTATTATAAGACATAAAGAATGACAATTCAGGCCAGGCATGGTGGTATGCACCTGTTGTCTTAGCCACTCAAGAGGCTGAGGGAGGCTGAGGCAGGAGGGTCACATGAGCCCAGGAGTTTGAGGCTGCAGTGAGCTATGATCATGCCACTGTACCCCAACCTGGGCAACACAGCAAGACCCCATCTTTTAAAAAGAAAGAATAATAATTCATAATTATAGAGGAGTCACTTCAACAGGAATACATAAGGATCCTAAATGTCAATAAGCTTAATAATATGGCCTCAAACACTGAAAGAACTAGTAAGTTCCTTAGTAAGAACTAAAAGGAGAAATAACTGATTCCATAACCATAGTGGGATGTTTTGACACATGTGTCACAGTTAACTGATAACACAAATAAACACACAAATAATAAGGATGTGGGATTTGAATGACATGACTAACAAACTTGATCAGACCCAAACCTATCTAGGCACGTGCCTTATGGCAAAGGCACCACTATAAAGCAGTTGGGGAGAAAACTGTCTTGTCAACAAATGTTGCTAGACCAGTTTACAACCTTAAGGAAAATATGGGCATTGACTCTTAAAATTCTATTCCAGGGGAATGATAGACCTAAATGTAAAAAATGAAACAACAAAGCTTCTGGAATAAAACATAGGAGTATAGTTATGACCATGTATAGACAAAGATTTCTTCAACAAAACACAAAGAACATTAATCATAAAGGAAAAGATTGATGAATTCAACCATTTAAAAATTCAGAATTGTTATTCATCAAGACACCATTAAGAGAGTGAAAAGGCAAACAGGATGGGAGAAGATACGTGCCATACATGCATCTAATTAAGAACCTGAATAGTGACCATATAAAGAACTCCTATAAACCAATAAGAAAAGGACAGACATCTCTCAAAAAGGCCAAAATGTGAACAGGCACTCCACAAAAGGACATATCCAAATTGCCAATTAGCTGTCCATGAATGGCTAATTAAAGCCACAATGAGGTACCACCACTACAGTGAGAATGTTTAAATATTAAATTTAAATATTAAAATTAAATGACATCAATTTTGCAAGGATGCAGAGTTACTAGAACTCTCAGATATTTCTGTGGCAGCATAAATTGGTACAATTGCTTTGAAAAGCTGTTGGCAGTGCCTACTAAAGCTGAACATAGGCACTTCATGATCCAGAAGTTTCATTCCAAATGTATCCTCTCAGAAATGCATGTATATGCATGCTCTCACTCATAAGTGGGAGTTGAACAATGAGAACACATGGACACAGGGAGGGGAACATCACACACTGGGGCCTGTCAGGGGATGGGGGGCTAAGGGAGGGAGAGCATTAGGACAAATACCTAATCCATACAGGGGTTCAAGCCTAGATGACGGGTTGATAGGTGCAGCAAACCACCATGGCACATGTATACCTACGTAACGAACCTGCATGTTCTGCACATGTATCCTGGAACTTAAAATAAAATTTAAAAGAAAAGAAACGCATATATATGTGTGTATGAAAAGTCATGACCAAAAATATCATAGCAGCATTTTTCCTAGTACCTAAGAACTAGAAACCATTCAAATGTCCTCAATAGTAGAACAGATAAGTAAATAGTGTTATATTCATTCATGTAATGGAGCACTATCTAGCGACGAAAAAGAACAAATACATGTGAAAACACAGAGAAATCTCACAGACATGACATTCACTGCAAGAAGTCAGACACGGAAGAGTACATTCTCTGTGCTTTCATTCATATGAAATTCAAAGTCAGACAAACGTCTATTTATAGTCATAAAAGCTGGGGTGTTGGGTACTGTTTGGAAGTAATGATCAGGAGAGAATACAAGAGAGGCTCTTGGGGTGCTGGTAATATTCTACATCTTGATCTGTATGATGGGTGCGTAGCTCAGTTTGTAAAAATTCATCAAGCACTTCAGTGAAAGCTCATGCATGTAGCTGCATCATATTAAACTTCAGTTTCAAAGTTTGGCAAAACACAGGCGCAGTGGCTCACGCCTGTAATCCCAGCACTTTGGGAGGCCAAGGCAGGTGGATCACCTGAAGTCAGGAGTTTGAGACCAGCCTGACCAACATGGTGAAACCCTGTCTCTACTAAATACAAAAAATTAGCTGGGTGTGGAGGGGCGCACCTGTAATCCCAGATACTCGGGAGGCTGAGGTAGAAGAATCACTTGAACCTGGGAGATGGAGGTTGCAGTGAGCCGAGATTGTGCCATTGCACTCCAGCCTGAGCAACTGTCACAAAGCTCCATCTCAAAAAAAAAAAAAAAAGTTTGACAAAGCAGAGTATATGAATATTATTCAAATTCATCATACATATTGCCAAATTACTTTGGAGTAAAATTGTACCAATTCCCACCAGCAGTGTATAAGAGGCGTATCCCTACTAACCCTCCCAAATACTGAGTGTTATCATTTTCAAAGATGCTCTTTCACTTTGTCTTAACTTAATTTTTTTCCAACAAGCCAGCTACAATGAATGCAGATTAAACTGTGTCACTCTGTTTCTCTCTCCTCTCCCTGCCGCCTCCCCGCACCAAGGCAGTGGAAAAGGAGAGGAAGAAATGTAGTTGGCAGAGCCCATAGGACGTAGCATCGGGTGGATGTGCCTGTACAACACTCAGGTCCCTTCCTGAAAACAGTCTTTAAAGAATTCGGGTCCCAGCGCAGTGGCTCATGTCTGTAATCCCAGCACTTTGGGAGACAGAGGCAGGCGGATCATCTGAAGCCAGGAGTTTGAGACCAGACTGGCCAACATGGTGAAACCCCATCTCTACTAAAAATATAAAAAAATTAGGTTGGCGTGGTGTCAGGCACCTGTAATTCCAGCTACACGGGAGGCTGAGGCAGGAGACTTGCTTGAACCCGGGAGGTGGAGGCTGCAGTGAGCCAAGATCGTGCTATTGCTCTGCAGCCAGCACAACTACAGCAAAAAACTCCGTCTTGAAAAAAGAAAGAAAGAAAAAAGAAAAGAAAGAAAGAATTTGGGGATGGAGTCCTGCAGCAGAGTGCTGGGGCAGGATTCAGGGGGCTTGGTCTTAGTGCAACTCCATCACAACTTCAAGGTGACCTTGGGCAAGTCGCTTGCCTTCTCCGGGCATCTGTTTCCTAACCTGTAAGCTGAATGGTTAGGTTGGCGAATCTCCTACAAGGCCTTTTTCAGTGTGAACTGGCTATGATCACATATGATTCTCTAGGTCTGGATGATGCTGTTATATGATTTCAATGGTCTGCAAGACATAAATGGATACAGTTATGTATATGTAGGACATTGTATTCACTAGAACTCTCCTTAAGAAGGGAAATATATTTGTTGAGGGGATGTGAGTCCCCACGGGGACCTGAATATGCAAGGATGGCACACTCTCATAGAAGAAAAGGAGCAACTTTCAGGGAGAGAAGGCAGAATAAGGCCAGGGAGGTCCAGATAAACCTGCAAGGTGGCAGAAGACGATGGTTTGTGGTGCAGTAGCTTCCTGTGCCTCACCAATCATCAGTAATGGCCCTAAACTCATGATGTGCTTGGGGACAGATTTTCCTGAGGAAAGTGGTGAAGGGGCTGAGCTTCCTGCACAGACTGACATGAGCCAGTCCCAAGGCAGCTCTTGGAAACACAAGGACCAAGAGAAAGAGGAACAAGTGAAAACACTGTCCCAGGACCTGGCACGGGGTGGTACAAGCACTAAACCATCCCACTGAGGGCAGAGAACCGGGATTTGAATCTCATCGAACCCAATCTCCAGGGCACAGGAGAGCCATAGGTGACAAAAACATCATGTTTTCTCTGATGACGGCTACCCACTGCCCTCAACCTGCATGAAATGAATCTTGGAGGATGGACAGGGCTAGTCTCATTTCCCTCCCGTCCTTTCTAACTGGAATCCCCTCACTGGCACAGGTGCTGCAGCAGCGTGTCCACAACCCCTCACCCCCCACCCTCACCCCGCCTACCTCCTGTTTGGGGGCGCCCCCACCTTGGCAGGGCAAGTGCCCCTGAGCCGGCTGTGGATGCTTTGTCATCGGAGGGTGAAACATAGCACTCTGCCCCCAGCACGCAGGCTTTGCACCCTGGAAACCATTTCCCCCTCCCTTGATTGGAAACAAAGTCGAATTCATAATTTTACAATTTTTCAAAACTGCCTAACTCCGAGCGGGGAAAAGGGAGCTTTCAGTAACCCTTATTCGGTAGCCAAGAATTAGCAAGGAAAACACCGCTTCCCACTCTCTAATTGATGCCTCTGCCAAGGGCCCCAGGTATGTGGGATCCTGAACACGCGTCTTTGGGGAATTAGTCTCAAGAAACATATCCTCCCAGGCCACGTGTGCTTCCTGTCCCCGGCAGGGCTCCTGCGGTCCCGCTCGATGCTAATTTTCTTAATACAAAACCATTTCTTTCTTTTTTTTTTTTTCTCTGAAATGAAAAATGACTTGTTAAACCCCTCCCGGGTCTCTTTTTTTTTCCTCCTGGAGAAACACATTAAATAAACAAACGTGAGACGTAAAATGAAAACAGGGGCCCCCGTAGCACCTGCAGGGTTTTACCAGCTCACATTACAAAGCCCCGTCTGAAGGGTCCCGAGCACTGTTTCCATTACAAATAGCCAGTTCTCTTGAAAGTAAGGCAAAAGCCAAATTAGTCAGATTACATCAGGATATATTTTCCTGTAGCATAAGTTCTTTGGAAACACCTGCCTGACATATTTCAGACGTGTGCCGAGGCAAGCCGGGCCCTCAGTGGTTTCAGGGGCTCGTCAAAGTCTCAACAAAAAAGGGTGTTTGGGTTTTACTGAGTAAGACTGGGTGAGATGCCTGTGTGGAATGTGAGTTGCCACGGACTGACTTTCTGGAACCTTTTAGCTGGCAAGGTTTAACTAGCTCTTGTCTCTCGTGCCACGAGGGTCCAGGAACTCAGGCAACCTTTATCTGAACCTCCCTGGAACAGCAGGGGAGCGAGACTTTGTGGTTATGTGGTCAGAGGGCTTGAAGGGCCCGGATGGAAATGCTAAAATAGGGAAGAGGGCAGAGTTGACGGGCGCAGGGTGGGGACAGCAGGACACCAGCACACTAAATGGAGCAGACACCTGTAGGCAGGAGACACTGGGTTATAGCTGGGAGAGACACCTTATCCCCTTGTCTCTTTTCCTATAACCCAATTAACACTCCGCCCTTGACAACCTTCTCCCATTTAGACTTTATTATTTATTTGCTTACCGCTCAGTAACCATGGATAATTTAGTTTTTCAAATGATCTGTGTTGCTGGGAAACTGCCCGGTCAAGTGGGTTAAGTAAATCATGGTAATCCATAATACGGCATACGATGTAGCTATTCAAATGAATGAGGAAGAGCAACAGGGATCCTCCTGGAAAGACCTCTAAGGTAGTGAGTGGAAAAATAATCAAGTTGCAACGTAATACAGATAGGATGATCCCATTTATTAAAAAAGGAGGCGGGAAGCAAAAGGGTGTACATATACGCACATGAATGTCAGAAAATGTGCAGGAAGTGGACTGGGAGAAGTGATGGCCAATTTTCAATAGTGACCACCTCTGAAGAGGGATGGGGGAAAGAGAGTGGAGGAGGGACTTCTATATTCTCCTTTGAATATGCTTGAAACATTTACAATACAAATGTATTATTTGTAATACACATGTATTATTTGTGTAAAGAAAATACCCCTAAAAATATTAAAAAGTGTGTGTTAATAGTATAGACATGGAATCAAAGTAGGTGCCCATCAATGGTGGATTGGATAAAGAAAATGTGATACATATACACCATAGAATGCTACACAGTCATGAAAAAGAAGGGAATCATGTCCTTTGCAGAATATAGATGCAGTTGGAGGCCATTATTTTAAGTGAATTAACACAGGAACAGAAAACCAAATACCACATGTTCTCACTTATAAGTGGAAGCTAAACATCAGGTGCTCATAAAGATGCAGTAATAGACATGGGTCTACTAGAGAGGGGAGGGGAGAAGAAGGACAAACGATTGGGTACCATGCTCAGTACCTGGGTGACAGGATCAGTTGTATCCCAAACCTCAGCATCACAAGATATACCCATGTAAAAAAACTACACATGTACCCCAGAATTGAAAACAAAAGTTGAAACTATTTTTTAGAAATAAAAAATAATCTCTTCTTAAGTGTGTATGTTGGGAGATGGTAAATTCCTGTTGAGTTTCTGAATTCTGAAAACTGAAGAATCCTCAACCCCAGTTACGTGATGGAGATGGATGACTCTAGGGCCTCACTGGGCTCTGGATTTTCATGCATCCTGGATTCATCCAGTGCTGGCCAGCAATGTATACTGGCAAGAGCACAGGCCATGGAAAGTGTTCTCCCGCCATGATGCTGGCGTTGCTAATGGAGCAGTGGCAAGTACAAGCTCTGGGGTCAACCAGCCAGCCTGGACTCAAATCCTGGCTGGGTCACTCACAAGAAACAGGACTTAAGACACCTTCTCTAACTTCTGTTTGCCTACAGTAAAAGCTACCTAAGAAAGGCCAGGAGTGGTGGCTCGCGCCTGTAATCCCAACACTTTGGGAGGCCAAGGCGGGCAGATCAACAGAGGTCAGGAGTTCAAGACCAACCTGACCAACATGGTGAGACCCCGTCTGTACTAAAAATACAAAAATTAGCCAGGCATGGTGGCAGGCGCCTGTAATCCCAGCTACTCAAGAGGCTGAGGCAGGAGAATCACTTGATCCTGGGAGGCAGAGGCTACAGTGAGCCGTGATTACACTACTATACTCCAACCTGGGCGACAGAATGAGACTCTGTCTCAAAAAAACAAACAAACAAAAAAGTTACCTAAGAAGATAAATTAAGTAAAAGCACTTAGCACTGTGCCTGGCATGTGACGAACACTCTAAAATGTGAGTTATTATCAACATACGATGCATAATAAGGGTTTTCTGCACTTATGTCTTCTAAACAAGTACATGACAGGGTCCAATTCAATGGATTTTGCAAATGGACACTTGCCCCAAAATTAAAGCTGTGGATTTTTCCCAATGGCAGAATAGGGCCACACTAACAGCCCATGTGGGAATGGGGCAGGACTGGGTTCCTCTGCACCATCAGAGAGCTCTTTATTGTGAAGGGAAAGATCCAAGATACACAGACACAGAGAATCCTCCAGTCAGCCTCAGATAAGGTGTTCCAATGGGTCACCCAGAGGCCAAAAGCAGACAGCAAAGCTGGAGGAAGGTGTTGAACCAGGACCCCAAAGCCTAGGAAAGAGGGGCCTCTGTGATCAGGGAGCTGAGGACCTCGAGGTTTGCAGGGAGGAGAGTGGGGGCAGGCAGGGAGATGTTCCACCCCAGCTGCGGCACCTTGCCGGAGCATGCCAGCTGTATTAAAAGGCCATGGTTGAACTAAACAACCAGAGTCTGCTGAAAGCCAGGAAACTATTGACCTGGAGAGCAACCGTAGACGATTGTCAAATGCAATACGTGCCAGGTCTAGCCTGCCTTCCCTCCCAACCGGCAGCAATTGTAACTGTGCAAACTCTGAAACCAGCCCCTGGACTCCTTTGTCTCATACATCACAGCCCAGATCGTCAGCACAATTCCCCTTGGTCAGGTTTTTATGACTGGTGATGATGTAAGGAGGCAGAGAAAACACAGCTGGTCCTGCGTGCCGTTTACAGGGAGGGCGTTGGGAGAATGTGCGCCTGTCCCCAAACACCAGCTCTTACAGCTGCTCAGCTCCCCACTGAAGGCTGAGGGTCCCTACCACCTCTCACGGAAGGAAACACGTGGCACAGACCAATGAGATGTTCCTTTAATAATCAGATGTGGACATTTTTAAAGCACGGAGATGTTTGGGGTCCTCCTTCCCCACTCCCATCATCTAGTGAGTTTCCATTCTAACCAAGTTTACCTATTAAATGCCTCTCTCAAATGCGTCCCCTTCTCCTCATCCCCAGCCCCCCTGCCTGGATTGGATGTCATTATCTCTCATGAGGATTCTGTAACTGCCTTCTGACTCTTCTGCATTCATTCCTAGGTCCTGCCTTCTAACCTCCATCCAGTAGCCAGAGGGAATTTTTCAAACACAAATCATATCCATCTCCTTCTCATTTAAAACCCTTCAGTGGCTCCCTACTGCTTCCAGGATAAAGTCTCAACTCTTTTTGCATGGTTCAGTGCATTCTTGTTATTCACCACAGTCATGTTGTATAAAATCACCACAAATGCTGATTTAGTGAACACCAAACCATTGTTCCTAGGGGACATGCAGGGTTAGGTTCCTGCAAGCCTCTGGTCACAATATTTTCATCAACAGATCAATATATAATCTTGCCATGTGTCTGTTTCTGTTTAATTTTAATATGTATTTCACATATATTGCTGGTCCATTAACACTGAACTAAGGACAGCCAACAGGACTATAGCTCATGCCCAACTGAAACTTTTCCAATGCACATATTTCCTCTGTAAGGCACATCACATCCCTTTTTTTTTTCTTTTTTTTTTTTTTTTTCCAAGTCAGATCTCACCCTTGTCACTCAGGTTGGAGTGCAACAGTGCAATCTCGGCACTGCAACCTATGCCTCCAGTTTTCAAGCAATTCTCCTGCCTCAGCCTCCCGAGTAGCTGGGATTACAGGCATGCACCACCACGCCCAGCTAATTTTTGTGTTTTTAGTAGAGATGGGGTTTCACCACATTGGCCAGGCTGGCGTTGAACTCCTGACCTCATGATCCACCCACCTTGGCCTCCCAAAAGTGCTGGGATTACAAGCATGAGCCACCGTGCCCAGCCCCATCACATCGTTCTTACGTTTACTTGGGAAAACTGGACAGTACTTCAGCACTGATGCTATACACAGCAAAATCATCAACAAAATCACAAAATGTAAGAAACACAGCACTGAATACACCTTGAAAAGGGCACTGGCTTGTGGTGTGAGAGCTGAGACAAGGAGACAGAGTCGCCTTGCTTGACTTCCACTGGGAATGTGTGCAACTCAGCCAGGCAACTCCAATTTCTCACTGCTCTCTGCATGTCCATGAGTGACCACAAAAGCACTGTGAGTAATCTGGGGACTACAGGTAAATCCCTTTTAGCAAGTAAGTGAGTTCACAAAGAAATCTGCAAATGGTGAGGATCGACTGTGTTTATCACCGTCGCTACCCAATACCTCTTTCTCCCAACTGGGAGCAGAGTGACCCACAGAGCCAATCCTAACGCCCCATCCTGCCCACTGCAGCAATTCATCAGAGATGGGCACATGCCCCTAACACAGTCAATCAGAAACCTCTTCCTGGATTTTTCTGCTGGAACTGGGAGGGAGGATTCTTGAATTTGGAGGATGAACTGAAGAAGATGTGCCTCTAGGCTGCTGATGACCATGTTCCATGCCGTGCTGGCCACCTCTGGTAGGAAAGGTTGCAACTGAGGATGGGAGAGAGCGAGAGAAGGGACCAGGGACTGTCAAGTCTGGGCTGTCTGTATTTCTGCCCTCAATTCTCTGAGCTATGCCAGGATCTTCCCACAAATCCCCCTTTTCACTCAACTTAGTTTAGTTGCCTCTCTTAACTAAAAGAGTCCATACGAACACTGCATATGAGACCGCTCATGAGCTGGTCCCCACCCATCTTACCTTCATCAGGTTCCCACTTCATGAGCATTGCCCGGGGACACTGACAGTTCCTGCAGGCATCCTCACCTCCATAGCAGCTCAAGCTCTCCCCTCTGCCTGGGACTTTTTTCCTTGACTCTTCTGCTTAACCCATACCTGGCCCTTCTATGACCCCCATGCTGGGCTATATGCCTCTCTCTTCAGAGTTGCCATTGCACCCGGACCAGGATCCTCTCTTATCTCAATTCATGACATTGAATGTATCTGTCTATAGACCCTGACTGCCCTGCGGGTGGAGCCAGCCTGAATATCACGTAGCAAAAGCCTGGTGGCGGAGTGGCTGACTGTTGGATTTGGGGCTCTAAGTCTAAAGACAGTGGAAGTCTGCCATCCTTTCCTGAAGTGAAGAAAATCTGCTGGATTAGGCCCTTATTAAAACATTTCCTATCTGAATGATGTCTTGCAGTTCAGCAAGCCCTTTTACATGTATGATTTCTTTCTAGGCTCATGAGAGCCCCATGAGGCAACGATATCATTCTCTCCCTCTGAGGAAACTGAGTCTCACCCAAGTAAAGTGCTACCATCTCAGTCACATAACTAGGTGGTGACGGAGCAGGACACAAAATGCAGGCTTCCTGGATTTGGGGTCAGAGAGTTCTAAATTGTGATGAAAAGCTGGGCCCTTCTTAGATTAACTGTTCCTGAAACTCCGGAAGCCTGTCAACCTCATCTGACACAGAGGAAGAATTTGGGTGATAAATGCCATATATGAGAGAGGAGAGTAGCCTGCTATGCTGTGGAGGAGTAGTAGCATCCTATGCTATGAGGAAGTCACGCTATCTTGAAGGAGGGATCATCTCATTTTTTACTAGCTCTAGTCAATGGGTGCTTGATCAAAAACTAGATGGTAAATAATATACCCAGCCTTTATAAAATGTCCCTCACATGCCTTAAATACTCTGAAGGCTCTATCTCATTTAATACTCACCAGATGACCAGCTCATTTCCCAGTAATGTCCCAGTTTTAAAACCAAAAGTCACACCTCAGGAACTCCTTCAATCCTGGGCAAACCAAGACGATTGGTCCACAAAGCTGGCAGCAATAGCATGAGGCAGGTAGTATTGGAATTGTTCCCATTTTACAGGTGAAGCAACTGAGGGTCAGAAGGGAAATTGACTTCCAAAGGTCACACAGTAATTAGTGACCAAGATACAAACCAATGCCCCTATGATTCTAGAGCTCTTACCACACCTCAGCAAAGCCTCCAATTAATCAGTCTTCCAGAATATATAAGCAAGTTGAGGCCTCTTGCATGAAGAATGTTGGACCACAAACACAACGCAGCCATGTCAAAGGGAGCCAGTGCATCCAACCACCATGTTCATTGGATCTATGCTTCTCAACAGATCTTAACTACAGCTGTGTCTACACAGGGCTTCAGATCGGCTAGCGGAACAACAAGCTTGACAGATGTTTTTCCCCCACTGAATTGGCCAATGATTTGACTGTCCTCAATGCCAAAACAACAGGCCAATTAATCCAATTCCACTGGCCAATACAGTGGAAAGAGAAAAATAAACGAAGGCCTGTTGTCTGAGAGACATGACCCAGTTGAAGACTGAGTCTGGCTGGTTATTTCACTACACTGGGCAGTAAACTTGATTGCATCAGGTCTCCTTGAGGCCTTTAGTAGACCCAGCCTGAACTAGTAGAATTAACCAGTTCTGTCAGCAAGGTCTACATGTAGCCTCTATCTCCTCGACTTCAAAAGACTAGATCCAATTAATGATGGGAGTTGTACATTTTCCATGTTTTGTAATGATTGTCCATGTTAAATGCTTGCTGGGAGTCATGACTTTCAAAGGCCCTCTGAGCTGCATGGAAGGTTATGTAAGAGGCACTTGCTCATGCATTATGAGCAGACTGGGGCAAAAATGACATTTAAGATATTGCACAAGTTTTAAAATGAGTGGCTCTACAAATAAACAGAGATTTTTAAAAGAAAGAGGAAAAAAGAGTTTATAAACCCAATAAAGATGTGACAGGGCCCAAGCAAGATGAAAAGAAGTTTAAAGCTGTGGTGAGCCACCTTCTGATGCCTTCCGAACGCTCCAATCTGGGCTAATTCCTCACGCGGAAGGAGGATGGGGGGTGTCCTCAGACATGACAACAGCCACTTTCTCTCCTACTGCCCCACCTCATCACCACCACCAAGTTGTTTGGATTCAATGTAGAAAGCAAGAGAATTCCACACCAAGGACTAACCCACTTTCCATTCCTTCTCTGGCCTTTTAGGCAGACTCAGCCCAGATACCTAGCCCAGCTCACTCAGGAGGAGCTGAGAACCCCAAGGTGGGAAACAGACCCCTGCTCTGCTTTTCCATACACCCAGATCACACCAGCTAACCCATCAGAGCAGTCAAGAGTGGGAAACATTTATTATGTACTTAATGTATATCAGCCCTGTTTAAGCATCTTATCTACATTATCTCATTTAATCCTCAAAAAAAAACCTCTGTGTCAGATGCTCTTATTAAGCCCAATTTAAAGTAGAGACATGGAGAAGTAAATGACTTGCTCAAGCCTGGTCTTACACTTGTCTCAGGTTCTCCTTATTTAAGGAGCCCCAGGTGGAACCCTCATCTATGAGAGCTGAGGCTGAGTGTGCAAGGGTGGTCACTATGGGCAGATTTGTGGGGAGTTTTGGTTAGAGGAGAGAGGAGATGTTTGCAAGCAGCAAAAAAACTAAGTCTTATGTTTTGCGTCTGAGTCTTTTCAAGAGAGGAGCTAAAGAGAGAGGTTAAAGAGAGCTGCATAGGGTCAAAAGTCTTCAGCTAGCAAATAAAAAAAAAAACCCATTTCAAACTGGCTTGGACAATCAAGTTATCCGTTCATATAAGATTAAATTTTGTGGGGGGCACTTAAAATGTCCTTGATCTAGTGTCTCAACAATGTCAAGAAGGACCTAGGGCCTTTCTTCCATCCACTGTCCACAGTGTCACCTTCCTCCTGAGGCTGCTTATCTGTATCTGTGAGATGCTGTCAGCAGCAGGTATGGCTACTCTCTGTCCTCAATGTGTTTGGTGTCAGAGGAGAGCCTGGCTGCCCGGGGCCATCTCAAGACAGCAAGAAAGCTGCTTTTCCCAGAAGACCCTGTCACACTCTGCCTGGAACTCATCCTGGCCCCTATGCAGATGGGGCCCAGGAACACTGACTGAATTGCCCCCTGAAGGGTTGTAACCCTGAGAGCAGCGAGGGTGCAACATCCTCATGCAAACATCTCCATCTCATGGAGGTCGCCAGTGGCATTGACATTGGCAATGCACTGCCCTCAGGTAGTTTTTTGGGCAGCAGGCACTATTAAGGGAACTGGAGAATCATCTAAAGGGCTGGGTTCACATGAGACACCCCTAGAGATTCCCAGAAATAACCAGGGAGACCTCAGAAAGCCCAGTGTCCTACATTTCCTACATTGTGTGAATTGTAGTAAGTCAGTGAAAGTTGAGTGCATTTGTAACATAAAACTGGGGGTGCCTGGGAAAAATCAAATTACATTTGCTTTAATGACTCTTTTAGAGCCACCTGTATCTTTACCTGACTCTCAGTCCTCTCTCAGACGTACCCATTACATGAGAGCAATGGGTACCCATTACATGAGTGCTAGCACCGCCTGTTCCAGGTGGTCACTGATCTCTGCTTCCCAGGCAGGGGAGAGGCTCAGACACCAATAATTCAATTTCTTCAACACCGTCACAGCCCAAGCAGTGTGAAAGGATGTTGGCTTCAGTAATCAAGTTTCTAGTCTGGCTCCAATCATTCCAATAACCTCATTTTTTCTCCCTTCGGCTTAATAGTCCTTTGTCTGACTCTACCCAGATTGTGTTTACTAGGGAAACGTGCAGGGCAGAAAGTGACCACCCGTACAACTAGTGAACAGGCAAAGAGAACCTTAACATCAGACACTGGTAGACCTGAGGCCACTTGTGAGACCAAGGAACAACCCATTCTTCACACTGGCCAATGGCTCACAGCTAAGGTCCATCCTCGGCATGGCCCCTGACAAAGACTCTTTCTCTGACCAAACTTTATTTAGGCTCCCCTGAGCCGTCTTCTTGACCAGGCTTCAACTTTGGGCTTCCGGGTCCATCCCTGCAAGTTTTTGGAGTCCAGTCTTAGCCGGAATCTTGCTAAGTCAGTTTAGCGTGAATCCCCTCATCCCTTAATATCTGACCACCCATGATATCTGATCAAGTTCCTTATCTCCACCTTTGATGTGAAGGTTCTTGGCCTGCCTTTAGCAAGAATCCTATTAGTCCAGTTTGCTAAGGATCCCCCTGCGCTTGATGTCTCGTCTTCATCATTTTTGATTCCCTGATCCCTCACCCTGTTCCTTGCCTATAAATCCCCTCTCATCCTTTCTGTATTCAGAGTTGGGCCAGATCTCTCTCCCCTATTGCAACAGTCTTGAATAGTCTTTCTCACCATTTTAACAAGTGTCAGAATAATATTCTTCTTTATCACCCTCAGCTAAAGGAAGCTGCCTCATCGGCAGTTATTCCCCTCCCCACAGAAGCCCACATCACGTGACTGGTTAGTGCCGGGACACCAAGGCCCAGCCTCCTTGCCTCAAGTCAGGACATCTCTGAAGGGCATCTCAGCTTCAGAGTTCCCAGGGGGATCAGCTGGATCCCCTGCTGCAACTGCATCACGGTTCAACCTCCCATTGGCTCAGTCTTGCTTCTCTCTACACAGGCTCTCTTCCTGAGAACCCCAATAAGCCAGCTGCTTGCAAATCTGTCTCAGTCTCTTTCCCTGGGAATCCAGCCTAAGCTAGATGGGACAGAAGTGAACTCTAAAATGGGATTTTAGAGTTGGATTACCTGCTGTCCAGCTGTCAGGAGCCCCCTCACCATGGCAAATGGAGGAAAGCTAGCCCCTGGCGTGAAGGTTGCAGTGTCATGGTTACAACCTTCACCAGTCATGTGGGAGGGGATGGCCAGGCAGGGGAGGCACTAGTGGGTCCACTGCCTTAGGCTTCTGAGAGGTTTCGGGAAGTGGCAACTGTCAGCACAATGGAACAGGATGGCGGTTGCTGCACATGTTGATGCCGGGAGAATGGCAATGAAAGGCTGGGCGTGATGAGTAATCACCAATGGAAGGCACAGTATGAAAGCCACAGGGGGGTTGTTGTTTTTTTCTGACAGTACACAAAGAGACTCTCATTTTCTGCAGGAGAGTTCAGAAGAAGTTGTGGACTGGGCTGAGAACTTCATAGGGAGAGTAGAACTCCAGAGAAGGTGGAATTCTCAGTGCCAGCAAGGCTACTATGCCAAGGTCAGGGCCCTGACTGGGGAGGAGGATGACCTCAAGCAGAGATGGAGACATCTGGGTTGATACAGTTGAAAATCATGAATCCCCAGAATCCCCTGAAACCACTGGCCTGCAGAAGTGGCCCATTACTCCCTGCTAAAGGCTAGAATTCTTCCCTCGCTTGAAGATGACACAGAGGTGCCTTGCCAAAAAGCACACTGCCTGAGAATACGCACCCATGCCCTTCTGGCCACTAGACCAGTAACTGGGGTTAAGACAACATAACCCAGTCAGGGAAGAGTTGCACCTGCTAAGGGTAGAAAGGCACTGTCCCCTGAAGGAGCTGCGAGACCTAGCCATGTGGACCAGCAGGAAAAGAGATCATATGCTGGATAAAGAGGCAAAATATGGTCATTAAAAGAAAGTTTTATCCATACGGGCATATTGTCTTACCATACAGGACTTACACCCTAGCGAGGACCCCAGGAGACAACACTGAAAATGTCCCTTGGTGGCTTTGGGAATGGCTGGCACTGAGTCAAACAGAAATGTCAGAACTGTTATCACAGATGATGGAAGAAGGAATCAGAGGACTCGGAGACATGAGCATGCTCGAGTAGATCTGTTCTCCTACTGTGTCCTCCTACTCTGCTCCGCAGATGAGTCCAGAGGATGCCCCATCTGCTGATGCAGTACATAATGCTCTGGGGGGACAGCAGCACAACTGAAGGTCAGGGTGGCTGTTCTCAAGGCCAGTGCTCTTGGTAGGAGATGCTGTTACGGGAACAGGCTCCATGATAGCAACTGGATAACAGAGGCCAGGCGGCAGCGCTTAACCATCAGAGGCAAGGTCAGTGGCGGCATAGTGATGAGTGGTAGGACGGGTGGAAGCAGGAAGCGCACCCCACGGAGCCCTACAGAAAGGGTGAAGAGAATGCAGTGCCCCTGGGGGCAAAGCAAAGGTGCCTTCCCTGAAAGGGCATTTCTTACTGTATACAATTTAAAGAAATCAAAGATAATGGATTCAGGAGACTAAGAGAGGTTACCTCAATTAAATATCACGGTCCCTTGCTCAGATTTTAGACCTAAAAACTGCCAACTGCAGGAGTAGAGGAATCCCCATGAGGAAAGGCCCTGGAACGCCACAGTGAGTGTTTGCAGTCATGATGCCCTCAATCACTCCCCAAGGGTGTCTAGTGCCAGGTGAGATGTCAGGGAAAATACCCAGACATTTCAAGGACTACTGGACACCAGATCTGAGTTGCCACATCAACATAGTCCCCAGTAAACCTGGCCCAGGTCTGGCTCATGGTGGACGCAACCAGTGGTCATTTCCCTGGTTCTCAAATGCGTGAGTGAAATGAAAGCTTGCTATAGTTAGGAGAACTCCCACATTTGTTCTCGGCAGATGGAGCCATTCTAGTGAAGAAAGTCAAAGTGGAAGCCTTCAAAATTGCCCTCATCCTCCAGCCATGACATTAAATCCGGAACAAAATCACAACCCAAGGAGAAAGACAGTAATTAGTGCCATCCTTAAAGACCTAAAGGAGCCACAGTGGTGGTCCCTGTAATATCCTCATTTAACTCACCCATCTGCTCCCTACAAAAACCAGATGGATTCTGAAGGATGTCGGTAGACTGCAGGAGCTCGACAATTACAGCGGCTGGTCCAGATGTGGCATCTTTGCAAGAGCAGACTAACACAGTTCAGGTGCATGGCATGCAACCCCAGCTGTGGCCAATGGATTCTTTTCTGTCCCTGTTAAGAAACAGTGCCAAGAGCAGTCTCCATTCCCATGGAGCAGTCCACAGTGTAAACTGACAGTCTCACTCTAGGGCTATATGAGCTGTCCCATTCTTTTTCATGATATAGTCCAAAGGGATCTAGACCCCCTCTGCACATTCTGCAAAGCATGGCATGTAACAATAACAGACATGGCAAATATCACTATCTCAATGACATTGTATTGGTCAAACTAAATGAGCAAGAGGTGCCAAGTAGGCAAGAGGCTTTCATAAGACACATGGGCTCTAGGGTTTGGAAAATAAACCTTAAAAAATTCAGCCAGGTGTGGTGGCTCATGCCTATAATTCTAGCTACTCGGGAAGTTGAGGCAGGAGGATCATTTGAACTCAGGAGTTCAAGGTTGCAGTGAGCTGTGATTGCACTACTGCACTCCAGCCTGGACAACAGAGTGAGACTCTGTCTCTTAAAAAAATATACAAATCAACAACCCCCTATATTGGTGACAATTTTAGTCCTAAGCATGGAAGAGTGGGCCTCACTATGTAAGGGGCCATCCCCTCCAAAATAAAGGACAAATTAAAGCATCTCCCACCTCCCACCACTCAAAAGGAAGCACAAAGCCTGGTGTGCCTTTTTGGGGTCTGGAGGCAGCACATTCCACATTTGGGGAAACTTCTCCGAAACAGTTTACTGAGTGACACTAAAGTCTCCTGGTGCGAATGGGACCCAGAGCAGGAAAGGGCTGGGCGGCCCTGCCCAGGGCTGTGAGCAAGCAGCCCTGCCATTTGGGCCATATGACTCAGCTGGGCCTCTGATATTAGAGTTTTCTCTAAGAGAAAGACGATTCCATGAGGAGTTTACAGAAGGCCCCAGTAGAAGAGTCACAGCGTAGTTCCCTGGGCTTCCAGAACAAGACCATGCTATCTGTGGTGGAGAACTACGTACCTTTCAACAAACAGCTCCTAGCTTACTATTTGCCCTCTTATTATGAAGCACCTGGCCATGAAATATCAAGTGAACATGAGCCAGAACTGCCCGTCATGATCCATCAAGTCACGAGGTTGGACAGACCCGGCTACAGTCTGTCGTAAGATGGTGGGAGTGGCACGTTCCAGACTGAGCAACAGCAGGTCCAGAATGCACAATTCAGCTCCATGCACAGGTGGCCCAGGCTACCATGCCGCTCACCAATGTCATGCCCACACCTCTCCGTCAGTTTCATGGCGGGCCAGGGGTGGGGGAGGGGGTGGTTCAGTTGACCAATTGGCAGAGGAGCCTCATGAACAAGTCAGCTCAATACGCAAGTTCACTTGTGCGCTTGCCCTCCTCCTGGCCCCGGCCCACACCATCTGAATACATACCTGAACAGGGCATTTCTTCCAGGTGAGGTAATTTTATGTGATGAGGCAATTAAACTGAGTGGTTAAGGGATGACTTTTGGAGAGAATCAGTTTGAGATCCAAATCCTGACTCCAGCATCATCAGATTGTACGAGCTGATGTGAGTCTCTTCACCAGCATGGGCCCCACGGCCTCACCTGTGCAATCTGGATGAGCTCTTCACCCCCCAGGTTTGCCCGAGGTCTCGGTGCATGAGCACATTCACACAGGACCAGGCTCTGGATGAGGGCGCATTGAACAGACGCCCCATGCTGAATGATGTGTGTGTAGTTGGGTTACAGAGCCCCATCCCCTGTCTTCCAAGTTCCTGCCCAACAAAAGTTGATCTGTCTACTCTCTTCCAAACTCCATCCAGGAAACACAGTGAACATTCAATAATAACCCAGAGTTTCCTCAAGAGGTTTTGTATATCCATCAGGAGAGCTTATGAAGTCAGGTTGGGGTTTTTTCCCCTGAACTGTGGCTATGTTTGGTTTGTGGTGTGCACACATGCCATCCTCTCAGCCTGCCTGGCCTCTGAGGGCTCCACGCCCTCTCCCTGAGTTCTGCTTGGTGGCCACTGAAACAACAAACATCCCTCCACTAGTACACAGGGAGCTAGAGACAGGCCAACTCTGGCCCATCTCTGCTGTTTCCAAGTTCACCCGGCAAGCTCGCTGGCGCTGGTTCACGTTCTTCCAGGTTTCAATGGGGGGCGAGACTGAAAACTGGCCTCTCAAAGCACCCTTGGCTGAACTAAGTTCATGAAAAGAAAAAACTCCTGTGAGACAACAGCTCCAAAAGAAATTTCCCTAGGCTGCAGTGTGTTCCTCCGTTTGACCTTTTCCAAAGTAGAGTAACCATCTTTACAGAAAAAAAAACAAAAACAAAAACACATCCCAAAGCAAGGGCCCAGCACGTGCAGTCACGGAATGCAACAGTCTTAGCGTCAAAAGGAGCCAAATTCAAATCCTAACTCTGCCTCCGTGTAGCCTTGAGCTATCCACAGCCTCAGTTTCCACTTCTGCAAAGAACAGAGTGGCTAGGAGGTGCCTGGCACCCAGCAGATGCTCCTGGAGTCCCTTTACCATCATTGGATCAGCTTTCACAGAACCAGAGCTTGTCAGTGTTGCAAAGTGCCGGAGAGAGCATTCTGTCCAAATTTCAGTTGAGCAGTCCATTCTTACAGCCCCTGAGGCTTCTGTCTTATGGCTGACCTCATCCAAAATGGGTAGAGAGATCTCAAGAAAGGAAATCAAGACAATATTTTATTGAAAAGAAAAATATTGAAAAGCATGTCCCCCACCCCAGTTTCTGAGATTTTGCTGTCATCATGGTTGCTAGGCTGGTCTGATATACGCACCAGAGCAGGGGAGAAGAATGGCTTGGGGGAGAGGCTGGTCCTTGGCAGGCATGCAGGGATCCATGACCTCCTCAACACGTCCCCTGAGCCCAGTGCAGGGGTATAACTCAGAGACTGCATCTGCAAGACGGCCTGAAAATGCTTCCAAAGAGAACACAGAGGAGGCAGGAGCACTCTAAATCACTCAGGAACCGTGCATTCCCAAGTCACACCAAACGAATGTGTTAACGTATTAACTCCCGAGACTGAGAAGTGCAGAGGAGGGATAGGCTTCAACAAAGCTTTGTTAGCAGCTCTGCAGAGTCTCCAAGAACCTCACTGCCTTCCATTTCTCCACTCTGCCTCCTGCCTCTGCCTGCCCTTCTTGGCCACAAGATGGCTGCCAGCAGCCATGAGGGCTTCCTAGTCCAGTGGAAAAGAGGGCAGCTCTGGGAAGATAGCTTCTGTGAAAGAACAGCCGAAAAAGCTTCCTTTTCAGAACTTCCCAGCAAATGCTTCCCTGGGACACCTGCCAATCGCTGAGGCTAGGGCATTGAGCTGTAAGCACAAGCTTAGGCCAACCAGGGCCACCTTCTGGAGCTGGGACTTGGGCCTGCTTCCCTTGGAAACACAAGGGCTACATGGGGGACAGCACCCACATGAAAACTGGGGTGCTGATACCCAGATAAGGGAGTAGCTGCTGGGCCTACAGCAGCAAATGCACATGACGCCATCCAATGCTGCGTCCTCCCTGATCGTGTATCAGCTCTGATCTTTCCACAGTGCCCACTGCTGTCTGTTCTCGTGCAGGTAGACAGGTAAATCTGACCAGTTTTGGTTAGCCCAGGGTAGACACGGCTTCTTGACAACTAATGTTTTAGTGGGAGGGGCCAGGGGCTGCCCACTCCTTGAACTCATGGATTGCCAAACTTTGCTCTAAGGAACACTTGTTTTCTGTGGAGCAGCCTAAGGGGAGCATTGTAATTGCAACAAAAAAAGGAGGCCAAACAGGTCAGGCTCTGGCCACCCTTTTCCACTTTAGGCTCACACACCTGCCCCCGGCCCCCCTTAAAACCGGTCTCTGATACCCACTCATTTTTTGCAGCCTTCACGCTGGACTTAGATCCCACCCCACCTCCTATGCAAATGCCAAATCCTTTACAGCCTCTGCCTTCTAGAGCTGTTTCCTCAGTCCTCAGACCTGAAATTTTCTTCCTTCATGGCCCTGAGCTGACCCCCAGGTCTTCTACAACACCACGACGCCCCTGCAAAAGACAGTCAGCACTCCCCAGGCCAACCTGGAACTAGCCTGCCTTGGTCACTTTCTACACGTGAGAGATCACTTCACCTCTCCCAACCTCAGTTTTCTTCTTTATTAAATTGCAAGAACAACCCACAACTTAGACCAAGAATAATGCTGCCTGTTGGGGCACTGGGTTGACTGTTACATTTGCAGAATCTCTCTTTTTATGATCGATAATGGCTGGAACTGCTTGACCTGTTCAACATTCATGTTAACAGTATCCAGGCTCCATTTAAAAAATATAAAAAAGCTCTTTATAAAGGGAATTGGAGGCCCCTAAAGACAACACTGGCACTAAGTGGGCTATGAGTGGCCCCAGGCTGGCTCCCCAGAGCTCCATAACTTTCTAGAACCTCTACAAATAGGATGCTTTAAGCTAAGTCTCCACCCCAAAGTCTGCTTGGCAAACAACATGCCCACTTCTCAGAGTTGCTTTCTGCTGCTGCTGGTGACGGCAACCTTAAAAGCTGATTAAGATAGGCAGGCCTGGGTCTTGTCATTGCTGCTTCATTCCTTCTACCTTTGGAAGCTCAACTTCAAGGTTCACCCAAAGTCCTGAAGATGAGCGGAAAGCTGCATGGAGGAAATACACCCGTAATTCACTCAACCTTTCATTCATTCACAGCCACTCTGTACAACCTGCTCTGTACCTGAGTTTGAAGACGGGTAAAGTGGGAACTATTAGATGGTGTCACCACAAGGACCCAGGGATGCCTGGATCCTGCCTTTTACTATCACCACTACCCTCCCCACACAGAGAACCTGAAGAGCAAGGGTAGAAGAGAAACCAGAGGAGCTGCTCCAGAAACAACTGCCCAGGAGAGCCTTCTACACTGCAGAGCGTCCTAGTCAGGGTTCAGGGTCAAAGTAAGGCCAGCTGTCTCTATGCCAGACGTTCATCTTTAAATTATCATGCCAATGCAGGCTGAGAACAAGAGCAAAAGAGAGAGATAGAGAGAAAGGGAGAGATGGGAGGAGAGAAAGAGAGAATACCCAAAGAGAGAATCAAGTACCAAGAGGGGCCCTGAATCCCCATGATCCATCCATACCTATGGAGAGGAAAAGAAAGACAAATAAGGATGTCCTCCCTGATCTTTTGAGCCAGGCCCTGCTTAGTCAGGAATGATGTGATAGGGTTGACCAAATGTGTGAGACAGGGAGGAGCATCCTAGGTCTGTGGAATAGCATGTGCACAATATGTAGCATGTCCAGGGAACACACATGGCTATAGCAGAAGTACCAAAAGAGAAGAAGAAAGAGGTGAAGCTTGCCTTCAGAGGCAGGTAGGCTCTGCAGGGCCCAGATTGCAGGGGATCTATTATACAACCTCACCCTCACCATGACCCTCAGAGTGCACTCTCCTTGCCTTGACTTTGGGCACAACTGTGTGGCTTGCTTTGACCTATGGACACTAGCAGAGAGGAGGGGAACAAAAAGCTAGAAACGTGCTTCTAAGGTTAGAACTGACCCCTTCTACTCTTGCCTTTTGCCATGACAAGAACATCCTTTAGGCCATCACTGATCTAGAAAGGTTGAGAGACACATGGGGTAGGCCTGGGACTCAACACACAGCCCAGAGACCAGCCCAGGTGAGCCCAGCCAAGATCAGCCACATCCTCGCCAACCACACATGCATGAGCAAGAACAATGAACGCTCATCCGGGTGGGCATGCCACTGATATTGTGTGGTTATTTGTCACACAGCAAATGCTGACTGAGTCAGCCTTGGGTGCTCAGGTAAGACATTTGGAATTTATCCTGGAAGTGGAAGAAAATCATTTAATAACTTTTTGCAGACAGTCCTCTCACAACCTTCTGAGCTAAAATCTGGGGAATGAAATTCATCCCCTCTGCAGTCCCTGGCACAATGTTGGACATGTGGAACAGACACACTAAATCCTTGCTGGTGAACTCAGGGAAATGTATGCCTTTTCTCAAGCTGTTTTCTCTCACTTAAAAGAACTTCCCCCACCACAACCACCTAATGGACACATTTTTCTACTTCAAGCATCCTGCTTAGAACCTTGGCAGAAACTTCTGTAAACTGGATCAAGAGCTCCAGCAGATATTACACAATGGACGTGGTTTCTCCTCTTCTAGACTCTGAGCTCCTTAAGGGACAATGTCTCTTTTCTCTTGGGTCCCCAGCACCTAGGATAGTGCCTGGCATAGAGTAGGTGACCAGTCAGTCTTTGTTCAATGAATGAACAAGTGAACTCCCCCACAGCTCCTAGCACAAAGCTGGGCCAGTGGTCCTCAGGCAGCAAATGCTGGGTTGCTTGGCTGCCAGTATTTGTCCTAATTAATCCCCTCTCCTGTTACTTCTTTCTTCTCCTATTTAGAATCTTAAACTCCCTCCCCTGAGCTACTCAGCCTCTGCTACAGTAACTTCTTTATTCCATTTTAATAATACCTAGACTATGGACAGAGTGACATAAAGGAAACCCGTGAGTCAAAACATCTATGGTAGGAAAAATACAGGTGACCTATAAAGTACTTCACCAACTTTCCTGAAGACTTCATGCTTGGACCTTATAAATCACGGGCGCCTGTCCCGCACAGGCTGGGCCAACGCACTGCAGCGAGCTGCCCATCTTTAAGAGGCCTGGTGACACAATGGCTTGTTGATGTAGGGTATTTATACAGAATTTCCCACATCAATCTTGGTGTAAAAAGGGAGGTGATGTCATTCAGCGGTGAAACAAGTATCATCTGTAGAAAATCCCAAGCAGCCTCTGGGACACAGTCACACTTGTTTATTTATTCAAGGTTGCATGAATTGTAAGATGAACACTGAAGCCATGCTACAAAGACCAGGAGCTTTCAAAACATCCAGACCCTCTGACCCAGAAAGCATTCCCCTTCTAGGAATCTGTCCTAATAAAATCATCAGGGAGTTGTACAGAGAGATGCACAAAGATTTATGTTTATAGTTTGATTCCTGGAATGGTAACTAGAAAAGGAAAAAATATAAATAACCCTACTTAATACAGCTGGGAAGTGGTTAAGCAAACATGGAGGTGGTGTGACTAGGTGGTTACATCCACATCAAGCAGTGATTTACAGCTGTTAAAATTGATCATTTGTGTTCCTTCTCCTTTTTTTCCCTTCCTGATTAATTGGGTCTAAAAGCCATCATGTGTGGCTGAGCAAGGTAGGAGTCTGCAGAAGGTGAGGATGGGAGTTTTAGAACCTGAGAGAGGTAAGGAGCATGTCTACACAGAGTGGTGGCTGTGGCAAGGATAGCCTGGCCCAAGGTGTCTCACCAGGTGGGATAAGAAGGGGACTCATGCAGCGAGGCAGTGTTGGTGACAGCCTGGCATGGAGATTCAGAGCCTGAGTGGGTAAGGGGAGTGTCTTCATGAGTAGTGGCAGCTGTAGTGGGCCAGCACAGGGCATTGGAGCCACACTGAGGGGAGGAGGGCATCCATATAGGAGGAAGAGACATTCATCCCAGCACATCAGGTCAGAGGACGAGTGGGTCAGGAATTCACATGACCATAGAATGGGTAGCAGTGGCAGTAATAATAGATTGGTTACTTGCAGGAGCATTAAGCAAATTAGTAAATATATTCTGGGTTTCTTATTGTCCAAGAAGTATTACAAATACGAAAAGGCAGAAAACTAGGATGAACTTATACTGGCTTGAAGAAATTAGTGTGAATTCATGAAGATAGAGAAAAAGAGAGAGAGATGATTAGATGCATAGAGATTAGAATGTGTGTGTGTGTACGTATATTCCCTAGCTCTGTCCACCAAGTGCATCTAGAAGCAACAACGCAATAGAATGAGCACCTTAGCAAGTAGACCTTGGTTTCTAAATACCATCCTCCACTAAAATAAACCAGGGGTCAATGGAGAAATGGCTCCTGAAGAGGCAAATTGCTGTAGGCCCATGAACACCTGCACATTCTTGCTTGGTGTGCCAAGAATGGAAGATCTGATTACTCCTGCCCAGGCCCATATCATGACTGTGTTTGCAGTGAGCAACTCTGCAGAACAAGTAATGTCTCCTTCCAGAATAAAGATTAGGCTTGTTTGTTGTTTGCTATAAAAGTGGTGGATCTGGGCTGGGGGTGATGGCTCATGCCTGTAATCCCAGCACTTTGGGAGGCCAAGGCGGGTGGATCATGAGATCAGGAGATCGAGACCATCCTGGCTAATACAGTGAAATCCTGTCTCTACTAAAAATACAAAAAATTAGCCAAGTGTGGTAGCACGCTCCTGTAGCCCCAGCTACTTGGGAGGCTGAGGCAGGAGAATTGCTTGAACCTGGGAGGTGGAGGGTGCAGTGAGCCGATATCACACCACTGCACTCTAGCCTGGGTGACAAAGTGAGACTCCGTCTCAAAAAAAAAAAAGTGGTGGATCGGACTGGGCATGGTGGCTCATGCCTATAATCCTAGCACTTTGGGAGGCCGAGGCAGGCAGATCACTTGAGCCCAGGAGTTCAAGACTAGACTCGACAACATGGTGAAATCCTGTCTCTACAAAAAAACAAAAATTAGCTGGGTGTGGTTATGCACCTCTGTAGTCCCAGCTGCTCAGGAGGCTGAGGTGGGAGGATCACCTGAGCCCTGGAGGTCAAGGCTGCAGTGAGCCATGACTGTGCCACTGCATTCCAGCCTAGGTAACAGAGTGAGACTCTTTTTCAAAAAAAAAAAAAGTGGTGGATTCCTCAAGGTCAGTGTTCTTCGGTTGCCATGCAAACATACTCCACACATGATATCCATCTAGGTCATATCACATTGCTCCCCTAGACAGGGGTGCAGAAAAACCAATGAATTATGCTATTGCTCATGTTACTTCCTGTGTCATAAGTAATAAAGTCTTTTGCCTTGGACTCAGGAGTCTCATGTATTCTGCCAACATCCATGAAATACTAATAGTCTCTTATTAGCTTGTAGGTATGGTAAAATAAAATCCCAGACTCAATGAGGACTGATCTCAGGGCTGGCCCAGAAAAAGTCTAAATTTATCTTTTACCAAAACATAAAGAAGTGCTTAGAGAAAGATATGGACTCATCTAAAAAGATACAGAATTCAAGGTGAAGGGACTCTCACTGCCCAAATCTGGGACTATTTTATTATCAAATAAATGAGGATAGCAACTGATTGTAACCTGTCAAATAAGATAGGAACCCAGAAATTTACACTGATATAAATAAATAAATCCAATTAACCGATGATATTTCTTGTGCTGAAAAACATTGTTCAGAGGAAGTTTTAGAAGACATGGGCAAAATAACCTGCTTTCTATGTAGAATGAAAGACATTAATTCTTTTCTATTTGTTTCTTTACCAGAATCCATTCCCTATTTCCCAGTACTTGTTTGTGATTCTCCCCTCCTTTCTCAGGCCATGAGTTCTAGATAAAAATCTCTGTTTCAGGGGTAGAACACATAACCCAATCCTGGCCCATAAGGCACACCATGCTTTGGGCCATTTGAAGTAGTTCAGGTATGAGTGCTTCACCTCACTGGTCCAATTAACGTGAATCTCAAAAGGTTTGTGGAGATAAGGGGGAAACTCTTATTTTTTTCCATTGGGATTGAACTTGATGTGAGTTTGGAGCCTTTCAGCCCTCTTGTCACCATAAGAGAAGAGCCTGAAACTTTTGTGGACACCACATACAGCCTGTGAATAAAGCTGATGTGTAGATTTGTCATGTTCTTTGCTGAACATTCTTAATATGTTTATCAAATTTTCAGCCTTATGAATCTTTCTCTCTGAGGCAGAATTCAGAAAACTTACTTCTCTAGCCCCCTTTGCACCTAGCCACAGGTCTGTATTCTAGGTGCCACCAATAAGATGTATTCACGTAGACTTTAAATACAAAGTAAGAACATGGAAAAGGAGGCTCTCCTCAAAATTCATGTTTCTGGAGAAGGTAGCACCAGAAACATCTGGTTGTGAGGGTGTTGCTAGTAGTTTAAAAGTCAAATTACTAGAACAGAAATAACATCAGTGCTGGCAGCAGTATTCATTGCACTGAAGTTGAGTTCCTGGCAGCATCGTGAGGTATAGAATTTAGCACTTGGTAGTAGCAATGGCAACAGTTTTCTCACCTGATCAGTTCTCTAGCATTTTTAGGAACATTATTTCTGGAAACTTAGCCTTGAGCCTGATTCTTCTGCCTTCACAACAATTATACATTATTGCTATTCTTTCATCAAGCTCTTTTTCTGCTTATTAAGTCAGAGTCAGTTTCTATCATGCGCAACTAAAAGTTTTCTCTGATTAAAATAAATTTTTTAAATTGGTACCAGGAGTAGGGTAATGAAAGTAACAGAACCCAAAATATGGCAGAAGAAGGATCTGATTATTACTGACAGAAGCTGATGAACCTCCTTATGCAGTTGCAAACATTTGGTCAAAGTGTTGCCTGCTCTGCCTTAAGAGCATATTCTGTTGGGAATATGGAGTACAAAGAAATTATTGAAAATTCCAAAATATTAATCCATGCTGGCCACTTCTTACCATTTTAACAGAGCCCTACAAGAGAGATGATTGCCAACAAGAGCTAGCCAGTCTTCAAGCGAGTGGAAAAGATACAGCTTTGCTAAGGGAGGCACTATCTGACTACAATCTCTAATCTAAATTGACTGAGAATCCCATAATTTGAAGTCTTGTGGGTTGAAAAAGCTCAAGTAACAGCACAAACAACAACCATAAAGCCACAATGTCAGCAGGAAATTATATCAGTGCCAAAGCTGTTGTCTAGCACCTTCCCTTAAGAGTTTCCTGCCAAATAAAGAGGGAGCACCAACACACTAAGATCAAATTAAAGGAGATGTGTCTCCACCCAAGGTTGTTATTTTAAATTGCCCTAAAGAATCAGCCAATAAACCAAGGGCTAAAGGGCTGAATAGGGCACAGAGAGAGACAATGGGTTTAAAAACAAAACTATTTAGGCTTACATACTCTGTCTAGATGAAATCTTTTGTGGTTACTTACATATGGAAGTCTCTGAAACCAAAGACTGGATCTCTATTACATTTTTGAAGAATGTATATTTCCAAACAATCTATGATAGCTGTGACTATTCAACTCTAAAAATAATCACTGGGGGTCAAACTTCTACCAAGAAGAAATGTGCAGTCCCCAGAAAAGACATCAACCCCAGTATCTTTTAGCTGTAGCTAAGGTGATAAGCAGGCAGTATCCTCCCACATCTGGTCCTGATGAGTGGACTGTACATTATTACTCAGAGATCCTGAATTTCAAGATGGATGCAGTAACTACCTTTGGACTTCGACTGTACCTAAAGTATATGTATAGAAATAAAGACAAGGGGATGTTGGGTAACTAAAAGGGTGAACTATGGTAGACATTTTTAATTAGCCACCTAAAAGCCATTCGTAACCTTCTTCCTTACTTTTCTTGGCAGCAAAGCTAAAATATTCACCTTCCCAGACACCTTTGCTGCCAAGGGTGGCCATATTACCCTGTTCTGGCCAATACAGTCTAAGGGAAATTACTGGATGGGGTTTCCAGGGAAGCTTTTTAAAAGAAATAGTTTCAGATGACATAAGTAAGGCAATTAACATTTTCCTTTCAAAAATATCAAAAATATTACATACAAAGTCGAAGACTCCTTCACCCTTCAACTCTAGTCTTTTACCCTCCCCTCATCTCCTGTTATCAGTTTAGACCTTTCTCATGCATTTGAATACATACATACATACACACACACACACAGAGAGAGAGAGAGAGAGAGAGAGAGAGAAAGAGAGAAAAGATATGTAATATTTTTGGGAGTTACCTAAATGGTATCATGCTGAGGGTATAACTCTGCAACTTGCTCTTCTTAGTAACATATTTCAGAGATATTTCCATACCATACTTGTAGATTGATACAGTTTGGCTCTGTGTTCCCACCCAAATCTCATCTTGTAGCTCCCGTAATTCCCACATGTTGTGGGAGAGACCTGGTGAGAGATGATTGAATCATGGGGGTGGGTCTTTCCCTTGCTGTCCTTGTGATAGCGAATGGGTCTCATGAGCTCTCATGGTTTTAACAACGGTAGTTTCTTTGCACAAGTTCTCTCTTTGCCTGCTACCATCCGTGTAAGATGTGACGTGCTCCTCCTTGCCTTCCACCATAATTGTGAGGCCTCCCCAGACATATGAAACTGTAAGTTCAATAAACCTCATTCTTTTGTAAATTGCCAAGTCTCAGGTATGTCTTTTTCAGCGGTGTGAAAATGAACCAATACATAGATCCACCTCATTCTCTTTACTGGCTGCATAGTTTCCCATACTATGAATGCTCCACAATATATTTTTTATAAATAATTTTAACTTTTATGTTAGATTCAAAGGGTACATGTGTAGGTTTGTTTCCTGGGTTTATTGTGTGATGCTGAGGTTTGGGGTGCAATTGATCCCATCACCCAGGTACTGAGCATAGCACCCAATAGTTAATTTTTCAATCCTTCCCTCCTTTCCTCCCACTGTAGTAGTGCATTTGAATACATACATACATACATACACACACACACACACACACACACACACAGAGAGAGAGAGAGAGAGAAAAGATATGTAATATTGTTGGGAGTTACCTAAATGGTATCATGCTGAGGGTATAACTCTGCAACTTGCTCTTCTTAGTAACATATTTCAGAGATATTTCCATACCATACTTGTAGATTGATGGTATGTGTTTACCAGTGCCTACCTAGTGTCTACCAGTGCCACATTTATGTCCATGAGTCACGTTGTTTAACTCCCACTTACAAGTGAGAACATGTAGTATTTGGTTTTCTGTTTCTGAGATAATTCACTTAGAAAAATGCCCTCTAGCTGCATCCATGTTGCTGCAAAGGACATGATTTTGTTCTTTTTTTATGGCTGTGTAGTATTCCATGTGCATATATACTATGTTTTCTTTATGCAATTCACCATTGATATGTACCTAGGTTGATTCCATGTCTTTCCTATTGTGAATAGTGCTGTGATGAACATACGAGTGCATGTGTCTTTTTGGTAGAACAATTTCCACAATTTATTTAGCCATTTTTAAAACTAATGAACATTTACACTCTGTTTCAGTGTTACTATGTATTATTTACTCTTGGAAACAGCGCTGCAATGAAAATTCTTGTATACAGTTCTTTGTGCACATGTGCAAGTATTTCTCTAAGGCAGATACTCAAAAGCGTAATTTCTAGGTCATAGGCTATGCACATTTTTAATTTTTATGTCCTTTTAAAATTTTAATAGATCCTGCCAAGTTTCCCTACAAGGTGGCAGTACAAATTTATAGCTTCTCTGCAGTGCATGAGAATACTCCACACTCTCACCAACTTACATTTTCTTTTCCAATCTGATGGGTAAGAAATGGCTTCTGGTTGTGTTCATTTGCAATTTTCTGATGAGCAGTGAGTTTAGCTTCATTTATCAGACTCCTCTCTCAATCGGGTCTTTCTTGGGGCCTCAGCAGCTCAGTGGATTCATACCAATGATCTGCATCATGTAAAGGGACGGACTTTGGAGTGGAAACAACAGAGTCGGGTCTTAATCTCTTTTCTGTAGTAACTCAGGGAAGTTAATGAGAATGATGAGGAGATTAAATGAGACAATGCATAGAAGGGATTTAGCCCAGTGCCTGATGCATCAAGAACACCCAAAAAATGCTGGTTATCCTCGTCAGTCTTACTATTATTATTATTATGACTACCATCTCCACTTCTCTCATGTGTGATAGGTAGCTGCTGACATAATTTCCAGTGATCCCTACCCCATAGTATTCATGCCCTGTGTAATCCCGTACCTTGAGTGGTGGGCTGGATCTAGTGTCTTGTTCCTAACAAACAGAATACACCAAAAGTGATGGAATATCACTTCCTTGGTTAGCTTTAAAAAGACTGTGGATTTCATCTTGCTGACATGTTCCTATTGCTGTCTCCCTTCTTGTACACGTTGATGAAGCAAGCAGCCACGCTGGAGAGGCCCACATGGAGAGGAACTGAGGGAACCCTCCAGCCATCAGGCAATGAGGAGCTAAAGCTGGCAGCCTACCAGGAACTGAATCCTGCCAACAACCATGTAAATAAACTTGGAAGCAGATCTTCCCCAATCCAGCCTTCTGATGACTATAGCCCAGATGACACCTTGTGTGCTGCCTATGAGATACCCTGAAGTACAGGACCCAGCTAAATCATGTCCAGTTTTCACATCTACAGAAATTGTGAGATAATGTATGTTGTTACTCCAAGGCACTAAGTGTTGGTGTGATTTGCTACACAGCAACAACTAACTAATATATGATGTAAATTTCTTAAGGAAAAAGGCTCCATTAACCATCTTTCTTAATCAGTAACATAAAATTCAGAATCACTCCCTAAAACCATGGTAATGATGTATGTTTTACTGAAATAAACCTATTGAATAGTTCCCAAAGACAAGATATTGTGAGCTATTTGGAAGAAAAGGGCTTCTGGGTATTTTCAGAGCCCTTGGCTTGATGTGTCACCACATGTTTACAAAGGCAGAAGGCAAGGTAGTATGACAATTGGAGCAAAGGCTTGATGGTCGACGGACTTGGCTTGGCTTTCAAGTTCAGCTCTTGGTGGTGTCACCTTGGGCTGTGTCACTTTGGGCTGTGTCACTTCTCTCTGAGCCTCCAATTTCTCAACCACCCAGAGAGGTTAAAAAACGAAAACCTCCCCAACCACACGTGGTTTTACCGTGAGAATGCAGAGATATACAACATCCAAGCACCTAACCCTCAGCAGGTACAGAAATACTACTCATTTTTTCCAAGACTTTTTTGACTTTGACATTTCTGCCCCTTCATGAACAGAATAAACACTGAAAAACACATCACTGAAATGGTAAAGGAAAAATGCCGGCTCCGTTGAGCTTGTATGAGAAGAAAAGGGAGGCCCAGGCTTTGCCACAGGATTAAGAATAAAAGCAGATGAAAGGTGGGACTCTATCCAGGAACAGATCGTGTTGAAAGGGAATCTTATCAAAACTGCAGTCAACATTTGTCCTCTCTTCAGCCTTGGAAAGAAAAAAAAGAGAGAGATCGGAGTGTTACCTACAAGGGTGAGGGTTGATTTTTCTTTTAACTTTTCAGCTAATCTCAGTCACCTTCTATGTAATAAAGGACTGAAAAATAAAAGTCTATCCAGCTTTGGAGGGACCTTATCTGGGGTACTTTTCCTACTTTTTTCCAAAAGAAATACACTGTCTAAAACCACAAACCTGCACCTGTTTCCCTTGACTTAAGGGCCCAAAAAGTGATGTTTTCAATTAGTAGATGCTTTTCTTTCCAAAATTGATCTTAAGACAAAGTTTTATAGCTAAAAAATTAATTTTCTTTCACTGCCCCAAAACCAAAAGGATAAGAAAGAAAGAAAAAATAAGGAAGGAAAGAAGGAAGGAAGGAAGGAAGGAAGGAAGGAAGGAAGGAAGGAAGGAAGGAAGGAAGGAAGGAAGGAAGGAAGGTTGGTCCTCTGTTTCTTACCCCTTTTCCTAAATTTTTCACTGTAAATATTCAAGCTTTTCTTTTGCTAGGAGCACAAATCCTTTGAAGTAGGAGTAAGAAACAGCCCAGGCCAACTCTGGCTGTGGCCCAGAGACGAGGCTCATCTGAGGTGGCTCAGGAAAGGCTGGCAGGAATGGCTTGAGTTTCAGTTTGGCCAAAGCCCACTTCTGTCTGCTCTCCTCCCTATCCAGAGGAGCAAATGCTGTCTAGACAGTCCAGCCCATAGATTTTTTCCATTTCAGCTCCACTCCTTCTTCACCTGCTCGTGAGTGGTGAGAATTCATCGGTAAGAAGATCCTTGGATTCTCTGCACACAAGATCACCAGCAGGGAGAGGATGGGCGGGATGGGGAGGACCTATCTTTTGTGTTGTGAAAAGCGGGCACAGACAATGAATGACTCTGTGGGTCATTCCCAACCTCCAGGCCCTCTTTGAGTGAAGGCAGCTTTGAAAACCAATCAGGCAGGTGACTTTTAAAATGGGGAAACGGGACAAGCATGGTGACTCACACCTGTAATCCCAGCAGTTTGGGAGGCTGAGGAGGGCAGATTGCCTGAGCCCAGGAGTTTGAGACCAGCCTGGCCAACATGGCGAAACCGTGTCTCTAGAAAAAAAAAAAAAAGTTACAAAAATTAGCTGGGTGTGGTGGTACACACCTGTACTCCCAGGTACTCTGGAGGCTGAGGCAGGAGGATTACTTGAGCCCAGGACTTCAAGGCTGCAGCAAACCCTGATCATGCCACTGCACTCCAGCCTGGATGACAGAGTGAGACTCTGTCGCAAAAAAAAAAAAAAAAAAAAAAAAAATGGGGGGACGGACAGGTTTAAGGAATCACAGTTGTATGTGCTTTTGTTCCTCTACTCTCCGTCCAAACAATGTGATCAATCCAATCCAACAAGATCGACATTCTTACCCCAGAAGTGGAAGAGGCAGAGTTCCTTCCCACCAACCACCAGAGCGGAGCCCAGCGCTCTGAGTAGGGAGGCTAGAGTTAGCAAATAAAAATACAGGCTACCCAGTTAAATTTGAATTTCAGATAAATAACCTTTTTTCTACTAAAAAATTTTTTTCAATTATCTGAAAGTAGAATGTCACTGGGCATCGTGTATTTTATCCAGCAGCCCTGCCCATGGGGAATTTACTCTGGGAGGAGAGCACTGAAGCCACAGAGCAAGAGGTGACTCCCAGAGGCTTCCAGGCGGTCAACAGTCCAGGGGGCATAGCAAGACCCAGAGCCTGTAGTGCCCAAGGTGGGAGTATAGGTCCCATGGTGATGGTGCCAGTAGTGACCTGTGAAAGGGACCATCACTGGGCAGGGTCTTCCTCCTGCCTCAGTTTCCCCTTCCTGACTAAAGGCCGTCTCCAGCTTTCCTCTTGATCCTGAGAGCTACCTGATAATCATCCGCGAGATTCCTTCCATTGTTATGCACTCTTCACTGCATTTTTCCCAAATGTATCCTCTTTCCCAGTTCCTAGGCCGGTCCCAGTACAGTGGCGAGGGTCAGAACACCCCCTTGACCCAAATCCCTCAAAAAGGGCTGGCGACATCCCCAGGAGGCCACTTCTCAGGAATACAGGAGGCAGCTCTGCTTGTTCTTGACCTTGGAGAACTCAGCCATGCTGCAGAAATCTTTCTACTTGGCCCTGGCCACCTTCCTCTCTGCTGTTCACGGGCTCGTGGGAGAGGGGCCATTTGTCAGGTGGATTTTCGTGCAACTCTGGCGCTGCTGTCTCAGTGCCCGCTGCTTTTTATTTGCCTCCGAAGGCTGGTGCTGGCAGGGACAGGAGTGGGCTTTGCACTCCATTTTTTCCCAGTAAAGGCTCCCTCGAGTCCTCTTTCAGCTCGACTGAGAGTGGGCCGATGGAGCCACTTGCTAAAGAATTCTGTGGGGCACGGAGCAGGAGACACAGCACCTGCCAAATATGAGAGAAGGTGGTGGGGCCTGCCCTTGCGGCTCTTTCCTAGAGGCCCCGCCCCAGGCAGCCCAGGACGCGCCCTCTATCCGGTGACTCTGACCCTCCATCCCCTCTTCACTGTTTCCTGCATACCACACTGTTTAAAAAGAAGGGGTCTACACCATGGTACACACTTGTGGTCCCAGCTACTTGGGAGGCTGAAGCGGGAGGATTGCTTGGGCCCAGGAGTTGGGGGCTGTAGTAGGCGATAATTGCCCACCGCACTTCAGCCTGGGAAAATAAAACAATAAAAATAAATAAATAAATAAATAAATAAATAAATAAATAAATAAAAACAAGGGATTT